>NC_134368.1:27570000-27870000 GCF_035582795.1 Mycteria americana | reverse complement strand
AGACGCCAGCGGCCCTGGTAACAGTACCACCTAAATGAGACTTTTCAGGACTGCAAAGTGTTCTGTTTTTACATTAAAGGAATATATAGCTTTCAGCTTTTATGAGATCTCTGCTCTGCTCCCAGCTCTAACATCTGCAATGAATCAAGTCCCAGCCTGTTGCTTTTGTCCTCGACCTGCAGCGCTCTGCGCTGCCCAGCCAGGCACTCCGCGATCATCAGCTCCCTGGAGAACGCTGCCTTTCGGCCCAGCCTACTTCATCCCACAAAAGGGCTCAAGATGGGATCTCCAAAATGCTCTGGTGATTAGTTTGATGGGTAAACATCACCTGGAAAAAGAGGAGCCTTACGCTGCGAGATTAAACATTAAAAAATAAACCATAATACCATGCGGCACTAACATTGTAACAACCCGCACTTTGGCAATTTTTCTGCGTTAGCTCCCTTGTCTGTCTTTGTTTCACCTTTCAGACTCTTTGGAGTGGGGACTGCTCCTTCCCTGCATCTTCTATTTGGAAACAACTCAAGTATTAACTTCATTTCTTTATTGCTTGGTCTCAGTCATATCACTCATGAGCGGCAAAGTCCTGAGCGATTAGCACAGGTCACTTCAAATGAAGACCAAAGTAAACCTCTACAGAGAAGCAGCATGTTCTCTTTTCCTCTCCTTTTCCACCTGCTTGTTCACAGGAACTGGGCTCACAAAGAGGGATTCTACCTGTCTAGTTAAGGCTCTCTGGTCACACTAGGGTATAGGAACTGCTATCAGTCAGCCAAGTATGTCTTCCTCTGCAGTGGCAATCTGGTGCTGGCTCTCTGAGATCCCAGAACGAAGAGCTGTAGCCGGCGCAGATGCAGTAGCACAGAGCTCAAGGAGAGTAAAGAGCAGAGTCTCCCACGGTCCCCAAACCCTACTGCCTGTGGTGACTTGGCCATTACATGAGATGGGGAGGGAGTAGCAGGCATGAAGCTCACTGTGGGCTGGAGAACATACCTGGATGGCCTTTCATGAGCAGTATGTCCAACACATGCAGTGCTATCACCGGGTGCTGCCATCTTCTTACATGCCTGCTCCTCGCCCCTTCCATTCCCAGTGAATGCATACTTGGATATCAACACTAACCATTACTGAGGTTGTCTCATGTCAAGGTTCAGGGCATGCTGGTCCGCTCAACCAAAAGTCCCCAAACCACCCTACAGCAATCACAACTTTTCCTTTGCAACAGAGCTCAGCTCATCATAAACCACCAAATACATTTTCAGCCACAATTTAGAGCTTGGCAAAACACAGATTCATCATAACTATATCCTTGGTGAAACATGATCTCCTCCTTCTACCCTTCAGCTTTATTTAGATACTTTGGTTTGATACTTTATGTTGCAACTTAAAAACAGAAGAGCTGCCCATGAGACTGAATGTTTTAAAGAAGAAAAATCTCTGCTCCTGTGAGTCCTGCCACCTTACTTTTGAGTCTCAGGCTCTTCTAGCTGCAACTCTGTGTCATAAACGAAAATAATTCAAACCAAAACCTATGGAAATGAAGATGACAGACGTGACAATTCTAAAGCCCTGTTTGACATCACGTGCTGCGTCACTGATATCACCACAAAGCTGGCTGCCAAAGAAAGTTGTGTTCATGGCTTGGTAGAGTCAGAAACATTTTCGAAGGAGGTAGGGGTTTACTAAGTAATGTGTATTCTAGCCCCCTACTTCTCTCGTATTTAGCAACAAACAGATTATTTATGGGAGTAATAATTCCAATGAAATTTCCATTCCCAAAATATAACAAAAAGATACCTTTCTCATTTGTGCCAGCAAACCTTCAAACTCCTTCAGGTTCAGGGTTGATCCACTATATGACGTGCAGCTGTTTGCCGCTTTCCCTAGCCAATAAATGGTGACTAATACCTGCAGAAGTTAATAAGAATTAATTGAAGCCATCTACACAGTCACTTAGCTAAATTTACTTCCCTTCAGCATCTCTCATTTATTCTAAATTGCACAGCAGCACAAGATTTTGTTATAAATCAGAATTGAAAGGGGAGTGTCTGTCAGTGGTTAAACATAAATACATTGGGCAACTATTAAACAGTCCTACAGAATGTGTAACTTAACACATTATCTTCCTGGTATTTTTATAAAAAATGAAACTGTCATGTCTGCCTGGAAAATAAACAGCAAAAATAAATCTTAATAGAAAAACTAGGCAGGATATTTGAAACTGTCTAGAGGACACACTTATATATATCTGTTTGTAAATCCAATAGGAAAAAAACCCCTAAAGAGTACTAATACTAGTGGTCATTAATTAAAACCGTTAAGACTAATGGAGTAAATAAAACATCTGAAATGTGTGCCTGCCTATTTCAAGGACAGAAAAGGTAGTTCCATTTTTAATCATCTTAATGTAATTAACGAGATGACACAGGAACATTTACTTCCAGGCTTCTGCTAGCTTTAGAAATGCTTAGCCCAAGATTAATCAAAAGCCACGAGCATCTGGTTCTTTCTATCAGACTAAAGCAGAAAGAGTTAGTGGTTTCATTCAAGTTCTGAGTTGATGTCTCTCCATAACTCAAAAGTCACTTCAAAACTAGCACAGAAAAAAAAGCCCAGAATTGCTCTTGCAAATGTTTATATACCCTCTCACTCCGTTGGGTAGCAAAGAAATCTGATCTGACACTGCTGGTGCTGCACTTGTTTTAGGAAAGGAGAAATTAAGATGCTCAGGATGGTCAAATCCAACACCTCCAAAAATGCGGATACTTATATCACGCAGGGAAAGAAAACAGTCCTTCTCTGCACCCACATATGTCTCCACTTAAAGCAATGCCTTTAATGGTACCTGTGCAGCAGCAATTTGGACTGGAAACTGATCGTCAAAGGCAATTCAGTTCAGTGTTTTGCACTGGTTAAAAATGCCAAACCATCACCTCAGAACTTAGGGCTTTTTCTCATTTAATGCTCATTATTTCTGCATATTCTGTGACATTGCAAAGTATTTAACTGCAGAACAAAGAGGAAATATTTTGATGGGGAAAAGACGTGCAACCAATGATAAATAATAGTTGCCATAAATTGTCTCAAAAAAGTTCAATAAACTGAAATATAGTATTTTATGTTTTGATGGGACAGAGCCATATAATTCATACTATATAGCGAACTAAAGAAAATAGGACTAGGAGAAATCCCCAGGGGGTGTTGGGGACAGACATCTGTGTCAGACTCTTCTTCCCTAAAACATGCACCCATATTCCTTCGGTGCTTCCTCCTCAGTCACATATGCTATACTTCTGATTAGCCTTTTCTCATCAACTTTCTCTAACATCCCCGTTTTTCATTTAAGTCTGATGTCCAAAACCACAGCACACAGCACTCCAGCTGAGGCCCTACCAGAAAAGGGTACAGCATGTGTCATACAGATCCCCTGTTTGAAAACAACTGTGGTGCACAATATATAATATATCATATATTATGTATAAATATAGTTTATATTTCCCTTTAGTTTATAAATAATATACATGCCATGAAATAACTGAATAACATTTTTAATAAAGTTCAGAAATTTTCCCCTTGTTTTTAATATTACATCCAAATTGATACTACGGTGCTGAGGGAAAGGAGGTGGTTTCGCCAATACTGATTTTTTTTTTGTCTTGAAACAACCTTTATCTGAGCTGTTTTCCTTCAACCAGCACTACTCAACAAATTTATGTAAAAAATTCTTACAGTGCATGTTCTCAAGCTAAGTGAAAACACTTGCAAATATAGTGTTCCTAGCAACCAGGAAACTGTCCAATTCATTTTGCCATTCAGTTCTCTGGTGAAGGTTGTGATATTTTTATTTATTTATGCTAGTATTTGATCACTTTCTCTCTTCTTCCTTTCTTTATCCATTTCCCCACCCCCCAATAATGTCACATTTGCACGCAATTCCGACTGGCTGCCAGCTGAGGTTGCAGGATCATGCACCTGGAAAGCATATATTGCCTACAAGCACATTGTGGAGGATACTTTTGAAACTTTACCTTTAGAACAATACATCTGTACAAAGATATTTAGCCAGTGCCCACAAGGGTGCTAAAATGCCAAAGCTGAACTCCTCCCCTGCAACTTTGTGTGCTGGATGCAGAAGATATTACTCTAACGATGATAGGAAAGACACAATGAAATAATTTGTTTGGTTGGTTTTTTTTAATGTTTTTGGCTTTTTAATTTATTTTTTTACCTGCAGTCACGATTACTGGCTTGCAAAGTTATTAGGAAAAGGTCTTGGCATTTCCTAGCAGCTTATAGGTATGTGAGCCAAATATAGAATGAATTTATAGCAGTTTACAACTGACTAAGGATAGACAGCTTGCTAGGCTTTAGGATAATAACTAACTTTGAGACCAGCAAAGTTTAACCATTTTCTTTTCTACTTAACAATTACAGGATCCATTATCATTGCTATTAGTTTAAATCAACAAGAAATTAAAGTTAAATGGAATTAGCCTTTCTGCGAAAACACTCATTTATTTGGAAGAACAATGAGAAAGCTAGGAAATCTGATGGTAAAGACTTGCGCCCAGATCTAATGATCATTTTGCCTCATTTTAAATACTTTGTGCAAATTTACTTTATGCCTATATATTCATGAAAGGCTACAAAAGCATAGCTTCATGGCTGAGTCAGACCATTCCCAGTGAAAACCATGATGGACAGCACAGAGATCACATTCTTTATCCCTTAATTAAGCAGAGACAAACATTCTCCATTATATTTCTACCGTAAGGCTGCTTTGCCATAGCAGCTCTACCGAAGTTTGCAGTAGAACCTCGTTAGGTTTACGTTCAGAAGAACTTTTCAGCAATACTCATCTGTACTAAGTTTTTACTGACATAATTCTTGCTCAGGCCAAATACAGGATTAACCAGACAAAAAAAAAAAAACTCCAAGTCAGGTACTTACATTTTTCAGCTTCCTACTATAGTCAATGTTCCTGGTTGCACACACACACACACACACAAAAAAAAAGAGGAAAAAAAATAATCAGAAAGCAGACACACTTTCCAAGAGCGTGTATGCAGCAGATCATGTTTTCCCTAACAAAAGCCTGCAGAATGCTTCTGCTGGCTGGAAACATATGAAAGCTAAGAAGATGTAGTTCACACACTCATTTATTCATAATGTGGGAGTATTTTGTCACCATTACTTCAATCATTAAATTAGAATTCTGGAAGTACAAAAAGAAAATGTGTTTATAATGGTCCCACAGTAAAGTAGGACAGTGTAGGTCCCACAGTAAAGACAGTGCCAAAAATATTTCCTTTAAACAGTGTTGCTGATTTCTTCAAAAAAGACCAAAGTCCTCCCTGCTAAAATGTGTTCTGCAGTAATCCAACAATCAGATTCTGCTCTGTGATAAATCATGCGACCCATACAGATTCTGGAAGCAACTGAACATGCACAGGAGACCAAGGAAATCATCACCAAATGTTAAGGAAATGCAGCAGGTGTTTCTGTGGAAACAAGCATCACAAAGAACAAAGTAGGTGGGTGAAGCAACAAAGATCCTGCCACTTGCAACAGAACCTGCTGGGGAAAACATATTTATTTTTTGAATCTGCACTCAAGCACTTGGACTGAACATTGGCATCCTTCTCAATTTAGTTTTTCACCAATGTTCAAAGGGTGGAAGTTTTATGTTGGAAACAACAAAGCACAAAGTTTGCACAAACACAAACAACATTTCAAAATTCAGCAAAGAAACCATTAAAAAAAGAATGGAGGAAACGTGTGTCACATTTAGGTGCTGAAAAATAAATAAGAGCACTTCAGATTTAGTACAGATTGTCTCCTGATTATTTATAATGGGAACTGCCTATGGAACTGCCTTAAATGGAACTGCCTTCTACTATAACCGTAAGTCCACTCCAGCATTAAAGGTTACCTGATAAAAACAAAAATAAACACACTTAAATCTGTGAGAACAACAAAAGCCTAAATATAGGCAATACTAAACCAACATATTTTTTATAACATCTTTTTTAAGCCAAAATTTTATCCACCAATTCCCATACACTAAGAAAAATAAAACAGTCCTATTTTTTTTCTTAATAAAATAGCAGTGGAAAAGAGTCTTGTTTAACAAGTCAAGAAGAAATTCTTTACAGCATTAGCTCATAACTTTTATAAGCTGAATGTTCCAACAAAAAAATAGATCTAACGCATACTTCAATTAACATCTATATGAAAAAAAAATGGTTAAAAATGTCATTATCTTAATTATGTGTAATAATGTCATATTCATCCTTTACCACAGAACAAATACCATTTTTACCATGTTTAAAAAATAACCCAAAAGTCTTCAAAGAGGGGGGAAAAAAAATCACCTTCATGCTTTGGGAACTAGCTAGAAGATGGCAGTCTTGAACATATTTCTCTACAACAGTCATGGACTTGGCTTGTACACCTCAACTCAGTTACTCAGCGTGAACTTGGACAGTGCTAGGAAAACATTTGGCTCATTTCCACAGCTGCTTTCTCTGAAGAGTTGACGGGGAAAAAAATCTATGCCAGTGAGACACTTCACATCTACCTAGCATCATATTCAGCGGAGGGCCAAGCCAGTTCTGCAGAGTTTGTTACTCCTGGTTTAACTTGCTTACGTGCTGGACAGCTCTCCTTGGAGCTCCATGCTAGTCCCAGCCTCTCAACCTGCCTCCTCCAAGGTACTCCACCATCCTCAACCCCAAAAGATCAAGCTTCTTACCAAAAAGACCCTTTCTCTCTGGTTTTATATGGAGATTAGGGTTTTCTATGGCAATTAGGGATTGTTTTGCGACTCTTTCCAGCCAACTCATTGTCATGATTTTACAGGATGTCACGAAGAACCTCTTTCATTGCAATATTACCAGATTTAGAAGAAATACATTACATAGCCCCCTCTCACTGCTATGTACAGGTGAGAAGAACCTCATATTAGAGCCAGAAACTTGGAAGGGAGCAAAAAGTGAGAGACTATTCCTTAAAACAAGGAAAGTGGCCAATTCGATTTTCAGAACCTTTGAAGTTTCCCAGACAGTGCTTGAACACCATGAAAACTTGCCCAGCTGCCACTGCCAGAAGGGAAAAAAAAAAACCAGAATGCCGCTAAAATTTAGTAAATTGTTTCCATATACTTTTCTAAAATGGATGTGTCTGACCAGGATTTCGTTAGTGATCTTTTCGGCCAAATCTTTTTGGCCAAATGAAACAAGGCCATTCAATCAACTCAGCAGTATTTGCTTGTCTGTAGAGCATTAACTTTTTAATATTACACATGACAGACCCAAAAATTTCAGGAAAACTTCTAAGTAACACCAGTTACAAATTTTGTTAATTTTATGAAAGTGTGGGGTGCTCTTGCTTTTGGGTGGTGGGGAGCTTGATTGCCACTAATATAAATGAGAGAAAAATACAGTTTGACTGTTTCTGTTCCTCTAGTCCATGATGACAAAGTCTTCCCTGAAAGGGACAACAGTTCCTATTTAAGACCTCAATCTATGACTATATGGACTTTGATTCAAGTCTGCTCTGTGTGACCTTAGGCAAGTCAGTAATTCTTTCTGTGCCAGTTTCACATCTACATTTTAAATCACCTTGTGGGGTGAAATGCTGAAAATACAAGCATTTGAGTCTCAGCACCTAGTACTCTTTGCAGTGAGGGATGTGCACATATCATGGCTAAAAAGCTGTTGATTAAAAGGAGATTTTTAAAATAACACTTCATTCCCCCAAAAACATGAATTAGTTATTAGAAAGGAGACTCTCTTAATATGCATGTGGTAGCAGGTGTGTGGCTTTGGTGAAAAGTATCTAAACTGTGGCATTTCCAGTCCACACAGTTCATACAGACATCCTCAGCCCAATTATTGTGTCCCCACCTATAGTTCTTGTTTGAAAATAAACAGACCGTGCTCATGTCTGCACCTTGTAGTCCGAGAGGCCTATGAATGTCCTATAATGAATCTTCAAAACAGTTTAATCTGAAATAACAGAGCTGTGATTTTTTTCCCCCAGCCTATATAGTTCATTAGTTGGACAGACAAAAAAGAATGCCATCAATTTAGACTCAGGAAACCCCTTAAGTCCCACAGAATCTCACTGCTTAACTAAAACAGTATTTTAAAAGAGCTGTGGTTGATCTCTCTGGGAAAAATAACAGCCCTTAGAGAAAGCCTGTTGAAGGGAACAATGTATTCTTCCCAGCGCTGAAGGTTTCCCAAACCTCAGCTTCGTATTTGCTTTATACAAATGACAATCCTATAGCCTTTTTGCTCATCGTTAAATGTTTACTATTGCATCACATGCATCTGAGGTTGTAACATGCTAATCGCAAACTGCTGTTGTACTTACTTGATGGTTACTCTGTTTGATGTGTCCTGCAGATCACCAGGATCAAAAAGCTGAGATTCTTTAAGTCCCAGCTCTTTGCAGCCTCTTAAGAATAAGATGATATTATCCTGAAATGAGGCAAAAAAATAAAATACTTTTAACTCTTCCTCATTGAAAAAAATAATCCAAATCAACCTCTCCCTGACCCAGTAACAGCTCACAGTTGTATCATTAGTTAAATGAAGAACCAAAGACAATTCCAGTCACATAATTTAAGAAGTCAGTACATGTTTTGTTTGAAAACCAGATAAATATGAAACAAAACTTTCTTCTTGTTTTTTATTTTAAATATGTAACTGCAACAAGCTTGTCTACTTTTCTCTTTCCAAACCCAGATGTTGGCAACTTCTTAAACTGAAAAAGCCCTGCTAATTTCCCCAACTACTGCTGTAGGCTGCCAACACAGCTTCAGCATGTTACAGGGCAGACAAGGCTGGATTTCTGAAGGGAGCAGGAAGGGTAGATATGAAACAGCCCACCACCATTTAAGCAAGCAGTTTGTTCAGAAAGCATTTTGCATGTTGATACAAACAAGCCAGTTACTCCTAGTTAACCAGTCTCTTGCCTCTCCAACCTTAACCAGCCAGAAGCCACTGGGAGAAGAGGTAGGTGCCTTCTCCCCAAATAAAATGCTTGAAGCTACCCTTTATGTGAACACTGTCTGTAAGAAGAAACACCACCAATTTTGTAACACTTTTTATGGAGGATTTACACTTTGCAGAGTGTAAAAAGTAAAAATCAGTAACTAAGAGACATTGAGCACAAACTAATATAAGCCTCTTTCAAACCAAATAGAAGTGATGACACATGGGTTTGCACCAAGGGGATTAAATTGGTATGTGTGCGTATACATTTAATATATGTTTTATACTTACTTACACATATGCATGTACACTGCCCCCCTTTTATAGAACCAGTGAATCTTTTTTATGCAGATAAATCTTGAAGGTCAGTAGAGAACAAGTTTTTAGATATATACGTTGCTAGATCAGCAACTGCAATGGTAGATATGTGGACAAGTAAGGATATAACATACAGCTTGATATTCTTGAGGCCTCAAACCTCCCAACTGGGGGTAAGCTGCCATGTGAAGCGTTAGAGGAGCAGAACCACAGCGTGGGGCAGAGACGTCCATTTTTGTAAAAACTGGGAAGCAGAGAAGCCCAGGCAGTGTTCAGCCCTTGCCCACCTTGTGTGACAGAGCAGGATTCGCAAGCAGGGCTCTCCCCACATCTGCTCCCAGGCTTTTGTTTGGGTGGCACGGTCACAGCTCGGCGAGAGCAGCCCTGTTTATTCTGTCGGGGCACAGCGATCAGCATGCTAATCGCTGCGGCTCTCTGCATGCCAATGCTCTCGCACACAAAGCTCGCTGTCACCAGCCACGCTGTAAAAAAATAGGGACTTGGAAATTTAGAGGAGTCCAAATCTCCCTTTCTTCCCTGGCTGAAACTTAACAGCTCTGGAGGGGAGCCAGGGGGAAAGGAACAGCAGTCGAGAGAGCAGAGAGACCATAACCCAGAGAGACAGCATCATTCATGACATGAAAAGATGCTTGTAAAATTCCCCATCTGGCTTACTGTTTGCATTATAATTTTTCCAACTGAAATGTGAATAACCCTTGTGTTTAGCCTTTGATGGAGGACAGTTCTGGTCACTTCCAAATGGTGGGTGGAGTGATGTGTAAATCTAATAAAAATGCAAAGCATTAGAAAAAAAAGTTCCTAACAATATTTCCCAACAAAAATATACAGGACACACAGGACACAGTAACCTAATAGGTTTAGAAAACAATCAAAGGAGAGGGAACTCCGGGGATAACTAATTTGCCATCTTTATGCCAAAAGTTCACATCCAAGATACAAGCAGTAACAAAAATATCAGCCATTTGGCAGCTGTGCAGTTTGGAAATTCAGTTCTTCTGTTGATGAACAAATGCCGACTTCTCAAATAAAACAGTGTCACCACCCTCTGCCTGTTTTCGTACACACTTATATTTTGATGGTCATCATAAGAATAACATTTGCCAACAGTCACTAACACCATCACCCAAACAATTCCTCAGAAAGCTGGTATCTTATATGGGCATAAACAACCATGTGTGTCAACAAGATGCAATCAGTCAGCACTGAAAGTTTTTGCTTCTGTTAACAATTGCATAGTTTTATTTCCCAATGGTCCTAAAAATGACAATTTGTTTAAAAGGATTGAGAAAAAAAAGCTAAGAAAGAAATTGTTTTCAAGTGACAGATACTCAGGTAAACCTGCCTAGGAGTCTTATCATGGAGACCCAGCTCCCAGGAAAGCTTTCTCTCTGGATTACTACACCTTGCATTGGCCAAGTCCTGGTTTCTTCAGTTCTCAGAAAATTTTGCTTAAATTTTTTGAGAGAAATTATAGTTCCATATCTGTTAGCTGTAACTAAACAATTTTTTAGTCACCTAAAGTGCCACTTCTTTATTGCTGTTGAAGAAACTAAAAAAGAAAAAAACCCCAAAAACCATTTACAAGCAGCAACATATATAAAACATCCTTACCTTAAATAAGGGACTGAAAACACACACCTAATGTGCATGTCCAGCTCCTTACAACTTGGCAGAGTTAAATAGGTCATGCAAATGGGTCACACTTGCAATGGCAAGGATAGCAGCGCGGCCAGCTGCCGTGCCTCAGTTAATAGGGAGGTAGCTTTTACAGTGGTCTCAGAAGACACATGACCAGAATCCAGTCCCTCTGGCAGCCCCTACAAGGCACTAAGACACGATTTCCTCAATACATTAAATAGAGATGATATTGCCTTTCTCTGCGTGGCTACTTGCTGCAGTTGCAGAATTGGAGTAGACAGAGGATGGGTCACTTGGTCAGCACGTCATTTCCTACAGCCCCAGAGGACCTGCAACTGTCCCCTGCTGGCTCCCCTTGGTTTCAGTCCTCACCACTATTCAATCAAAAATCTTCTGTTTTTTGTCCTTGTACACCCAGAGAGAGAGAGAGAGCTTACAGATTACAGCCTAAATTTCTTTTGCAAATTTTATCTATTTTTGGTCTATAAAATTTTATATCTATAAATCTATAATCTATTGATATCTATAGATACCTATAAAATTTTATCTATGTTTTCTCTATAAAAATGACATAAACTCTAAACAGGCTGCTTACAGAAGACAAATGCTTCAGCGTGATGACAGACAGAGGACACAAGCACAGGATACACTGATATGTTAAACCCCAACCCTTTTCTGCTTGCCTAAGCAGAGTCCTGACAGTTACTATTAGATCAGCACTATAAGCAATGTCATTTACTTGTAAGTGTTAGAAATGCAAAAGTTATTAATGTTAATGTTTTGCTATGCTGAATTTCAGAACAGAAAAATTAACCAACACAGAAAACATTACAAACTCTCAGGCAAACGAACCAGCGACGAACCAGCAAGAAGGGCCAGGGAGGAGCAGGGAAGGATGAACAGGAGCTTGGGGCACTGACTCCCTGAGTCCTGACTCAGAAGGATGCACAGGAAGGAAGGGACTGTAAAGCTGCTCCTGCTCTCACAACTGCATTTCAACACCATCACCTTTTCATCCTTTCTGGTGCGTAACCTGCACGACTCACCTCTACGAAATCACTTTGCCAGGACAACCACCTGCAGGTAATGCAGAGAGAACATGAGGCAGAGGGGTTACACCTCCATGAAGGTGGAGGGAGGGAGGAGGAAATAATACACTGCTCACTTGTAATTTTTTTTTTTTTTTTGCTGTTTTTAAAAGACTGATAACCCATGTGCTATAAATATGAAAAAATGTTCACTGTATAGCATTAGGTCATTTTCCTCACACATGAAGTGGAGCACAAAATCCTGAACCCTGTAAAAAAAACCCCAGAAACTGGCAGTTGTGCAGGACAGACACCCTGGAAAGCCACTGCCAATTCACACAGTAGCACGGCCAACACACAAGATAGTTCAAGCTAGCGAGAATCAAATATTCACAGCAGGCAAATTCTCTCCATAGGATCTGCTGATCAGATGCAATGGCAAACAGCTTGAATTTGGCCCCCTTCCATTCCTTTCATCTGCCACAATAGTATACAAAATATTCTCACTGCATCCACACTGCAAACTGGACCTGCAGCTTATCACTGTGGAACCACCATTTGTCAGATGTGCTACTACATGGCCTGGATGAGATATACAGATAAACTCGGGGAAAACAAAAGCAAGCCAAGCTGTATGTCTGCACAGAGCGTTGAATAAAATGCCAAGTGCATGCCACTTCTGCAAGTTGGAGATATTATTAGTTGCCAGTAGCACCACGCTGCTTTGCAGGACAGCTGCAGACAAACAGGTGGCCTTTTTCATTTCTGGAATGCTGAAATTTTCCCTGTTCCTGAATAAATTGGAGGATTTCTAAAAATACATATATATTTCCAAACTGCTTTTCTGAGCAATTTCCGATACAGACTCTTAAAAGCTTTTTGTTTACTCTCAACATTTCTTCCTAATTCCCTCATTTTTCCGTTTTATATAAATAATTAGTGGTGATAATTTAGTTATATAAAAGCAATGGATCTTGACTGATTCACAAGCAGACGGAAAGAAAACACTGAAATATTCAGTTCAAGTCCACCAGGAAAGAACTTTTATGTGAGAGGCTGGGAACTTTTCCTATTTTCATATATATATACACACACACACACGCACGTATATATGTTTTACTGTTTATGCAATATGCTTTGCTGTGTATGTTTTACTATATATATGTTTTACTGTTTATACAGTATGCCTTACCCCATATACAGTAAAACTACACTTTCACAAAACATTGTTTTCTGCGACAGATTCCAAACCAACAGATCTGGAAGCAACTCAGTCGTAGTCTGGTCACAGTCACTTAGAAATTTAGGATGCTTAATCTCCAGAAGATGAAGGATGACAGCAGACCAGAACTGAAGGCAAGCCCCACCAGAGCAGGAAGGGGAGACAAGGCCGCATACACCCCAAAAGGATTCTGGCACACAACAGCCTCACCTAATGAAAACGAGACGCTACATGGAGGGGGAGAGAGAGAGAGAGCGACCGCGGGACGAGGGAGGGAAAGCAGGACTTACCAGCCCGTCAGCCCGACCGAAGCGCAGCAAACCTGCGGGGCGGCAGGAATGACAGCCGGGAGCCGCGCAGCTGCCGTTGGCGGGGGCTGCAAACCCCAAACTCCACCCACCGCCATCCCCGGAGCCGCGGAGCGGGCAGCGCGGCCCGGCACACCGGCCCGGCACACCGCCCGACGGCGTGAGACGGGCCGGGGCTGCCGTGCGGCGGCTGCCTCGCTGCCTCCTCGGAGCGGCGCTTCCCGCCACCCGCAGGGGCGGGAAGCCGCAGAAGGGCAAAGGAGGAAAACGATCGCCGTGTGGGGAATCGTGTGAGCCCCGAAGGCAAAAAGTAGGTCCAGGGACGATTAGATTAAAACGGCGGGATTATTCCCCACGCTGGCAGGAGATGAAACCGTACCGCTGCGAAGGCAGGGCTGCGGGAATGGCAGGGGGAAGGGCCAGGCTGGCCGGGAGCACCCGCGGGCCAGAATGCCTGACAAGCCGTACCTTTAAGAGCTCAGCAGAGAAGACGGCGGAGACTGTCTTTGCAAAGAAAGGCAAGCCTTTTTCTGCTTCTCTTTGGGCAACCAGCAAGGAAAAGACGTGTCTCCTCAAACAGCAGCCCCGCTCCCTTAACAGAAAGGCAAAAACCACCTTAAAAAACCCTGTGAAGAAAAGGGGTCTGTTGGGAGCATACTGCAACTGCGCAAAACGTACCAGAAACCCCGAAGGTGGCTCTAAGCAATCTCCAGATCGTATCCACGGCTGCCAGAAGACGTTCAGTACCAGACCCCGAAGATCTAGCTGGAAGTGCCAAATTCCTACCAAGGTGCTTAGACCCTGCTGCTTCCAACCAGGCATACGAGGTCGGAAAACTGCAAGTGCCCAGAGCAAGAAGACAGTGCACAACTTTGATACCACTACTTCACACTGCTTCGGCAGTATAACTTACCCTCCTTTGACAGCGTGAAGGAAAAGCTGGGCAAAAGAAAGAACATACTCCATTTATCTTTTCAGAGAGCTGCTCCTAGCATTTTTGGCATCCAGCAAAATCTTTTCCTAATAGTTCCAATCATTAGTCTCATATAAAACATGAGCACATTCAATCTACATTAATAAACTGAAAATAAGCAACAACAAAACCCCCTCAAAATCATGCCATAAGAACTGATAGGAGGCCTCTAAAAAACAAGCATAAGTGAGATGCGTTAAGCAAATCAAATTGTAAGTACACTTGTCCTCCAGATACCAAAAAGCACAATGTTTAAAACTAAAAGCTTGCAATCCTTTGAGAAAATCAGAAGTACAGCAGCAGTACTCAAGAAATTCTCTTTGACGTTTTCCTAAATCTGTCCTTCACCATCAGATTATTTGCTTTTTAAGATCTTTGCCCTGTAACAAATTTCAACCACACTTATAAGCTTCTTATGCGATGTGGTGTATTACTATCATTGTATGATGGTTATAACTAAAATCCCCGAACAGGAATGGCCATATTGTGTGTAATGAAAGGCAAATGCAAGGAGTTCAGAATATAAAATGGCACTGCAGGTCCTGGGCAGGCAGTGAAAATTTCATGCTGGGTACAGAATGGATGATGTATCTTATTTCTGCAAATTTTAAAAATGAGCTTAAAATCCCTGCAGCATGGTATGATGTAAAAGGAGGGAAGAGACACTGTGGACAGGAAAGGAGAAGGATAACAGGGAAAGAGAGAAGAAAATAACAGGAGGGGACCATCCGAAAGGACATGAGCAAGAGCAGCCTTCAACTCAACAGGCAACAGCAAACCACGGGGGGGTGGGAGGAGTGCACACAGCACGAGCACAAGGCTGACCCTATGACTTCACTAGTTAAGTAGGTCCTGATATTTCTCCTTGCTGCATCAGGTCATTATCCCTGAAGGCACAAATAAAACATTTAGACAAATGGGGGCTCAGTCAACATCCTTGTCTAGGGGAGAGAGAGCAATCAGATGATGTGCACTCCCTCAGGTTTGCCAAACCCAAGATACACCCTAAGTAAGATGGCTTTGTTTACAGCAATGAAGACAGAACATAGGCAGGCAAGGGAAAAAGCCCAAAGCACTTCCAGGCGATTCACTGGCTCCGATGCTGATGAAATCACAGCCAGATGTCAGCCAGATGTCAGATTTCACCCACTCTTGGAGAGGGGGTGCCTATCTGATGCCATATTCTAAGGTAACAGCCATGCTATGGCCAAGGAAGAGGACATTTCCTTTCTACCCCCTCTCTGCAGCTTTTTAGTACCAGATGATAGCGCTTGGCTTGTGAGGGTTTGGGCCTTAGTTTCATGACTTCTTCTGTTACCCACTTGTCACATTTTTGATGAATAAAGCTCACCAAGAGCAAGGTTAAAAACACGCTCACATACAGTGAAGTGCAGCCAAGCACCCCTAGAAGCTGCTGGGAATTCACCTTGCAAATCTGGAGTTAGATGGGCAAAAAAACCCACAAGGACAGGAGAGACACCACCAAAAAAGCAAAGCATGGTTCCTTCTGCTGTGATGCAAAGGACTGTTAATTACCTCGCTCTGCCTTGTTGGTAGGGCTATGAAGTTTCTCAATACAAGACTTACTGCAGAGCAGGTTGGGGAAAGAGCTATAAAAAAGACAAGGAAAGAAACATCACAACAGCAATGTTCTCAGTGCAACCGGAGCTCAGCATCTGTGGCATCTACCCCTTCATACCCATCCTCCTGGCCATAGTTGTGGTGTCTATCTGTAGGAGGGAAAAAAAGGTCATGAAGACAAAGTTGACCTGTATTTGCACTCACATTATGAGTGCTGGGAGTATGACTAACCTAAACACAGATTTCAAGGAACCCTGAAACCATGGCTAGTGCCACAACACTTCCCTCAGGACATCCTCTTGGGGAAACTGGACGCTCTCCATTCTCAGCACATCCCTGTGGCTGCTGCCCCCACAACTGAGTTTACAGCAAAATATAAAAATGGGCAAAAAATTCCCAACTAAGGAGAACATGCTGTTTTCTAAGTTTGGTTTATTTGTGTGTAATTGTCAGGACACCATAAAGCATTAAGGAAAGTACACAGCCTGACTATGGATTTAGAAGATCTCAGAGGCAGCTATCCCCAAAAAACTGCTTAAAGTAAACAAAAAATAGATAAACTTTAAATCTAGAGTTATAAGTCTACACCAGATATTGTGAAAACAAAACCAGTCAGCGAGGTCCAAGCAATGGGACCACCAAAGAAACTAACCTGAGCATTAAATATGGGAGAGTATGTTTTTTCACTAGACGTACCGTTAAAGCTTATCACCTTGCATATAAAAAATAAAATAAAATAAAAATATTCATAGATGAATGAAGTTGAATTACCTCCTGAGTGGTATACGCAAAAAGTACAGCCCTGGGGTAGTCCAAAGGAACACTGCAAATAGCTTAAGCTCCAACACAAATAAGCCCTTTACACATTACCTACAGCCATCAACTACAACCAAACACTGCTGAACAAACCTTTCCCTTTCCTGACTGCTGTCAGAGCAATCGTTAAGCCATGGCACAACAAATGCTTTTAAAAAGCTATTTATGTGTTCCTGCTAAGATATTGTACTACGGCGGTAAAGAAGGTTACCTATGCAAAGCAAATCTATATGCTAAAACTTATTCCATGTTTTCCTTCATTATATTAGCAGGTCTACTAATTAGCAGATACTACCTTTTTTCACATACCCTGCCTTCCTTTCTCTGCCTACAGATTCCAAGCTTCATGGGATCCCTTTGATCACATTTCATATCTCAGGGCACTGTTACCCAATGCCTGCTTTCTATATTTTGACTTGACTGTAGAGAAAATAACCTTGTTTTCCAGGAAGAGCAGTGCTGACTATTCAAGGGACCCAGCTCCAGGCAACTGTCAGATGCAACTTGCCACAGGCCCTTTGGGATGGAGTGGGGCTAGCAGAGAAGAAAATGAGGAAAAATCCTGTGCATCATGAGCCTCTCCACGTGAAAAGGTGTGGTCATTAATTTCCTGACCAGCATAATCTATTATAAACCAGTATAGGTAACTTAAAGCATAATCAGTGCACCTGCATGAACATTCAGAGATGACTATCTGAAAAAATACTTCTCAACCTGTGATCACTACAGACTGTTTCTAGTTTTCCTCTCTCACTACATCCAAAGCAGATGGCAAGGACAAAAAAAGTAACTGGAAATGAGCAATGGTGAGATTTACACCCGATGCTTTTCTGATACACAAGAACCTAATTAATCAGACACACAAAGCTGTATTGGAGTTATAGCCTCAATTCTTACCTTCCCCTGGTCATTTATCAGCTGTCTTCCTACTCAGGCACAGAAGCAGATTTCATTGAAGTTGTATAATCCCAGAAAATACAGGGTTTTTATGAAAATATGTGTGTGATGAATCTCATTTGAAGTTTTGCTGCATCCAGCTGTATTGAACTAGCTGTGCACGAAACTTTGAATATCCAGGGCCAGAAAACAGCTGAAATTTTGTAGAGTTTATTTTTAACTGTAAGTGAAACTGTGAAACTTTACACTGAAACTGTAAAGGTACAAAAGAAATTGGTACCTAAAATTAAAATCAATTTGACATGAAACCTCTGAAACGGAATGTATGATCACCGCCTGGCAGCCTCACAACGCTTCTTCTAATTGCAGCAACTACTCACTACTAACATGACATTACTTTCTTGCCCCTTTCTTTTACATGGTATGTTCTCTTTTGCTTGGTATATTAAGTAAAGCTATCTTCCATTTAAAGCCAAAAAATAGTAACAGTTGGCCAATACTCGGACTTCTCTCAGCAAAGATGGCAATCCGCTACGCAAGGATCAGGATACTATGCAGCCAGAGCTGCTGGAGGGCCTCTGCATCCCAATGTCCAAGTACAACTGCTGTAGGTGGGCCTCAAAAGATGCAAGAAAGCTGCCTGTGGGGGCCGGGGGCCTGGCAGTAGCTGTTAAAATCAGACCAAATCTCTATTCCCCAAGGCAAACAGCAAAATAGTGAAACCGCCAAGGAGGACTCATTCCTGCTCAGTTCGTGACCTCTGCAAAAAAAGCAACAAATTCCATTTCTCCTTTCAAATTAAACATCTACTCCTTATTGCCAAGGAATATGTTTTAATAATCTCTGGTGTTCAAGGTTTGATAAACATCAGAAATCTCTTTGCTGCTGTTACATGAGACCTGACATACGTTTTCCCCCCACTCATAGCTTTGCATTTTCATGCCAACATTATATAAAACATACTGGACTTCTTTAATGTACAGGTTGGGGTTTCCTTGCAAATACTTCTAAAAGAAGCTGTTCAAGTCCAAAAAACACTATTTTTTTTTTAATTGGCTTTTTGTACTGAATGAAGTTCCAGTACGTTCCACTTGGAAAACCTACATTATTGTTTTTACTTCCAGTAAAAAAATAAATAGAAAGCTTTCACATTTAGATGTCTAGAATTATTTCAGTGAGGAAAAGGAAGGGGAAGAAAAGAAATAATTTTCAATTTACTGCAAGTACATTTTACCGACAACCAAAATATCTGTGCAAAAAGATGCTAAGTAAATCAGTGCCCATTCTTAACTTTGACCATATATAGTATAGCTGTCTAAATTACTAAATACCACAACACTCAATCCATGTATCTGTTGTTTGTTTCTCAGATTTGAAAACATACATTTGGTGTCTAGGTACCGTGGCCATCACTGTCAGTCATCTTGAATATCTCCAGTTTTGGATTTTTTTTTATGGTAAATATTCAAGGCAAGATGAGCTAATAGTCTGGCAGTGATTTCTTTTCCATCCCTTTTCAACCATCAGTAAAGCATTCCCTCGATATAATTCAGGAACTGGCACAATTATTCATGAAGCTATGGTAGCTGCAAACCTAGATGGACTATGCAGTATAGGCAACTTAAATTACTACTGTTCATTAAGTCTATAGAGGTCATGAAAATATGCCTTCGAAGGGCCATTTGGAAAGCAGGATTCATGGATTACATCTGGATGCCAGAGTCATTTGCAGTTGTGAAGACTAAGCTTTCGGGAGGAATAAAAAGTAGTACAATAATATACTGTATTTAAGAAGCAGAATTTCCTCAAATTAATAGGCACAAAATCAATGATTAAAACAAGAGGGGAAGAAAGGAGCTCTTGTTTAATGCAGCGTATTCCTATTGCAAGGCTTTCTCCCAGCTCTTTTCACAATGTCTTGGTTCTGGTACCTCTGGGCAGCAGAACAGAAGACAGAAAAGGATCTCTCCTCCTACAGGACAGATATTCCTGTTGTTCAGTTTTCTGTCAACACACTACAGGTGTACTTGATGCATACTTCTGCGACATCCTCTCTCCCCTAGGAATGCACAAAGCAACAAGGGTAGGAAGATGAATACATGCATCACACCGAGTCTTTAGGAACAGGAACTAAGGAGCAGAGATGGCAGAAATAGCTTGTCACTTTTGTTGGCAGAGGGAAAAGAAAGGGGAAACAAATCAGCTATCACTGATAATTTATTCCTAAAACTTCAGTTTATACCCTATCATCTGTCCTAACCAGACCTGAGATCACCTTTTGTTTGTACAGGAAAACAGCCAACCGTGCTTATAATTCAGCTTACCTGAGTATAACCAGCGGCTCCTGCTCAGAACAGTCACAAGTGAAGCTAGCAGAGATGTTCATGCACACTTAAACAAGCTTCCAAATCCTCACCTGCTACTTCTGAAAACCTTTGCAATTTAAAGCCACATTATATAGATTGAGGTAAAACTTAGCTGACGAGAGTGTTTAAAGGAAAAGGGTAAATTTAATGATTTTTTCCTTTCCTCAACAGAGAGACTCAGAGTTCAGATGGTTGATCAGAGAGAGGTGTATCTAGACAGCAGAACCAGTAGAGTCCAGCAAGATTACTAGGACAGGCTTCACGGGCCATGAAAGCAGCTGTACTAGCTCCAGAGCCAACAAGAAGCCGCCAGCAATTTAGCTGATTTAAAGCACTGCAGAGCCCCAGTCCCCAGCCAGCTCACATCTCCAAACCACTCCCGCAGTCACAGATTTCTGGAGAATGCAAAAGTTACACATGGCTACCCAAAATCAGCTCAAGGCCAACGGGACTTATTGGCTTTGGCAAGCACCTCTACGCTGCCCTTCCTAGCGACTGGGGAATATTCATCAGACACAGTACTGCCTTGCTTGAATGCATGGACCCAGCTGAGGCTCAGCACTGTGCTGAAGCTAATCTGCCCTTAAATCTGGAGACTTGCCTGAGAGCTCCCTGGGGTTTACAAGGTCAACAGATGTAGCCCCATCCAAATACAGGGGCTACAGAGCTATGCAACCACCTTAGGTGATGTGGGAACGCTGCCCAAACTGCAGAACAGGGAGCCCAACCATCCAGGAGGTACCAGACCCTGGGCACACATGTTCTTTGTACCTGTGCACGTACATGCCAGCCAGCCCAGAGCTGCACAAGGGCTTCAGCGTGCCCCACGCTCTGCGTATGGCTGCAGAGAGCCTGGAGAGTCAGCCAGCACATGAGCAGCACCCACTTTCTGGGGCTTTCTGGCTACCTGGAAATCCCTAAATGTGCTGTGCTGCACTGCTAAGCTGATCTCATGTCTTTGGGCCACTTGCCCCCGAATGGGAAAGGCGCTGGTGTCGAGCAGCTCTCCTGCAAGAGCTGTCCTGTGGCTATGCTGAGCCAGGGTGATAGGTGCTGCTGCTGAACCCAAGTGGGCTGTTCAGTGAGTTGCCCACACCCACAGCACGGAGGTTATCCAGGGTTTTCCATTCTCTAGCATATCCCAAACTCCACCTTCCATTATCCTGAATAGAGCAGTTGACTGTTTTTCCTCTTATTTACTTCCCATCTGCTTCCTAACCTCAGTCTGGCACTGTGATTCCTCCAGCTTGTATTGTAAAGTTATAAAGGACAAGAATATTTGTACACTGTTATACAAAGAGAATAAATCCTACTGAAACCTGTGATGGAGAATACTGACCACAATCTTTCAAGTTCTTGGTCTGTAATTTGCCTACATAATAGTTTGTATGCAGGCTTAAGTGCTGGATTTCTAATATTGCTCATGAAATTTCAGCCAAAAAAAAAAAAAAGGCAAGGGGAACTACTCTCGGAAAGGTAAACTAACTGCAAGAATTTTTGATGCAAGTGTACTACGAGAACACCAAGAACTCACAGTTCTTCAAAAAATATGTAAAAGTCTGGAATCCAAGGAGTTTCAGTTCTCTAAGATCATATTTTAGAAAGTAAATTTTAATCAGGATTGGGTGGCTCAAGAGATTGGGTAATAGTATTTAAAAAAGCAAGTGATTAATCTCTGATCAACCAGAGGGTAAGGACTAAAGAGCATTTAAGGTCTCAAACACCCCTGGGAACTGGCCAACTTAGTCTAATACTGTGGGTGCTGACTCTAGGCAGATTTTTGATTTTGTATTTTCTCACGCACAGTCCTCATGCTTTTGAATAACCTCCTCTAAATTTCACTAGAACTACTCCATTATCCTCTCCAAAATTCTGCATTACAGTTATGCCTACAAAAAGCGAACAGCAGTTAGATCCCAGGTTTGCTGATAACGCTGTGCTGACAAAGAACTTGTTTCTCTGTTTCCTTTCTAACCGTATCTATGTCTTGTTTCTTAATTACAAAATTCTGAAGGCAGAGACTCATACCAGTAAGTTTGATACTTACTTTGCAGGAAAACAGATCTTGATCCTTACTGACTATCATTCAATGATCTGAGATGCTCAGAAACTGAGGCCAGGCATATCTGAAGAAACTGCTCCTAAACTCCCTTCAAACTAACGTAATATTGGATTGACTTTTGCTCTTTTAGTTGTTTTTAGACAGAATGAAAGAACAAGTAACAACTGGTGTGATACTGCTGAAGATAAAGTATAACCCACTCTAATACAATTCTGCTAATACCTTGCTTACTCAAATTTTTGACTGCAACACTTCTCCAAGAGGATATAATTATCTTGCTTCTTCCTTGTCTAAAATTCTAGTCCACTGACGTATCAGATTCCACCCATCCACTATTTAGCACTGTAAAAATAAAATACAGGTGTGTACGCTAAGAAGGACAATCAAACTAGCCTGGCTCTCTTTCTCAAAAAACCCAGAACAAAACAAAACCCAGCCTCCTATGACAAACTGTCATGTTTCTTTTTTACATAAGTCTGTTACTAAAAGCTGACTTTAGTAACGAATTTTATGTGTTCTTTTGGTGCACAACATTTATTTATTTACTTACTTACCTCTCTTTGCCTCTTTATAGGCTTTTATAAAAGCTCTGACAGCGCTCTCTGGGGACCATTCCATTTGATTTACCAGTTTGCAACTAGTTTTGCTGATGATTGATGCAATTCCTGCATTTGTTCATAATTTGTTTTATGAAATGTCAGAATATACATTGTTTCCAATACATAGTATCAAGCCGGTACTAGTAGGGGGGATTTTTTTTTTTTTTAAATTTGCTTGTATTTTCTTTGCAAAGAAACACCACAGCAAAACAGCACGTCTATGTCTGATGCATGTGGCCTTTTCAAGTTATGCTTTTCAAGCAGTTGTTATGGTTTAAGAAGCACCTACTGTCTGACCTCTTTAGGGGTAAAAGGAGAAACTTAATGAAAGAAAACATCCGAGAACTGTACAAAAAGAGAAGTTTTTTTCTACTTCTGCATATGTCAAGTAAAAGCTGTATAAATTATTTTTTTAGATCGGAAGTTGAGAGATTTTATTAGCTTGTGCTACTGACCTGTGCAGACAGTTTTCTGGCACAATTTTCACAACTTGTTTACAGTATCACCTCAATTATCCAGAACTTCTTGTTATCCCAACAAGGGTCAAATTCCTGACAGGTATTAATTACACTGAAAATTGCCCTGGATTACTTG
The DNA here is from genome assembly GCF_035582795.1 of Mycteria americana. Classification (NCBI taxonomy): domain Eukaryota; kingdom Metazoa; phylum Chordata; class Aves; order Ciconiiformes; family Ciconiidae; genus Mycteria; species Mycteria americana. The sequence continues at coordinate 27,846,575 of NC_134368.1, read as the reverse complement.
AAACCTCAAATAACTGAACCTATTCAACGTCCCCCCTTTTAAATAACAGGGGACATACTGTATAGTGGTGCCAATACTTTGTGGCTGAACCCTGTAACTCCAGAAATTAATACATAAACGTCACACTTCTCTAGCAGGCCTGTCAGCTTTGGACTGAAAACCAGGCTCAAGAGGCAGAGAGCATTTATAGCATGGTCCTGCTCACTGCCATGGGCTGCGGGGCAGGAGGAGATAGGAGGTAGGAAGGACAGGAAGATTAAAACCAAAAACCACCGACCAGCATTCCTGATCCACGCACTGCTGGCCAAGGAAACAGAGCTGCTTCACAGTTCAGCCCTCCCTAGTTGACAAAATGACCTTGAATCCCCCCCGGTAGTCAGCCAAAGACTCGTTGCTGCCTGCAGGGTTAAGTATACATCCCACTGACACCTGAGCTTTTACAGTTGTGGCTACTGGGCTCCATCTCCTTGTGCCCGTCACCAGGCAATCAGGCCTGCAGCTTCTCCCTGAAGGCACTCACCAAGCAGCCTCACAGGAACCTCTACGACTGCATGATTGCAGCTTGAATGTGAAAATGAGGATGCAAAGACCTACTGGCAACTCCTGCATTCAGCCAACGCCAGGCATTAGCTCTAAGATCCCTAATGCTGTTGCTAGGCAGGAGTGGTAAAGTTAGGATTGGTTTTGGAAAAAACAGCAAGCCTCCTCCCAAACAAACTAGAAACAGTATTCAAAGGACAACAGCGACAGGGCAGCTTTTGTTAAAAGAAGGTATTAGAAACATCCAGGAATGCTTGGAAACACCCATGGGATTTGTTGGCTGTGCAGCCAAGCTACACAGCACCCAACCAACCCAACAGTTATAAAAGGCAAGAAGCTAGCAGAGCACCAGCAGCCCAGGCTATCAGTTTAAAGCCTGAAGTTTGTTGCTCCACAACAGGTGCAAGGATGAGACTCACATCTGGGACTCGGTCCAACGTGCCTCCCAACACACCGATACAACTTTGCGACACACCAAGTAACATCTCTCTAGCTGTTGCAGTAAAAGGAGAGCAGATAATACCAACATTACAATGAAAAAGGAAAAGAAAGGAGAAGGGGGAAAAGCATAACGTTTACCATCATGGGGAATCACAAGCTTGATTCTAAATTGTGCGTGAGAACTAGTACAATTCAAAGAAAAGCCAAGGTGATGAAGGAGCATACAGAAAGGACTGAAAAAAGCTGAGTTGAACTCAGTACACACTTGGATGCATGCACACATTTAGCAAGTTCAATACCCTCTCTTGAAAAGTCTGAAAAAAGAACTCCCTTTCACATGTTTCACAGTAATAAATCAGTGCACCCTATTGCCCCAAACAGAAACAGACATTCGCCATCTGAGTAACAGTGCTTCCTGCATGAAGATGAGGAGGCAGAAGCAAACAAAGCAGCAGCAATGGAAAGGACTTTATCAGAAGGACACCACTTCAAATAGCTGAGGATTGCCTCTGTACTGCAATGTTAATTTTCTAGATCGTTAGTTATATTGCTTGTCCAGAAATGAATGTGTAATTCTCCTACTAAGCTGTGGGTCAGATTTCCACATAGTATCACAAGGCTATTTAGCTTTTAAAAGGTTAATAGTTAATGGTTTTGATGTCCCTCAGTCAGATAGTTCAGCCTACCACCGTATTTTTGCACAAGCAATTAACTAAGCTGCTTCCTCTGCAGCATTAATTTTAACAGGTTTACAATAGTATCATTAGACCTCTGGACATTCAAGAGGAAGCGCATTACAATTGGAAAGTACCGTGCCAAGCAGGAAGCGAGTGGCTTTAATCCAGGAGCACTAAGGAATGCAGAAGGCAAGGAGACTTCAGTGTCAGATATTTCAGCCTCTATGAACTCTTGACCACAGCACCAGACTGCAAAATTTTACTTAGGCTCTTAAACCAAAGAAGTCACTGCACACAGATCTTTAAGGCACTAGTTTGCCTTTTAGCTTCTTTGCTTTAAGCCAGGGAAACAACTGCAATGTGATCTTTGGAGCGAGACACGTTCCATCATCTGCATTCAGCACGTAGGCTCCTGCTAGCGACATGCACATCATCTGACAGAAATCCACTTACAGCGCCCGGAAAGGTTTTCAGCATAGAAACAGTACGAACAGTTGCTAGCAGACGTAAACTGCAACAGACTTCACCAAGTTGATTCGCAGCCAAGAAGGGGATTAGACAGCATTCTTCTGCCACCATCTTCAGCCTAAGGGCCAGGGTCACAACAGACCGTTGCTAACTCATGCCTGCCCCCTTCTCACACGGGGAGGAGGTAATAGGAAGCTTGAGCTTCCCTGGCCCATTTTGAGGTGGCAGATCTGTTGGTCTGACCACCCTGTGGAAACTTTTGTTCCTGCTCGCCTCCCGGGGACCGGTCAGGTTAGGAGCTCTTTGGAAGGTACCCTCCCCTTTCACATCTCCAGTGCTACTGCTACCCGGTTATCAACATTCTCCAGACCGTATCACGTGGATTTTCTGGGCAGCAGCATTTGCCTGTCGGATGCTGTGAGAATGCAGAGCAGCAGCAAATACAGCAAATATTCTTATTCCAGTCAATCCCATTTACAGTGAATTTAGCGTGCTCTCAAATAAATACTGGCATCTAGCTGTTCCCTACAGCAGAGGCTACATGTCCCTGAAAAAGACAGTTGAGAATCAGAGATGGTATTTATAGTGCAGACCTACAGACTCCAACCTGTGAGAGGCTTTCCAGAATTAGGGAGTGAGAATGCTACTAAGTATAGTTTTAAACACAGACAACCTTTAAAATGGGGATTTCAGGATGAGACTTTCCCAGGTCCCTGTGTCCTTCAATTTTGGCCAATAACTTAAGGATTGCATCTAAGTTTAAACTCCCTAGCTGCAGCTTTGCAACTACTTTAAGCTGATCAAATGGCACCTCCATCCTCCAACACAGCAAGCCTGTTCCTTCCCTTCTGCCCATGCAGTTGCACACTATAAGGTGAAGGATAAGGCTATTTTTCAGCCAGGTCAGCTGCCCACTCCAGCTAACAGCCATATGAGTACCAGCGCTGGCATAGCAGAGGGTATAGGAGAGTCAACTTTAGAACAGCTGAAAGCAACCATAGCCTCAGGTCTAGTTTTTCTTGTTAAGGACAAAAGCTGATACTTCTTTTAGCCTCAAGACATGCATAGTCACAGCTCTGCTTATTTTACGTGTGCTGGCCTACACACATGCAGCACACCAGCTCAGTGCTTCTTTTTATATCCTGCTTGGCAAACTAATCGATTTTGCAACAGAAGTCACCCAAAGATTGCAGGTGCCTGGATGTATCTCTAGCAGTGCTGCATTCGTCCCAGGGCATGGGTGACACATTCGCAGACTCAGGGCATCCAACTCCTCCACTGAAAACTCCTGAAGATGGTACAGGCCTCCAGAGCACGTGGCATTTGCCCAACTATTAAGAGAAGTCATAAGCTTCAACAGTGGGCTTTGTCCTGAGGAGTTTTAAGTCATTCTGCTCAGGAGGCCTTTCGTTTCTAAGACAACTGCTTGAAGAAGGCACTGGATTCTTCATTTAGTGCTGCCCTAAGGTACATAGTGAATGGCATTTTGTTTTTAGACTATCAGTTTTTCTGATACTTACAGATACTTAGAGATTGTTCTTCAAAAGCTTGCCATTTCTGAAATACTCACTCAACCAGAGTCAGTAAACCAAGAATGCAAGTCACGGCTGAACTTGTAGAAGGACACGTTAGGATCTGAAAACAAATCTAAAAATTAATCCAGTGGGCAACCTGCATTTTCCATGGGTACAATATGAGCTCCTCCTGGAAGCCAGCTGCCCTCCCCAGCCCGAGGAAAGACTCTGTCATTTATAGTAAAGGTTAATGCCATGATAAGGGCAAGTTCACATTTCAGCTGCCTAGCATTAGGACTTCAGCAGCAGCAATGTTTTTCTTTTTGCCATTTTCAAATGTTATCCCTGGAATCCTTTACTTTATTAAACCTCCTATGTTCCCCCTCCCCAAAAGTAAACAATCATTACACTAAGCCTTCATCTATATAGTTTTATAAATAACATCTTTGTGAAGTCACTTGTCAGGCTCCAAACAGGTAGACTCTTTGCTTTTAATCAAGCACTTTTTTCTAAAGCATGGTAGTTGTCTTTCCCTTCTCAAGGCTGGGCAATAAAACAGTCTCTGTGTAGAACAAAAACAAAACAATTCAAAAAGGAGATCCTCTGCAGTGAGCATCCTCTCTCGGTTTTAACACAGAAAAGGTTCTCCTTACCTCTAAATTTGCATATTAACATTTTAAATTATTCAATGTGAATAAAGCTAATTATAAACCTATTGATTAAAACCATGGTTGAAGACTCAAGTTGGGACAGCAGTCTAAAAACAGACTGTGAATGACACAGGAATGCCTGTGATATTTTTGTAAGTGTTATTTATTATTTGTATTAACATACTGTCTAGGAGTCCTGGCCACGGAGCAGGACTCATGGGGTGAGGTGTTAGACAAAAACAGACTAGCAGATGATCCTTGCCACAAAGAGCTTCCACATATTATTAGCATTTGGCCAAACCAAGTCACGACATTCTCAGCGGCAGAGCTCAGCATGCTCAGGGCACGGCTTAAGCTGACCGTGAAACTGCTGCACCTTTGAATCCTAACCACTCTACTTTGGGAATGGGCCTCAACAACATGACAAAGTTTGCATCTGTCCACAGCAGCTGTGGTTCACAGCTGTCCTTCATGTGTGTCCTACAAACCTTTACCCATCTTGGCTGGTGCCGACCTGACCCAACAAGGAAGCTGTTCAGGACGCTCCGGGTGCTAAATGAGAGACTTCAGCTTGTAACAAGGGACCAATTCCTGGACACTGGCAGAAAGGGACAGTATCCTTAGCATGACGAGTAGTGGTCCCAGCCAACAAACAGCTTAGCTTATTGAGTGTACTGTAAGCACTGCAGCCAAGGGAACATCCAGAAGAAGAAGGGACTTTAAGGCCAGCAATGAGGTTGGTCTGCAGAAGCCCTGGCTGAGTGCTGGCTGGGGCCAGCGGTGCAGGAAGCACACAGGAACCTGCGAGGGATCAATAACAGCCAATGCAGAAGCAAACCAGGTGTCACTCACTTCAGGTTTTGCCTCCAGCCATCATAAATGCAACACTCCAGCTGGTAGCTGAGGACAGAAGGGACTGCTCATGGATGTTAAGGACAGCTCACGAGCCAGAGTGGGATGATGAACATGAAGACTACTAGGAGCTGGCTGAACTCACACTTCTCTGAGGGTGTGCTTTATAGCTAAATGCAGCTCAGACCATGAAAAGCAAATAAACAAGGGGGGATCGTTTACCTCCCTTGGGTTATTTTTGACAGTTCATGTATTTTATTAATTTCCTATTATTTTAGCCTCTCTTACATCCACACATCAAGTTAAAGTTCAAACTTGGAAGCCTGGGCAACACAGGCTGAACCCAAGTGCAGCAGTGGTATACATCTTCAGCACATATGCTACTGTCAGATCGATGATTAGTTTCCAGCATCAAAAGTATGAGAGTTTTGGAGCCAAACCCAACACCATAGCAAGCACATCCATTTCAACCAATAAAATACTAAATAAGATGCCAGCATTGAGTTTTGCATTTGGCTCACTAGTTTTTCTGTAAATGGGAGAAGAACAAGCCTTTCTGGACAGCATTTGCATGGTTAATTGCATTTGCATGGGAGCAATAAAAACCTTCAATCCAGTCTAAAAAAAACCCAACAAAACAGCTGAATTTCAATGTAAAGTTTTAGTTTTTATTGGTTTGCATCTCATTTTTTCCCCATCAATGCTGCTTCCTCTGTGCTTCCTGCCAAATTTGAATTGATGGCTGTTTTCCTCTTCTGCGATGAATTAACTACAGCATCACTGTAGATTGTTCCACACAGACTCTGTTTACAAACAAGCTGGTTAAGAAATACCTGTTAGTTTACTTTTGTACTCTTCATGAAACTTAAAGTGTTTGTGAGTACAGCATATGGCTAAATTCATTAGACAGGAATTTTATAAGGTAGCTCTGTCCGACTCAGATGACACCAAAACAAACAGGCAGGAAAATCTCAATGAAAAATAAATTTGAAGGCAGAGTCTACAAAGCTTAGGGGGTAAAAAAAAACCCCAAAACCAAACCCAAACAACACAAGCATACAAGGACACAACGATGCAAATTTTTTTTTTTTTTTAAGGATACTGTTGTTTTAGTGAAGGGATTCAATATGTATTATAGTATGTGATGAGCCAGAGCACACAGTGCTGCTCCAAACCACTGGCCAGACATTAAGTTTTGTTTTAATCAAATATGCAGATATCAGAACTTAAGGCAGGCACAGGAGGTGTAGAGAAGCCAATTACCATTTAGCAAGGAAGATCCACAGAAACCATGGCAGAATGGTTTGCACAGCATTTTGCAACGATGTTGGCACTTTGCTTTCCATCAACATTCACAAAAAAAATGCTTTTGGGATGTGACTGCCAAGAACTTACTGATTTTAGACAGTTACGAAATTTTGCTTCTGTTTACTTCACATGTACCACAACTTACACAGCAAGACTTTTTTTATGGATACAATTGTGCTGGCAAATGAATTTGTCCAGCAGCAAGAAGTACAAAATAAGGAAACAGAAATTATCATGTATTATGAATCTAGATATTACAATAGGAGCAGGCTCTTTCCAGAAAGTACTACAAAGAATTAAAGAGAGAGTGAGAAATTAAAAGGAAGAATGAGAGGATAATTTTTTAAGGAAAAACAAAAACCCATATAGTAACACTGAAGTACAAGTGGAGTGAGTGATAAAAATAATGCACATCAGTTAAAGTTCCATGTGTTTCTCTATCTTCTCTAATTATTTTTAATTCTGTGAAACACACTACGCTGTATTTGGGTCTTGTTATTTTATTTTCAGGTTCATATCTATATGAAGAAAGAAGATCTCATTTGCTGAACTTAATTAGAAGCACAAACTCCTGAAAGCTAATACAATGCTGAAATTTCTTTGGGACATCATATGACATCAAAAAAATACTGGAATTTATGCAACAGTACAGCATAAGAGCAAATCACCAGCACCAGCAGGCAGGTAGCTATTCTTAATAAAGTTCATAGCAAGTTCCCAGAGAACACTTTGCCAAGAGAAACTTCCTAGGAAAATAATGCCAGAAAAAAAAATACCTTGTTTTCAAAGGAACAAGCTTTTTTAAACAGCACGTTACAGTTCTGTTCGTCTTGGTGCAATAATTATGCAACCAGGTGACTTTTGCAGAGCTATTTTTTCCCCTGCTAAATCATACAAATGTCACAAAGATGAGGACAGTACACAAGCTGAAAACTGGATGCCACAGTAAACAGATTTTTATTCAGTAGTGCTGAAACATGAGCCAAGATCCAAGCTAAAGTTCAGCCCTCCAACTTTGTCTTGACTACTTCCTACTATTATATGCAAGATTCTTTCACACAGCCTCTGAAGTAAGTGTCTGAGCTCCTGTGGGGATTGTTCAAGGAACTGAAGTAATGCTACAAACTCTCCTAAACCCTGTCAAACAAAAGATAAGGCAGAAACCTTTTCTTTTCTCACAGAGTGACATTATTCAGGGACAGGAAGCAAAAACTAGAATTTTTTTTAAGGGAAAAAGATAGTCAACATACAGTGGTTAGTATTATAAAGCAAAGCTTATCGACGATGATGCTGGAAATTTTTTATTTCTATAGAATTAAATATATAATAAGACATAGTTGTACGAAATTGCAGTTAGTAGAAACCTTACAAATTAGTTGTGCCCACTATGAACATCATACAAAATGGAAGAAATCAACAGCAACTCACTTAAAAAATTGCTGGTTTTGTAAAAATCACTTATACATTAATTAGAGTCATTGTACTCTAATAAACCATCTTTGTAAGACTTCTGCAGCTTCAGATGTTTTTTTAATTAATAACTCAGCCAAAATACTTTCCCAGCCTTGCACAATTAAATACATGAAATGATGCTTCTGGAAAACCGACAGTCTTAAAACAAAGATGTTCAGCATCAATTTCTCACATGAGAAAATTTCTTCTGGCAACACAGCTCTTTCAGCAAAGCCTGTTATTCCTACCTAGGTTTAATATATTCTTTGGATGTTTTGTGAATTTCTTTTTCGTGGGAGCATTCACTTTCTGGATTAATGAATACTGAACAGGAATGAGAAAGCATTTCATCAAATTTAATACTCACTGTAAGTCTGAATACCAAACCGTTGGTCCTATGTTTTATTTCGTTAAAGCAATGTATCATTTCTGCTGTGATAACAGAAGCAGTCGACACTTCTGGAGATCAAAGCAAATTACAAACAAGCCTGCCAAGCTGAACATATGTAATTCTATATGTAATGCTGCGTACAATCCACATCCTGACTTAGACTTGCAATGAGACAAAGATCATCTTTGTGTATTTATATGGCCTGTGCTTAGCATGGTGGCGTGCAGATCCTCAAGTCCTTACTTTAACACTACAACACTATAACCAATAAATTTTGCTTGCATGATTGGTGTTATGGTATACAAAAGATCTGCAAATAAGCCATTCCCTCTTAAATCACATGAGCAAGTCACTGGTAAGAATTTCAGGGTAACTGCAGATTCATCTAGCTTTAAACACCAGGAAAAGTTCGAAGAATTCAATGTGTTGACTCTAGACCAGTTATACGTAATACTTCACAGCAGCATTATGAGAAATCACTCAAACACAAAATACAGGCAAAGTTTTTACACCTGATAATACTCCCAGATGAACATCTCAGCGTATCTCCGATACAGGCTTCAAGTTTACTGTTACTTTCCTTCAATAAAGCATACTTCTTCATTTGTCCTTACAATAACAAAGGAGGAAAAATAGAGTATCATCTGGAGAATTAGACTCAAGTAGACGTTTTGTAGAGCTACATAATATATGACTGTTTGTGTCTCTGGAGGTTAAAAATGAAACAAAAGGCACTTTGAGTACTTCACAACTACTCATAAGTTTTAGCTCCAACTCTGTAAAAAGGAAAACCTACCTATTGTCTGTACTAGTGAACTAAATACTTATTCTATCAGCTATCGGGAAGAAATTAATTAATTAATTCTGTTAGAATGATTAAGTTACACTTTCTAGGCAGGAGCAGTACCTAGGAGCTCAATGTCACACAAGGCAGAAAAGGTGCTGAAGCTTTCACAGCATTTCTACGTGTACTGGAGGAAATCACACTCACTGGGGTGAAATAACTGGAAAGAAGTAACTATATACTATGTCAAGCCAACCAAGGCTAAGATAATAAAGAAAAACTGGCAATAAATAAAAGAATGTCCCTCATACATGGTCAACTAACTAGGAGGTATAACTGCTTCTGGACTATAGTGTCAGTATTTTTTTTTTTTTCCAGACACACGGACATGGTACAAGTAAGAGAAAAGAAAAAGATACACTCTGCACTCAAACATACTCCTGATGTCTGTACTTTAAAATAATACACCATAAATATGCGTAACAGACTAGGACACTTGATCATTTAAATTCACATACAATCCTTAAAACAGCCACTTACTCACCACTGGAAGTAAAAATGGCAACCAAAGTTAGCAGGTATGGAACTAGACACCATCGATAGCAAGGGGACATTTGGATGGCTTGCTTTGTTTGGAGTAATTTATTCACAAAACAGTAGATAAAAACACCCATTGGTAACGTTCAAGAAGCCAGAAGCACCAGTCAACTTTTTTAATAGCCTAATTATTTATTTGGAAAATATTTAGAAAAGTGATTACTAAAGGTAAGTAGAGGACACAGGTACAGAGGTAAAAAAGTCACCTTCCAACACAAAAAAGATGTATCATTAATAGCCTGAAAACCACTTTTTTGGTGATGCTGTGAAGGTATACATCTTGCAAGAGAGATTTATCTCAAGGAATGAGAAAAATAATACATGTACAATGACTTTTTCTATGTCCCTCCTACTACAACCACCTTACCTTTGGGATTTTACCTATGAATAAGAAAAAATCCAATGTAATTCAATATCATCCTCTTAAAACAGTCATAACAAAAATTGAGTCTTTCCTGAAAGGGAGCCAAGGAAAAGAAAACTGCACTACTGGTATCTTTTGCAGCTGTTTGTATCAAATATTCCTTTCAAATATGACTACATAGGAATAAAACTAGATGGGTTTTAGAGGCAAAAGAAAGGCACACAAGGAAACTTTAGAGAAAGAGTGGTGGGCATCACAAATTAAATCCTAAAACTAGGCAGTATTCATGCAGAAATATGCCTGTCAATCTACAGATTGAAGGACCCAGCCTCAAAGGCTATGTAATTACATTATAAAACCAATTTTAAAATGAATGTAACATGGTTTCTAATACACTGAAACTTTTTAATGCAGTTTATGTAAAGGAATGTTAACCCTAGCTATCAACAAGTAACACCTTCTGAATCTTGCACAACTAAACTACAATGTGACTAGTGCCAGAACAGAAAGGAACCACGTATATAAGTATATCATTAGTCTATATTGATGATGGCCACCTTCCACATGGTGAGGGGCCCTTTTATTCCCAGCCACATCTCAAGGTAAAAATCAATACAGCCATATTTCTATGTGGCTAATCCTGTTAGACCCAACACCCATTCATAACCCCCACCTTCTTCCCCAACAGCAGGCACAGGACTGTGCCACCCCTTGAGGTGACCTCCTGAGAGCCCATGGACTGTCAGCACATCCTCTGTGGTCTTCCTTGCTTATAACAGACTATGGCCAACTTTTACTCTCCCCTTAAAGTCAACATGAAACAGTTCCCTAGATAGTCCCGCAATGACTGTTATCTGCAGACTGTGGTATTTTGGGGAAAGAGAAAAATGAGACAAAATACACATTTTCCTTTCTTTCCAAAAAGCTATCTTTTCGTGGTGAAGGCTTCCAATGCATGCATTCCGGTCTTTCTAAAGCTAGCACCACAACTGGAAGATGACACATAACCAAGAAGATATTCTTCCTCTAAAAATATACTCTGCGCCTTGAATACTACCCACTTCCGAAAAAGAGATTGGAAGGTCTTAAGGTGACTACACCGAGAGTTCAGATTTCAGAGGAACTGTCTGAGTTTAGTAGGTTAGAAGAGTTCAAATTACAAAAATAATTGCTATCTAAATCATACAGTCATAAAATCAAGGTGCAAAAAGCAGCACTGAAAGATTTTTTTTCTCCATTTGACATACTCACCAAACCTGCAATGGGGGTCGGTAGTCTATTGATCTTTTTTACCAATCCCGGCTTTATTGCATTCAGCAACCTGTTATGAGAAAGGAGTATTTATGAGTGGTAAGTCACAAAAATCCAAATTATCAAACACTTGCCCCCAGCATATAAGGATTTCAGTATAGCTGGAAAGGAAGATGTTCCCCTTTCTCCCCTCCTGAAAACACATGTGTGTACCCAAAGACCCATCACTGAAATGAAGAAAAACTAGGAGAAAAATATCTACAGCACAGTACCACAACAATATTTCTTTTATACCCTAAATATGTCTAGATCACATCAGCCTGCCTCCATTGCCTAGAGGCAAGTCATGCCTAGAAGGGCCTGAGAGCAGAAACCCAGAAGGCATCCGGGTATCGCCATAGCTTGGGAAGAACAGTCCAGCAGTTTCTGCACTGCAGGAAAGTGAGAAAGGATGTACACTTTATGGGTGGCCTGTCTATTTTTCTGCATCTGTACCTGAAATTAAATGCCATCTTTGCATACGTTGTGGAGAACGGAGGTCCCCATAAAACAGAAATGTGAGAAGACAAATAAGAAGGTAGTCCAAAAAAAACCACCTCATGAAAACATCAGTAGGCCAGTGATACCACAGTTGAACACTGTTCAGTGTCCAAAGATTAGCAACCCCACCACCACCCATGAGCATGCTATGAAAAGTGCTGACATGGCTCATTGTTAGAATATTCCAAAAAATGACCAAACCTCTAAAAGTGGGGAATTTTAATTATAAAATCCTGTTGCAACAAACAGTGTTTCTTTACTACCCTTCCCCCAAGAGAAAACCCTTATGCCCTTTATCCAAAGTAATAAAATTCAACCAGTCCCATCCATTGGGAAGAAAATCATCAGGTCAAGACACTAACTTCAAATTCAAAATCTCTGAAGAGAAACAAAGGTGTCTATGATAATGTAAAACTCTCTAAAAATTAGAATACCCACTATAGAAGAGAGGAATCTCAATTTGTGCTGACACCATCTCCATTCAACTTCTAGCAGCCTACTGTGGTGGTAAAAATATTAATATTTAAGATTTGCGAGGTCTGGCGAAGAAGTTTATCCTAACTAAAAGAACATTCCTTTCAACTAAAAACTAACAGTCTGTGATTCTTTCCAACTGCCCACTTCTGAGCTAAGATAACATGAGATGTGCCGCTCCTACAGGCTCCTCCAAAAGCCATCTCTCCATATTGTCACGTTATTTACTGTTTGATTCCTTCTTAGGACTGTGGCAGTTAGCAAGCTCATTAAGGAGTCCATCCCTCCCAGGGGTGGATACCTGGCTTTGTCAACATTGAAATGATGGTTTTTCCTCAACTTTTTCTTTTTTCCCCTGAAACAGTATAGACATTGTGTCTCTGCAATCACTTGGAGAGAACAAGGGAGCAGAGGGGGAGATGCTATTCTAAATGTTCTCTATGATCATAGTTAATAAAGCTTCTGTCCGATCTGTCCTAAATTGTACTTGTGTTGTTACACACTTGGGGTCCCCACATCTCCAACACCACCGTAATCAGGAGTGGCAACAAACCCAATGTGAATGACATTTTTGGGAGTTGGGGATATTTTATCTTCTTGCAGTTAAAAACACTGTAACCCAAGCTCATACAGACTGCTGTGCTATTCCTGCCTTCTGCTTAAGGTAGGATCTGACACTATTACGTCCTAAAAACAAATGATGAAAGAATATACTTTTATATACAAACAATTCACTTTCCTCCTGCCCAGATGCACAGAACGGCAAGAAAAAACCCACACACCTCACTTCCTATAGTCATCATTTTATTTCACAGATGACAAACAAGCATTACTTCTTTTTCCCCAAAAAGGCACAAGCCTTTCAGACTTGCACAGCAGCAACCCTATAAACTATTATTTTCCATTTAGCTGCTGCAACAGGCAACTTAATATTATTTTTTTTTGTCAGAGCACTCCTTTCCAAATACTCTAGCTCTGTTGTGATTTCCACCTTCAGTCTGCCTGTTCTGTCTCAGATAAAAAGGGATATATTAGCTAAAGCATCCCATTTTCTTTATTACTCAAGCATGAATACATTAGGCACCACAATCAATACTGCAGGTGCAGATCAAAAGCCACAGACAGTAATAGAAAGTAAAATAGAGAGGTCTTAATGGAAACCTCAAATGCCAAAGCCCATTCTAAATAAATCTTCAAAATGGCTTGTACAGGCTTCCCTGTGAAATATGGGAGAAGGATAAAATGAGAGGAAGGAAAAGAGCAGGGAATAAACAACATTTTAGATCACCGTTTGGAGTCTGAAGAGGGAGGAAATGGGATGGGGCAAGAGGGAAAAGCCTGAGGAAGAAAGGTCTCTATTATTAAAATGTTTACCTTCTGTTGGAAACATCTCTAAACAGTCTGGCACCAAAACCCCCAGGACTTGCTCACTGCAGAACGTGCCAAAGGGAGATTTCTTCCAGAGCAGACTGGCTGCTTCTTAATTATTGCCTCATCTAGAGCAACAGTCCAGACGCCAAAATATCAAGTGGCTTAAGCTTGCTCGGCCACCAACCTGGCTGAAAAGCCGTACTATTTATGCAGAGTCTCTCAATGGTCGCCTTCAGTCACACAGTTACTATCTGTTCCTGCTTCTCAAAAAAGCCACTGAATACACCTCTTCCCACATAGGTCAATACACACAAACTGAATTTTCTGTGCCTATTTAGACTCATGTAGAGCATCTGTCCTGATATGTAAAGTTTTATCAGCTCCGGCAGGTTTCTGTTGAAATACGGGGCAAACAAAAACCCTAACCATTTCGCACCGGGGACCTGGCACAAGACCCTTGGCCGTGGCCAAGGGGAAAGAGTCTGCAGGGGAGAAAACACCTCCTAACCCACGCCTTCACCTGGCAGCCCCCTACAACTGCAGTCCCACGCTTTCTTGCCCTGTTGACCTTGACCGAAGGACTTGGCTGCCCTGGGCCTCACGTCCCCAGCCGTGTCTCAGGTTAAAGAGTTTGCAAGGAAGAAAACTTGCAGCACACACCTTCCTCTGGCAGCCCCACTGCATCTGCAGCTCTAGCCTTTGTGCCTCCCCCAGTCCTAATCCTAACCCTTGGCTCATTCTGAGGTGAAGACACTCAGACACAACCCCAGCGACCAAGTTTACAGAGCACAAAACATTTGCAGCCTAAACCTTCCTCCAGCCCCACTACACTAGCCCCATTTCTAACCCCACTACAGTTATAGCTCTGGGCTTTGTCACTCTCCCAGCCCTAAACCTGACCACAATAGTGTGTGTTGACCTGTTAATAAACATTTGTTGTTCCTTTTCTGTACCACTCAAAAAAAAGGATTTTGTAAGAAAACCCCACTGGTTACCATTCAGAAGCCTTGGCAACCAGTACATGGCAGAGTACTGTCCTGCCTACTGCACTGCAGACACCAGAAAAGTCAGACATCAGGCAGCCATCAACATGACCATAACCAGAAACAGCCTTTTTTCTGAACTTAGCTGCACAGCAAGTCTACACACCTGCACTGTAGGCATCTACGGACAGGGGAACAATTCCAGCATCTGTTGTCCAACCTCACAGTTATCTCTGAAAATTATTTATGGCATCACATTACTCCCCCCCCCCAAAAAAAAAGACAAAACAACTTCACATTCTTCTGGAATCACAGATTTGGTAACTTAAAAAAGCATCAAAAATCCTGCTGAATGGATTCTCCCCCCCCCAAAAAAAAAAAAGACAAAACAACTTCACATTCTTCTGGAATCACAGATTTGGTAACTTAAAAAAGCATCAAAAATCCTGCTGAATGGATTTTGTAAGACATAATAAAAAGTGTTTTTACAAATACATTAACAACAAAAAGAGAGCCAAGGAGAAACTCCCTCCTTTATTGGATGCGAGGGGGAACATTGCCACCAAGGATGAGGAAAAGGCTGAGGTACTTAATGCCTTCTTTGCCTCAGTCTTTAATGGTCAGACCAGTTATCCTCAGGGTATTCAGCCCCCTGAGCAGGAAGACAGGGACGGGGAGCAGAAAAAAAACCCATAATCAAGGAGGAAGCAGTTAATGACCTGCTATGCCACCTGGACACTCACAAGTCTATGGGGCCGGATGGGATCCACCCAAGGGTACTGAGGGAGCTGGTGGAAGTGCTCACCCAGCCACTTTCAATCCTTTACCAGCAGTCCTGGCTAACCAGGGAGGTCCCAGCTGACTGGAGGTTAGCAAATGTGATGCCCATCTACAAGAAGGGCCAGAAGGAGGATCCGGGGAACTACAGGCCTGTCAGTCTGACCTCAATGCCAGGGAAGGTTATGGAGCAGATCATCTTGAGTGCCATCACATGGCACGTACAGGCCAACCAGGTGATCAGGCCCAGTCAGCATGGGTTCATGAAAGGCAGGTCCTGCTTGACCAACCTGATCTCCTTCTACAACCAGGGTGACCCACCTAGTGGATGAGGGAAAGGCTGTGCATGTTGTCTTCCTGGACTTTAGTAAAGCCTTTGACACTGTCTCCCACAGCATTCTCCTAGAGAAGCTGGTGGCTCATGGCTTAGGCGGGTGTACTCTTTGCTGGGTAAAAAACTGGCTGGATGGCCGAGGCCAGAGAGTTGTGGTGAATGGAGTTAAATCCAGTTGGCAGCTGGTCACAAGTGGTGTTCCCCAGGGCTTGGTTTTGGGGCTAGTTCTGTTTAGTATCTTTATCAATGATCTGGACGAAGGGATCGAGTGCACCCTCAGGAAGTTTGCAGATGACACCCAGTTGTGCAGGAGTGTTGATCTGCTTGAGGGGAGGAAGGCTCTGCAGAGGGACCTGGACAGGCTGGATCCGATGGGCCGAGGTCAATTGTATGAAATTCAACAAGGCCAAGTGCCGGGTCCTACACTTGGGCCACAGCAACCCCATGCAATGCTACAGGCTTGGGGAAGAATGGCTGGAAAGCTGCCAGGCAGAAAAGGACCTGGGGGTGCTGGTTGACAGCTGGCTGAATATGAGCCGGCAACGTGCCCAGGTGGCCAAGAAAGCCAACAGCATCCTGGCTTGTATCAGGAATAGTGTGGCCAGCAGGAGTAGGGAAGTGATCGTGCCCCTGTACTCGGCACTGGTGAGGCCGCACCTCGAATACTGTGTTCAGTTTTGGGCCCCTCACTACAAGAAGGACATTGAGGTGCTGGAGCGCATCCAGAGAAGGGCAACAAAGCTGGTGAAGGGTCTGGAGAACAAGGATTGTTTAGCCTGGAGAAGCAGAGGCTGAGGGGAGGCCTTATCACTCTCTACAGCTACCTGAAAGGAGGTTGTAGTGAGGTGGGGGTCGGTCTCTTCTCCCAAGTAACAAGTGATAGGACAAGAGGAAATGGCCTCAAGTTGCATCAGGAGAGGTTTAGATTGGATATTAGGAAAAATTTCTTTACTGAAAGGGTGGTCAAGCATTGGAACAGGCTGCCCAGAGAGGTGGTAGAGTCACAATCCCTGGAGGAGTTCAAAAAACGTGTAGACGTGGCACTTTGGGACATGGTTTAGTAGGCATGGAGGTGTTGGGTTGATGGTTGGACTAGCTGATTTTAGAGGTCTTTTCCAACCTTAATGATTCTATGATTGTTCTAGGACATTAAATTAAATCTTTAATAATACATTTGTATTGCAGCAATCCCTGAGAAAGATATGGAAAACACAGTGGCAGGACAAGCGTTACAGGAGCAACACAGAACCCATCAGCTGCTACATCAGCTGAAACACATACACATTGTTCAGTGCTTCATTTTCACAACATTTACTTCCATTACAAAAGTTAACCCTATCACCTTCATACCGAGTCACAGAGGGCAGGCAATCAACATAAGCCTTGCTACAACAGACATTTAAGGCCCTATCCCCAGATCATGTTAGACAAGTTACTTCCATCACCCATTCTTGCAGCAGGAAGACACTTGAAGGCACTTCCTCAAAAAACACACCTAGTTGATGGCACCTTAAGATCCTCTACTTCAGACATATGATCTGTCTGGCCAGTTTAGCAATACTGATGAGTCTAAGGAAGGCACTAAGGTCCCTACTGGCAGGTTCAGACGAAGTGTTGAAGCCTAACAGGTCACGAGTTGTACTGAGACTTTGAATGATCACTTGCTTCTCTGAGTACCTCCCAGCTCCTGCTGACCCTTTCTGATACTAACTCTTTCCTCCAAGGAAGCAGTCCTTTTTCTTGTGCAGTAAAAATCATCAGGGCTCAAGTATACTCATCCTCGTGAGGGTATCAAGGGCGGACACACTGCTCGCTCCTAATGTAAATGTCAAACCCTGGTCTTGCCCCAAACTACCACCAGTTGCAAGCCCAGGTTTTACCAAGCACAAATTTAGTTCAGGTTTTTGTACAGCTGTGTTCTTCAAACATAGAAAATCCTCAAGTGGATGTGCATCTTCTAAAGAGCAAAGCAAAACCTTTATATCACTGGGTACCACATTCTGCTATGCCAAGGTTGGTGAGCTACTGTATAAATGGTCAGAGAGCGGAAGTGTTGAAGTGTTGTTTTTGTTGGGGTTTTTGTTTGTTTGTTTGGAATTTTTCTGGGTTGGGGGGGTTTTATTGGGGGGGGTGGGTGTTTTGAAGTTATCGGTACTATTTTTCGTACTCCTGCATCTAGGAAAACAGATGTCAATGGGACAAGTCCAACTAAGCAGTCCTGAGAAATAACAAAACAGGATGATTTTAAATCTTCTATTATTTTCTCCTTTTTCCTTCCCCTCCAGTAAGATACTGCTAATTTAAGGTCTGCCATCACACAGTGAGGCAATAGTGCTTGAAACAAACCACAAAACAATGTCCTTCAGTACTGTTTTCAAAAGGAGGACGTAGGTACGTTCCCCAAGCTTGACCTTTTTGGTAGCTGGGGTTTGGTGACCAGCAGACATTTTGGAGATGACTGGCAAAACAAGTTTAGGGAGGACTTTTTAAAACTTCAGCTTTCAGCCAACTTGTTTCTCACAGAAATAATTCTGGAGTATTAACAGCTACTTACGCAAGAAGTTAAATGACACAGGGAGGAAAAAAGAAAGAATAGAAATATAAAGACTGTAGTATTTCTTCTATTGAGGCTTTCTGGTGCCTGGTATGACCAGTGTTTCTCTGACATGACCAGAAGGGAGGTACGATAATGAAAACTCAAGGCACTTTTTAACAGTAAAAGGAGCGAAGACATGACAAAAAGTAATACAGATAAAAGAGTTCTTAAAAGAATTCAAACAAAATACGATGAAGGAAAAAAACCCCGACAATCCCACCAAACACCCAAAAGACAATAACCCGAAACAGGATAAAACCAAGCCTCTTCAGGCTCCATCCACAAAACTTGCGTCTCTATACACACAGCTGACCTGTTCTCCAGACCTTTCAGGCTCTCAGCTGGGATTTCTCCCCACCACCCCAGCATTTATGCACCTGTCCTGAGTCTGGACAATCCTCTGTTCTTCACCTTTCAAAGTGCTCCTGCCACTTTCAGTCCAACATCCACATCCCCAGCCTCCCTTTCCCCTGCACCAGGTGCTGGCTTGGACTCTTCCGTAGTTAGCTGTTAGATGAAGCACGGTAAGACAGTGCGTAGAAGCTAAAACCTTAGAGCTGCCTTACCTTATGGAAACAACAGGGCACGATGGAAGCGGGAAGCTGCTCCATCCCCACTATTATAGGGAGAAGCTAGGTCATTTCCTTCCCCCGATAAAAACCAGCTCTGATAGGTATGGGAAGAATCAATTGCTCTATTTGGTGCTGTCCCCAAGGCTTGGCATTCCAGGAGATAAGGTATCTCCACAGCAGGACAGACAAGCTGAAATCAGTACTAGCCACTGTGTGACTAACCTATTAGATCTTCCTGGGGTTGTTTATCACCAGTTAAGAATTTGAAAAACTTCTGCCAGGAAGAGAAGGCGTTTCAGGCAACAGCTGATAAAAGATCTAATGAAAAGCACCAAGACAACTGCCCATGAAATTCTTGCAAGAAAGCGTCAGTTAAGAAAATATTCAGACGATGGCTGCCAAGACCCAGCCTTCAAAAAGACCTTGTTTCTAAGAGGAAATGGAAGAGAAGCACTTTCAGAGAATAAGCTTCAGAAATGCAAAAAAAGAAAAGTTGAAGTGATATGTGTTCACAGATCAATCCAGGCTGGAGGGATAGGTATCCAACAGAGCTCTTTGCTCAAGTAACAGATCATATTCCTAAAAAGAAAAGCTGACTAATGGCCTGATCTTAAAGTAAAAGGGCATTTCATATTTGAGAGTTCAGGAAATTCTATCCACACTAAAACTTCAGAGACATTTCTCTTTTTAAATTAAGTTTTACAGATTCACATTCTAACAAGCAGCCTTTCAGCACTTGATAATTATTAGCCCAGACAGCTTCAGTATCCACATATTTTAAACTCATGCTCTAGTGGCAGCTCCAAAATGCCCCCAAATAGTTGAAAAGGAGAGAAAAATCCACTATTAGTCTTAAAGGTGAACAAATCACATTGAAACACAGCAGACCATGAAAAGTCAAAATATTTTGTTGCAAAGGAAGTGGTAAAGAAGTTTCAAAATATAGAGATGTTCTTGAGGTCACAAAAATATTTTCGGGAAAACATTCTTGAGTGATTGCTAATGATGCCCCTGACATTATTTATTCAGGATCAGATGAACAAGGTGCTTTTTTAACAAGCAGGACAGAACTAACTTTGTCTTATAAAGGGCTTACAGTCCAGTCTGATAAGTAAAAGGTGAATAAAGAACTATGCAAATGTGTAGGATTGAGAAAACAAGTATGCCAAACACAGGATAGCACAGGTCTTGCTCTGCTAAAGACTAAAAATATGAATAAGATAGAGGCCTTGCAAAACAGCTCAAGAAAGGCAACAGGGAAGATTGTGTAAATGCCTTTACAAGCTATTTATACAGAACCTACCACCACAACTGACATGAAGAGCATCCCATGCACCTATAGATTTACAATTCACACATAGTTTTACACTGAGTAGCAATGGCCATGGATAATTGCCCAAAGTACATGTCCAATATAATTTTTTAAACATACACTCTTGGAAAGCTGAAACCTCTCACAGGATTACCTTGCTTTGCACTTGAGGAACACGCCATTTGAATGGGTCAGTGTTCCACAGTCTCTGGCCCTGTCAATTACCAAGCTCCACTGAAAAAACTCTACTATTTAGTCTGCTGAGATGCATTTTTTTTTTTTTTAACATAAATACAAAGACAGGCCATTCTAGGTGTACTCAAGCATGCCCCTCAATGACTATTCTCCTCTTCTCATGCACACAGCTGAGCATTATGGTTTATGTTACCTTTGACCTCTCACCTAAACTGTACTAACAAATAGCTCTTCATAATAACACGGCAATAAAACCTAAAGATTAAAAACTGGATTCATATAAAACTGTTTCAAATGTCCTCACATGAACCTAAATCTTAATGCTTAATGAGCCTTGGAGCCCGTCTCTCTAAGCTGGAGACATGCCAAATCCATGATGCTGATAATGTTTTGGCTTTACAACGCAGAGCCTGAAAACCACGGGAGAACACCAATCCCTTCTCACCTCAAGGCATGGGTCACATTCAAAACTTCGAGTATGCCTATGAAACTCAAATACCTTCTTAGTTTCCAGGAACAGGAAATTCAAGCAAAAGCCTAATTAAGCGTAAGGGCTGGGCGTGCACCAACTTCTCCAGTCAGGTATCTGGCAAGACAAGAGTCTCTGCACTGTACACTACACAGCCAAGTGCTGAACTGATGCCAGGCCTATACCACTGACAGACAAGTAGAATAACATATCTGCAAAGACGACTGAGTATTTGTTTTCCCCTACCAGGTCTCCATAAGTGGCATGGCAATTTTACAGAAGTGACATTAACTTACAAGAAGAATGTGATTTTTAAACAGCCAAACAACTGAAACACCATACATACAGTGAAGGCTGTTCTCCATACCTAACGGTACCACTGACTCAGAAGACAAAGTTTTACTATTCCATAGCATTACACTTGCACTGATCTGGCACATATCCAGCCCTTGCTGAAAACAGCATTCATGTCAGCCCAAAGCTTGGTCAGATGCACTATAACCATGATGCAAGCCCAAAGAAACTCTGCTCTCTGAGAAAAAGCAGCTCATTCATCACCAGTGACATGAAGAACACAGGCTAAGGAGACTTCTTATTTATAGAAGAAAATTATTCTCATGACAGAGTAAATGATAAATTCCATTAAGTAATTCTTGATCACAATCACTTCCAGCTCACTCAGATTTATAGTCACACTTCACTTTTTCTTTAAATACTGTTAAAATAATCCATGTGCATGACTAACTTCTCACTTTTTTTTTTTAATTTAAAAGTAAAACCTAAAAACTTTCTTATACTTTTTAAGAGCATATATTCCTAGCATGCACAGCTGAAAGGAATTGCCTTTCCTAGATATTGTCCTACATAAGAAAAAGTGTAAAACTTTTTCCTTAATACACTGTACATACCCTATTTTACCAAGATTACTTAAAAGCAGTAAAATACCTTCGTATCTGCTCTTTCAAAAAATAACAAAAAAGTTACAGAATCAAAAGAATCTTGGTTTCAAACAATAAGCATAGTTTCTGCACATCTTACTAAGCTACATAACACCACGTGCTAATATACAAAATAAGTGTCTCTAAGAAACAAAGAAAAGTTGGGGAAAATGCTCATAAGTTGGTATCCAGAACTGTATATGCAAGTGATATCCATCTTTAACCACGTACAGTTTTTCCTCTTGTACTTTTATATGTTTACGCCATGACTTCTCAAGGTATGCAGTTAGATATTCATTAGAACTTCCGTGCTCGAGAAGAAACAAAGATCTATTATGCCTGCATTTACTGCTATAAATTGATTTACATACATACATACAACAGCCATGCAGCTAAACTGTTCTACATACACAACCCAAAGGTCTTACACACAAACATGACGCTGTTGAACTCCACCACAAAGCCAAATCATTTCTGCTGATACCTAAATCTGGATTTGGTTTGAGTTTGTGGTTTGAAGTCCTTTGCCCAGGATCCATGTCCCAGCTGTTGTTGTTACTCCTCTTTATGGTTTGGTCCTATTCCTGACATTAGACTCTTATTACCAGTAATACAAACTTTCAGAGTGGCTGGACTCCTCGTACCGCTTGATTCCAGAGAAAGCTTGAGAGAAAAATGATCCCAATTGCATGTCAGACATGCTTACAGATATATTGGATATATATCACCCTTGGATAGTCATATCAAAGGAAGTAAATAACTTGGATTTTCCAAGTCTCACATCCCCACAGAGACCTCTCTAGCTGATGAATACCCAATTTGAAAGAAAGAATCCTGCAGTAGAAGAGCTAGGCAAGGGGAGGTGGACGGCCAGGAGAATGGAAAGGAACTGCTCACCTTAAAACCACACTTGCAAGAATATTAGAGCAGTAACAACTGGGCAAGGTTGCAGGAAGATGTATGCATTTTTGTCTTCATGTAGTGATTTTTAAACTTATTAATAGCAATTATTGCATGGTTAGAAATAAAAGCGACTTCAACTTCTTTATCTGCTGTTTCGGAAAAGCAACAGAAGTACCCAAGTCAGTGGGGCAGGCAGATGGAGACAGCATATACTTCTTTTGCAATCAACCTTCAGTCAAATGTCTGAATCCATAAAATAGGAACACCTAACCATTGCAACAACCAGATCTAACTTATTCCTGATTAATCCTCTAGCTTCTCTGGGTCAAACCTGAATGCTAAAGCTATGTAGCAAGAAAAAAGAAAACCAAGAACACATGCTGGAGCAGAAACTGGGGATTTCTAGTGATATTTCCTGCTACTGGTGGTGTATTCCTGCCTCATATAGCTTTCCACCATGTCCCCAGGAGGGCACATTTGCCCACCCATGCAGAAGCGTAGCCAGGAAACTCCTCCGTCTTTGCCTATGATGATTTAATACACAAAGCAAGAACAGAGCAAGAATTGCCTTCGCCTAGCTGTCATGTCCCTTGCTGAAATCACCATCTGCACTGATGTCAGACAGCTATGCTGAAAAGCCGTGAGCTCATTTCAGACAAACAGAAGTCATAGTCACTGGCTTCTCAGCACAGCTGGATGAACAAGTAGAGCCGGCACTGTCAGGACAACTGCACAAGTGGGCTTTCAAATACCCAGAAAGAAGGAAGGGCTTGTGTTACTCTCATCTGTCAGCTTGCCGCTTTATGGCATCCTGCATTGTTTAAATATGCTCCTCCGCTCCCGAGTTGAGCGCGGCAAGCTATGAAAGTGTCGTAACAAGGCCAGATCTAGATGCCAGCCGCAGCATAAGCGCTACCAGAGAGGCAGGCACGAGGCTTGCGGGTGCCTGTGGCTAGCACACGCATGCAGGGCTGCTCTGCTAGTCAGGCTGGTGGTCCACAACACGTCCCTCCCAAGAGTCCAAGCTTTTGGCATTGCACAGTTGTATTAGTTTTCATTTATTAAAACATATGGATAGTTGCTAGACGTGAATGAATTGTTTATAACCAGTGTAGTGATGTCTGCCTGAGTTTCCAGGATGTGTAGGCCATAGACATCAGGATCAACTGGAAGGAAGCCTGGCATTTCTGTGCCTAAAGCTCCAACAATCGTACTCTAGACACAGACAAAGATTTCCCCTGTGCCATTTTGCACATGGCTTGTCTGACCGTTTGGGGAATGGACTCTGGCATGGTGGCTAACCCCCATCCCCTCCCTTCTGCAAAATGCCTGCAAAGCCAGAGGGTAGCTTGAGACATGTTTGGGAGACTTGGGGCACAGTGGCTGTGTGCCCATTCCTGACATTAGTTTCCAGTCCTCTAGCTGCTGGGATCCCTCAGGAGCCGAGTTCTCTTTCAGGCCTCATCACAAAATACAACAGGCAAGGAAAATACCGAAACAGCCATGTAGAAGTAAGCACCATTCCACGCTCACATGGACATCACCCACACAAGTGTCTGGCTATGAGTTGTCACTTAATGACACCTGCAGTGAGTACTGTCCTGTAGAGATAAACTGAGGCAAGTTTAGCTTCTCCCTAAAATTTCAACAAATCAGATAAACCAGACCAAAGGCAATGAATTCTTCCATTTTCAGAAACTTAAGACAGCTATAATTTCTTTCTTGCCTTCAGTAGCTTATCAGACACCTTGAGATCAGACTGTCATTTACTTGTTGAGGTCAGCTGTGACGCAAACACAACAGATTGGAAAGAGGTTGAGAGAGCGCTTAAATATCGCTAGATTTTGTTCATGAGGTACCCAGGCAGGTCTCTGATAAGCCAGAAAACTCCTGTTACAGAGACAATATTGCCTGTGGCAGTTTTGCTAGCACTTCTTCACGGAGCAAGAGATAAAAAATTAACTATCAGTGCTTCACCTGCCGAAAACCTGTGCTTTTTGAAGAGGCATTATGAGCTCCCAGTGTTACACCCCAAATTTCTGTTGAGTGGACTCAGAACGAGTGAGGAGCACGCTCCTATTGTTGGCCTCATAATTTGTTCATCATCAGAAAGGCAAACTTGAAGACCAGACTGGTAGCTCTCTGGTTAATGCTCTGTAGCCTATGGAGTTTTACCCACTAGCCACAGCTGCCAGGAGTGGGACGCAATACAAACATCATGGCCTCTCACATCTGAGGTTGAGGAGACAGATCCCTTCAGATTGGTTTACACTGATCCACAGGTGGTAAACAAAGACAAGCAATTTGCCCAACATCACAGAGCAATTTAGTAGCATAACCAAGTGGTGTCCCTTGACCTGCTTATTACTGGAGCTCACAACCCCTTAAGAAATACACATTTATGCATTTCATTAGCCAAACATTAGTTAGTTAAGCTTTACATCTTAAAGATTTACAGCATTTAAATCAGACTACCTCTGCTTGCTTGCAGATAAGATTACAATCTAATCTTGAAACACACATCCCTTATTTTTCATGCAACACAATTCAATCTTAGCATTTAAAGAGCACTGTGAAATGATTCAGCACACAGTACTTCCCTTGAACAGAGGAGAGAGATCTTGTGCAAGAGGCAACACTTAAATACAAAGAGGTAAACTACATGCTCCTTCCGAGTTACACAACTTTTGATCAACAATAACAACTATTTCCCTCCTCCCAAAGCCACTCCTCCACAAAGACATGCAACTACAATCAAACCAGATCGTAACATTTCCTTTATGGTTTTTTTTTCCCCTTTAACAGCTCAAGTTAAAGCTGTATGATTAATGACACCAGTGAGATATACAATAGTATTTACACAGGTAGGTTTCAAAGCTATCGTAAGACACCTAGAGCTGAGTTACAGGATATTAGCTCAACTCTACTGCTGAAAACAGTTTCCAAGTTCCAGTACCTTTTGTAGTATAAAACTTAACCAACAGCTGCAACAGTCCAGCTAAACATCTCGGGAGATCTCATTTATAAATTTCCATATGCATTCAGTTCTGCACAAGCTTTGTCCTTCTGGTGTGCAAAGACAGCTTTTACCAACTTCAGTGACAACCCTGCATGCCCAGGGACAGAAATTGGTCCATACAGGTGATTCAGATCCCAAACTCCTGACATCCTGCATGGGATTTGCAAAGAACTACAGGCATTAGGGCACACTTCCAAATTGCTCTTAAAAGTCACCAGCTTTGGCATCTAAGCCCACGACATGCTTTTGGGAGACTCTGCCTAAAAACTAGCGATTAAAAGCAGAGAGAAACGTGCAAAAGCTAACTTGCGTCTCTTGTCCAAAAATTACAAAACACATCATTCAAATACACCTTTAGGTAAAATTTAGAGGATGCTTAAGCTTTCCAGAAACTATAAAAGCCGCTGAGTATTGATGGTATTCAGATGGCTAACTCTTGACAGTGCTCGGACCTGGAGTTGGTCCAAAACGCCTCACTGTAGCAGAGACGTCCACAGGCAGGTGTGGAACACCATTTGCCAATCTGTGGTTAACATCTTTAAATAAAAGGAAACCTAAAAGCAAACATCATTTTTACTTTACATAACTCAACTAAGGAGCTGGGGTGGAGTGAGGGAAGCACTTTGCAAAACCTGTTTTCTTTAAGCCACATTTCAATCCTCACCGTAACAATAGCTTTGGCACTGAAACGATGCTGCAGTGAAATACCAGGGTGCACAACGTCAAAACTCGCAGAAGGAAACCAACAACTGGACATACTAGTTAAAGTTCATTTCAGTTTTAGTCAAGATTGTATTCAAGGCTCAAAGCGGTAAGTGTTACTTACTCACACAGAAGAATGCCGTTTTCTAATCCAGAACGAAAATCTTTCTCACCAAAACTTCTGCCCGTCACTTGCTGCAAAAGAGTAGGGGGAAAGAGAAGAGTGACATCTATTAGAAGGTGTACTCTACAAGAGCAGTTCATAACATTCAGCTAAAGCATCTGCTGCACAGGAGACATCTGAGCTTTACAGGCCTTGACAAAGGACCAAGTTGTGTCCATCAACCAGCTTCCTCCTTCCCGTTTCATCGAGCTATTTAACACATAGAACAAAGTTTTTGCTCTGGCCAGTGCAATTACAGATTATAACTGAGCTCTTTTGTAGCAGTAAAAAACAAAAACTACAAACCAAAAACTACAATGTAAACTTCAGAATATTTTTAAAATTACGGTGTTTTGAATTTTAAAACTATTGTAAGTAGACAAACTATGTATTTTTTACTGCTTTTTTTGCATCATGTTAAAAATCTTGTACTGTGCTTGAACTTTAGGCCTTTAACCTATCACCTCTGTAGAATAAGCAAAGTCAATTGGAAGCGCTCGCATGAGCTTTAGCCCTTCAGACACACACCACAATACTCCTGGTCATATCAAATGACATTTCACATCATGAAGGCAACTGTGAGTGTGAATACAAATCGGTGGAAGCTAAGGTTTAGGCTCCTGCTCACAGTCTGCAGCCTGTCAGGGATGCTTGGACCAGGAGGTGCATTCTCCGTTACAAGCTCTTAAGCCAGTCTGTGCTGCTTAGGGGTCTAGGACCATCTAGGAACCGTCTAGGAATCCCAGTCTCGCCTGAGGGTGCCGGATGCTACGAGCATGACTGAACCCCCGTTTATGACTCACTACCATGTTGACAATGGCTTGCCATTCATCCTCAAATCATTCTCGACAGATGACGTGTTCAGTTAAAAGTAAAGAATACTTTTTATTACCACCAACAAATATATAAAAATAGTTGCTATGTTTAGAGAGTGCTGAACAGAAACGAAACAAAGCAAAAAAAGCCTGCCTAGTTTTTAATTGTCCTCCAGGAGGTCTTCTCCTCACCCAGCCAAAACATTTACCGGATGCTTATAGAATTCTCATGGCTCGCATCCAATCTTTCAGCAAGACCCTTGCTCTGGGCGTTGCTTCCACCATAGAGAATAGTGACTTGGGGACACATCTGTCCTTACATCCCCATTTTCTCCTTGCTGTTCCATTCAGATACAAGACCCTTCCCCTCCCAGTTTCCTGTCATAAAGACAGCAATTTATAAAAACTGACAAGTTTGGCACTTTCCCACGGGATTAGCGAATGCACTGGCTTCACAAATGCTGGTTATAGCTACACACAGTCTTAGACAGAGAACAACACTTTTTTTGAATTGAAGTGCAAATGCAAAGCCTAAAACCTAATCCCCCACTTAATTATAAACATATTGGGTTTTTCAATGTGAAGAAGGAACTTCTCCCAGCAAACTGGTACGACAGTGTGCAAACTTTAACACCCCATACTCTGAAAAGTGTATCATAAAGACATCAGGTGACAAGCATATTTTATGCAAATACATAAAGTAGAACAAGGCACTGGGTTGCCCTCATACCTCAGAAGAAACCAGATGCAATTTGCCAGTAGTAAATGACCTCTAATCATTTAAACTATCTCTAATCATAGTAAATCATCTCTCATCTTGATCCGCTGGGACAGAGGGAAATCATGGCAATAAAACCATTAGCATGTGGGATGAACGATAGAGCGAGCACATCAAAACTGACTTTTATTTCATCCATAGAATAAAGTACAGTACAGAAAGGAGTAGGAAGAGCTATTTCATAACAGCCTGACTCGTAGTGGGTTTTTCATATATGCAGAAAAAAAAATATAATATAGTCATCTTATTTCACTCCTCAACATCAAACATTCCAGCTATGGAAGTCAGTCTTCTTATGTGTTTGTTGAACACCCTCACTCAGCAGGGAGCAGTACTGAAACTGTTAACACAGCTCAGGTAAGAACCTACCTGCCAAAAGCTGTCACCTGAGTATTGCTGTCACTACTGCTGATGTAGGAAGGTTTCATACATACTTTCTGGCCGCATGAATAAAATCATGAAATGCAAATGCACAGCTGGAACAACGATTCATCCAGCAAGAGGTACAACAAAAACTGACAGCAGGTGAGGAAAGACAGGAAGGTCCAGGAACAGTGCATGTCTGTCTGAAAAGGAACTGGAAGTAAATGAGGCATGGAAAAGTTTATGCCTATTCTAGATGATCCAGCTGCAGAGGGGAAACATTAATCAGCTACAAGTCTCCTGATTTAGCCAATTAAAATGTAAGAACAGTTCAACAGAGAAAGGCTAGCAACTAAAAATAAGCATGAAAATGACATTATAAATGACAAAGATAACCCAAAAGGGGACCGAGAGGAGCAAGAAGCCAGGTCCACCTTTTCCAGAGGAAATTAGAGCTCAGTTTCTTGGTGTACGCACACACTCTCGCACCCTGCCGTCTGCAGGAGGCCGCTTTGGGCCATACGCTGAAGAACAACTACAGCAGGCCCACAGGCCAGCCTCCTGCGCGCGTCCGAGATAACCTTTGCTCAGGCACTGACAGCGGGAGGAGCGAGGCTTTAAAGTGACTTCAAGCAAAAGGACTGGCACTCTCATATTTGCAGAGTCCTGCATAGCTAAGTGCATACCAAAGTTTGCCCCAACCCACGTAAAAAGGAAAGCGCGTGCATTAGCCATGGTATCACAAAAACGTTGCATGTGCCACAGGATCGTGTTCATGTTGTTAATCTAAGCGCTGGTCTGTTCCTACTAGCCTTTCTTCTTCCATCCCTGGAAAAAAGCCTCCAGTTTGACTGCTGCATGAAAGCCCCAGGTCAAAGGTACAGACCAGCACACTTGGGCAATACAGGAGGAAGCAGGGTACATGGAAGAGTTCCCTATTCACTTCTGCAATGCCAGCACATTGTAATTCTCTGCAGTGCAGGGGTACAAAAGTTAGAACGATTAAAGGCGAAACACAAGCTGTATCCTACTAATGATTACTAAAAAAAGCCTGCCACTTCTTTAATAAGTTCTATAAAGCTGAGAGGAAAAGAGCTGCCTTTCCATAGCGTATTGTAAGTTAAAAAATAGAGAACAGAAGGGAAACACAATATAATTTATTGCTGTGCTTCATTTATGTGAGGAGGAGTTGTTTTTATTCATCATCTGGATGATATTTTCTTCTCTGTAAAAAGCTGCAAGCATTTTCAACCAGGGCAATTATTTGACTGCTGGATGCGTTTCTCAGTTTTCCTGACACTTAACAACCCAGAAAACAAACCTAAAATGAATAATAAAAGTTTTTCCAAAAGGAATATTAGGAGACTAAACCACAGCACGCTGACTCTCTATCACAAGCTTATGGCAACAACTTTAATATGTATTTACACACAGTAACACTTCTTATATACAGTATTGTTGCTGATTAACTCCTTTGTTCTTTGCAGTTACGCATGCCACTAAATTTATGTCATCAAGGATGGCTGTCATCCAGCCACTAACCAGTGCCATATTACACAACTCTATTTTCACTAAGCTTCAGTTTACATTGTTTTCCTTGCATTTTGTATTGCTGCTGGTGCTTCCTGAGATGGAGCTTGCAAAGTCTCTGGTGTCAAAACAGCTTAAGGGCATGAAAAAGAAAAGGTGACAAATTAGTGAGCAGATGCTGGCCTCAGGTGAAATTTATCTCGGCCAACAAGATGTAAGTGGCTGAACAAACACAAATTCATCAGGGACAACACTTTGAAAATAGTTAGCTTCTTTTCTATGTGCACATCTGAAAATAGCATGTTAGGCAGTGAACAAAAATATAGACACAGCAGGGAGAGGTCTTTGTTACTCATTACACATTTTGGAGAGCTTGTGAAGCATGACAGCAAGAAAGATTTTCAAAAAGTTTGGTAGGCTGTTCATTTCTTTGTACATGGGTACGCTGCATTTCAGTTTTGTACAACCGCTATTTTCCGCTAAATAATTTTCTACTTACAAGAAAAAAGCCCACCCTGCTACTTAACTAGAAAACATACTGCTTTTACTTCAGGGACATGTAAAAGTAAGGCTTAAACTGTAATAATCACAGGTATGTAAATAGAAAGCATTGGATCATATAAGCGGTAGGGAACACAAACCACCAAAAGAAGCACGACAGTTTTTAGGGCATCAGGATTTGGTGCCTCTAAAGTAATGAATCCTACTTCCCCATTTCTGACATATCATTTGAGCTAATAACATGAATATACAAGTTAAATTCCTTTTTCATGTAGCATAGACAAGAGATTTCTGAACTAAACAACACTGAAAAACGTAAAGCCAGCTTTACATTTGCAGACCAGAATTGTACCACATTGCCATGGCAGCACAATGGGACTTGGAGACCCTTCACCGGCTCCTGGTTCTACCATGTCCTGCACATGCGATGGTTTGCTCTGTCTGCAAAAGTGGACAGAACACATCATCTAGGCATGAGCTCCCTCCCTCTTACTCCCCAGCACAGGGATTTAAATTGCTAAAATTAGAGCAATATACGCCAGTCCTAAACAGCTTTATTACAAACATTAGGAAGCTAGCTGATTTAGCACAGACAAACTTGAAGACTGCATGAATGGAGCTTCCCAAGAGCAACAAACACTGGTCTAGGCATACCTGCCTTCCAGGAAAGCTGAATGATGACAAGCACTCTGCACAAAGCTTTCCAAGGCATTACAGTATTGAGGTAATTTACTACTAAAATCAATAAAAGGGTGAACAACTTAAATATCTTTAGTGTGTATTTCTACTCTCAAGGACAAAACCAGCATGAGCTCAGAATGACTAATGTAGCCAGCAATGAACCACCTGAAATTCTGTGGTATGGAACTTGAAAATTTAAAGAATGCATGGGAGGAAGGGGGGAGATTTCACACTTGGGTAGCAAGATTAATCTGCAAAGAAAGCACTTAACATTATTTATTTTTAGATCTTCCACTTTCTGGTCACTTAAGTTTAACTGCAATTTGCAAAGTTAACTAGCCATGCTGAGGTCCCCTTTGTTCTTTTTCTCTGGCTATTCACCCTCCTACTATTCTTTAAAGAGCCAGGGAGTTGACTTGCTCTTTTTCACATTTCATAGGAACTCTTTTTAATTTTCTAGCAACAACAGAATAAAATAGCGGATAGCATATTCTCCTCCATTTGCTTTAAATTTCCATCTGCCACACTGTCAGTTGGGTTAACTGACAGTTTGGTGTCAACATATAGCATGGGAGAACCATACCCACTGACACAAACATACTCCCAATGCCTTTGGTGGACCCAATTTTAAGTCCTCACCAAATGAACGATTTCTTTGCTATAGGATGCAACTGAGTGCATTTTCTTTTCCATGAAGGGAGATACAACTAAAAAACCCGCAACCACTGATTTTTTCCAATTCTTTGCATAGTTTAGTGAGGAAATGATCCTATGAATGGACACATGCATTTATATTTAATGTGTAGACTAGAAGAACAGATTCAGTCAGTACTCCATTTAGGAAACATGACAAAAGAAACACAGAAAGAAGAGTAGAACAAATGCACCGGACACAAATTTCCACACCAGGCCTCCACCATCCTCGTTCTTCCTATTAAACAAGAATTCACCCAGATGAAGACAACAGAGCTCCATTGACACTCAAGACAAACCACAAGCCAACTCTGAACTGCTACAGAGCAGCACTGCTCTGTTGACCCAGCCCTCGAGTTCCCCCTCAGCGCTTTCGTGTACACCAACAGATAGAAGAGATCAGCCTCACAGCATCGGCGCTACAATTCTGCCTGCTGAAAGGCCAAGACACGATGGGAGAAGACAACTGCAAGCAAACGAGGCTTATTGCTGCCGATAAAGCACAGGCATCACTATATTCCTCCCTTCCCTATTAACATACCGTCGCCATCAGCAGCTATTACCTATCTAAGGCTTTAAAGCCAAGTCTGGGAAAGTCTTGTCCTTACTAATCCTGCCCATCACCAGAGCTTTCCACACTGAAACTCTGCATTGCTAACAGTAGTATTATACACACAGGGTTGCCATACGTTGTTTGGATTTACGATCTTGCAGAGCTACGCACGCTTCTGCCAGGACATCTGGTATTATAATCCTGCTTGGCTGGCAAGCTGCTGAGGAGTGTTAAAATTTCATGATAGAGTAAAATCAGCCTCCTTTTTCATCTCCCTTCCCTAATGCTGTTTGTATACATTCCCAGGTGCATTGCCAAACATCGTAGCCTTCCCTTTGGGGTGGGGCGGGGCAGAAAATGTTTCATTCAAGGTTGAACATTTTGTGGAGAAAGAGAGCAAAGAGCATCAAGAGAGAACTTAAAAGCGCCTTCCGTCAGACTTCTCCTGGCTGCAGCGCAAGCCCTGAAAGCTTCACCTAGCAGCAGGTCATCTGTTACATCAAATTTGTATTTGACAGTCAGTAAATTGGTATTGCATCGTTGTTTTATGGGTAACCAACTTCTTATCTGTACTTCAAGCAGTATTATCAAAATTAGATACCAGATGACAGACATGACAGAACACCCTAAGATACCTGGTTTTAATCAGGGGTTCAATTTAGGGTTCTTTTTATTGCTAAAACAAAAAAAGAAAAGAAAAAAATAAGGTCTCTGAGAAAAAATTATTTCCTGTACTGTGGGATCCATCATCTCTTTTCTAGTTTTAATGTGAATTAAAAAAAGGGGGGTTGTAGTCTCCTGCCATAGATTTATCAGTCAAGTGTTCATCCTCCTCCTTGACTGGAGAGAAGGAGGAATAAAGCATTATTTCAGGAAAATAACTTGTATTTGATGGAAGCTACATCTTACCATAATGATACGTTCTTTAGCTCTCTACTCTTTTCTGTAAAAAGAAGACCCCGTGCAGGTGGTCAGAGGAGCAGAGATCAGGATTAGAATGTACAATGTGGAGCCAACGCGTACAACAAACCAGAAGGCAAGAGCACAGAATGCACCTCCTCAGTCCGAGCCCCTCGTTCAGTCTAGTCCTGGCCGTCTGGGGAGCCTGGCCTCGCTCCTCTACACCGTCTGGAGAAAGCTCCCGGTTCGGCTACCCTTTTTACTACTGCACAACCTATCCCAGTTCGGGGTGAACCAGTACTTAATGGTACTTCCTGCACCTTTGAAGGGAAGAGGAGCAGCTGACTAATAATTACTAGCTATCATAAATACCTTTTCCCAAGGTCTTATTTTCTTACCCAATCAGGCTAAACAAGCAGTCTGCTCATCGAAAAATGAAAGGCTGATTAAAGTTATTATGAATTTTCCAACCTCTTTAGTGCGATCCCCTGGGGCTTGCCACAGGCAGAGAAGCACCTGCACTGCCTTCTATTGTCCCTCTTTAGTTGCATGCCGAAAAAAAGCGTATACAGGGAACTACTCTCAAAAGCAGTAACTGTTGATTTAGCCCTTATTATTTCCCTAACGTGATGCTTCTTGAAGCTGGAATCAGTGCTGATGGAGAGAGATGTAACTCAAGCTCTGGCTACTGAACTCAGAGTAGCTGTCAGACCAACACATGTCAACCTCACATTTTATCACCAAGCCAAAGCTTTTTTAGCAAAGGCCAGGAAAAATTTTTTCCTTTGCCTCAGGTTGATTACACTAGCAACTATCCAGCAAAACAGGAAACTGGGTTTCTGGCCATCTCTAAAAGAGCAAAGAATTAGAACAGACATTGTTTTATCCTTTAACTCCTTTTTCTAGTTGCAGTATTCCATGGTCTTGAAAAACTGCTCTTCCAAAATATATGCTACATTGCATCATCTACATGTTGAAACTGAAGCATCTGCTAATAAAACCTTCTATTTTCTCTCCTCCAGCTTTAGAAAGTTTAGACAGTCCTGAATCAGAAGTGTTTAAAGCTCTGTCAACTAATTACAGCTGCAGAGGCAGAGCAAAACACAGGCAGCAGACCCCTCATTGAGCCCAAGGTCTTGTCTCACCCTCAAAGCAATGAAGAGATCAACAGCTCTGTAGGAGATGATGGGATCGCTGCAGTATCTAGATTTGTTAATCCCCACTTCACACTGCTCTAACCTATTTTACATTATCGCTGCATTTGTGTTTTACAAGACCACTGTGCTGCTGCTTCTTGGGTGAGTAAATTTTTGACACCAGCACGCTGCTTTTTGCCAGGAATGTGCATCTCGGCAGACAACTTTAAAACTGCACACATTTAAAGCTGGACAGAGGCAGGAATACAAACAGAAGAAGCTCCAAGTTAGAGAGGCCCGACACTAGAAGCACTTCAGCTTGTCATTAACCACTGTCAACAGAGAGACTACCAAAGCTCAGTAATTACTGAGCTTTTGCAATGAAAAATGCCTGCTAGGAGACACCAGCTTCCCTTTTTGAAGAAATTAGGTGTTCACTTGAGCAAACCATTACTGAATTTAACCAACCATTTAGAGATGACAATGTCTTTAGGTCTCAGTGGAGCCTCTGAAATGCTGATGATGAGCATCACTAGGCACCAGTCTACCTTGAAGCTCTTAAATTTAATGTCATCAAGTCACATCAAGACCAGTCCATATGTAAAGTGTCCCATTTACAGTCTGTACAATTTAAATATATATATAAAAACGTATAGCTCAGCAAGGCATTTTAAGACCTGATTCTCCAGACAATAAGCCTGGAAGCCCAGAGCAAGCAAAACAGGAAACTGTCTATGGGGAATAAGTCACTTCATACAGACACCACCGAAAAGCATAGCTCTATCTACTGTCAATATGACTCTGGAAAACTTTGCTCCTTTCAAATAAAAGGGAAAGAGGAAAAAAACCACAACACTTTCAAGGGCAATATCCAAGCTCCTTGCATGTTCCCTCTGAACTCTGGATCATCACTTGGCACGTTCTCCAGCAGGAACAGAGCTGCGTGCCACAGCTTTGCAGTCACTTGCAAACAAACCACAGAGCTACCAGCTTCTAAACAGGAAAAAATGTGCATTTTAAAAATCACAGAATGAAGAAAAATTATCCACTTTCCTGCAGACAGAAGGCTAACCTTAATTTAGTCATATACTTTTGAGGCCTTCATTAATAACTCTTTGGAAGTAGGTCTATTTTGTTCCTGCCTCTCTATAGAGACAGAGTTAAGGAAAAGCATTCACATTCTGAATACTTTTCCAGCTAAGCCAGTTTTTAAACACCATTTGGCCACTGAGCGAGGGTGGAGCTATATTCATAGTGCTGCCAGGGAGCAACACGGGCCATCTGCTCCCTAAGGGCTGGCAAGCCAGGAGAGGAGGGTGGCCCTAGCACAGGCTGTGTCCTCACTGCTGGGGGACAGTCGCACAGTGCATGAACTGGAAGGTAAAGCCAGGTATGAGTAATAAGGTCCATCCAGACACGGCAAAATGATGAACTGGGTCTGGGGTCTGTCCAAGGAGTCCAGCAAAAGGAGACGGAGCCAGAGACAGAACTGGAAACAAGGCTAGAATGTGGGTCCAAAGTTCATCCCGGAGCCAGGACCAGAGACAAGGAATGGACACAACCTACAACATACGTACAAGGGGTCCATCCAGGAGACAAGCTACCCACAGCATTATGCTGCGCACCAACAGCGACGGCTCCAGAAGCACCAGCTCTGAAGCCATGACAAACCTGACCAAGGAGCAAGAAATAGAATGAGCAACCAGAAGGCTCGCTCTGCAAATACCATCTCTGCTGCCAGATACTCCAGACACCAACAGAAATGGTAGTACCCCCTGCAATCCATGACAACTACTGGTTATCAACAACACTGATTCACTTTACCCAACTTACTGCAATGGAAAACCCCCTTTCTTCTCCCCCTTTCTTCATGCACATCTTGCATGACAACTGGAGTAACACATCCACAAAGAGAATGCTGCCGTAAGGGAAGAAACAAACAGAAAAGAAATCGGAAGGTATGGTGAAACAGAACAACTATTTCTCTCCGAATTATGACAACATTACAAGCAGAACAGAAAGCCTACTGCAGCCTCTACTGGAGTAAACTGGTTTTCTGTTCTCCCCCACTTTGCACCATGCCTCCTGTGTCCCAAACCCTGGAGAGGCAATAGCCCTGCAGAAGGCAATAGTGGCTGCCATTAATGCTCCACAGAAGAAAAACACTTAAGAATAGCTAGAATCAACTGACATTTTAGAGCAAGTGGACTTCATATGGTGGTAGATTTGACTGCCTTTAAATAGAAGAGAAAGTACTTCTGTAAGATTTGAAATCACAGCCTGCTCTTGAAAAGGCACTTCTAAGAGCAGCCATCAGCTTAGATAAAACTGAGAAGAAGAACCTCCTATTCTTTTTTCCCCATTCTGCAAGATTTACTTCTCTCCCCTCCTCCTCCCAACCCCCCCAAAATTACGTTTTTCCCCAACTGAAGAATGTTTAGACCTATCTTTCAGCAGATTGCTCCCACAAGAGATAGCGGTCTTGCAGTGCATAACGAGTCCTAGAACTGAAGGCCATTTTTCCTTCATCCTATTTAGCTGGAATAGGGCAGTTACACGCAGGTACCAATAGAGTTTTCTGCTAAATGGAATTCATAAATCAGCATTGTTGTCCCCTGCAATGATAAACACGCCACTCACAGATCCAGAGCATCAAATCAAGACCTATTTACAAGGTTGCCCCTGAGACAGCAAACGGCAACGTTACACAGGGTGGGTTGTTGCTATTTTCTCCCCTGCTGCTGCAGATACAGGGAGTCTTTGTTTGGAGGACATTGAGAACAGAGGGAGAAAGGGAGGAGGATTGATGATGCTTACAACAATAACAAACACTGCTCTTTTCTATTGCTAGAGCACCTGCTGCCTCCATGAGTTCAGGCTCATCCATTATGCAGCACGCCAGCAGCGACAGCTCCAGAAGCACCAGCTCTGAAGCCACGACAGACCTGGCCAAGGAGCAAGGCGCAGAACAGCAACCTCTCATTATCAAATCAATGAGCTGCACTAGCGCTCCTTCTCTTCCCTGTTTATTGCTGGGTGAAACAAATAGTAGGAACAATTAGATTAAGCATCTGGTTCAAATAGACAGAGGAATAAAAGAAATTTGCCTTCAACAAAATCCATCAATTTAGCCTTGTAGTACATAAATTCCTGAAGAGAGAAGAAAGCCCGACAACTATTTTAATTGCTGTTACTTTTATTTTTACTGTTAGTGGAAACCATGTAAGGTCTAAAATGGATTGAAAGGAATGTAATTATTTCACCGTAATGCTTTAATAGTGGAAAAGGAGCCCATTAAAACATGCTTAACATTTCCAATCTAAACAATAAGAACTGCAAGTTTCAAAACATTTGCTACATTTCTACAATTCCAAGAAATCTTTTGAGTTGGCCGCTTCCCCAGCAGAATCAGACCTGTCCCATGAACATCATCATGCTTCCCTCATGCTACCAATCCGGAGCACCTCACTCATGCCAACAGGGCAACTCAAATGCTACTTTAAACATGAAGCATCAGCAGGACTCAACATTGAAAAGTATATTCAAGTATTATCAGTGTTGGATTGCAAAGCACTTTTCAGAATTAGTTGATTAATTCACAACTTTCAGCTGTCAAAATGAGAGGAAAAAGCATGATTGATTGGAGTTCTTTATCGGGACATTGGTTTTCCATGTACCTCCTGACACTCGTGTACACTGAGCAACCTTCTTCAAATCTGAAATAAATAAAAATCCACAGATCTTGAAACTATTCATTAATTAATCATATGACTATATAAAAAGGGAAATCAAGTTTAAGTTACTTTCCTAAATAAGTTGTTTTCAAATTTCACATATTATTCAAATAGTAGATGAAATTAAAGGCAAATAAATATCATCAACAACTTTCTCTGTTCCTATTAAAAAGCACATGGGCATTCACAATATTATGTGGCACTCAATAATAATATTGTACTTCCAACTGTGGAAGAGCACTCCTGTCTTACAAACAGGAAAATGAACCAGAACCGTCAGAACAGGAATACCTGCCTAATCTACAAGCAAAATTATAGGCTACATAAAAAAAAAACCCCAAAACAAAACCCCAAAAAACCCCACCACAACATACTGCCCCCCCCTCCCCCCAATGTGTTTAAATAATACAGGTATTCTGTGTGTCAGCCAACATTTTTTTGGACAACACCACACAACATTCTTTTGAGAAGGCATTCACTTCTAGGAAAACGTATTTCTCTTCCCTTGTTTTTTAATGTGAAAAGGTACCTGCATGACAGCAGGAGCTTTCTTGCTGAGTTCACATGCTCATATAGTTTTTCAATCCTGACAGTCTCCAAGTGCCCCAAAGCCATAATAAAACCTAAGATGATAACCCCTGTGATGTTTTAAAAGCGAAAGCTCAAGAAGAACCCAAAGCTTCTTTCTCCCCAGCTAAAATTAAAAGTGCCTCTGGCAATCAGCTCACTCTAATAGGTGCAATTCTAAACCCCTCGTGCTAAATATTGCCCAGCTTAGGCTGGAAGAAGCAGTCACCTACGGCAAGCTACCAGGAACAGCTGTCTGGTAACAACCTCTTGTCTGGAATTAAGGACAAGTGTTTAAGACTTCCCACGAGAGGGGAAAAAAGAAAACCACAAAAAAGCAACCAACACAGGTTTATTTGCTACAAAAGCATCAGCTGACACCTCACTGAAATTTGGAGAGTTTCATCTTAACCGTCAATCCAGTTTCTGAACATGCTTCCTAATTTTTCACTCCATGACTAGGGGCAGACTGCTCAGCAGAATATGAAAAGGTTTATACGGAGTTGGAGAGGCCACTGGAAAACCAATGTTATTTTGCCAAGACTGATCGGCTGATACATTTGCAACCAGCACCTGATTTAGTTATGCCCGTTAATCTGTCTTAAAGCTAATTTTTCTTCTGGTATCAATCCTACCATTGCTGGTTTTGTACATGACGAGAGGCACCAGGTATCTGAGTATGAGCTGGCTCGTTTTAGCCAAAACAAGAATACCAGCACACTCTCCAACCATCTGTTTTTACCATACACTGCAAAGGCTGGCCAAATAATTTTAAGTCTAGCACTTCTGTAGTGTTTTGCATACTCTGCAGTCTGACTCCACATTTTAAAAAACTGCTGCTACAATTTTTCTCCCAATTAGCTTGAAGAGATACTTCCTTACTCATCGCTCTCTACCCTTCAAAACATCAGTGATTTTTACCCCTCAGCAATAAAGAGAGATATTTTTCCTCAATCACACACCACCAGCAGGTACAAATGTTTAGTAGGACAAACACTTATGTGGGAATAAAGGAATTTAATAAAGGGATGTTAAAAGAGAGAAAGTTAATCTTCCTGCTGCCTCAACACATGGTGGACGGTGGAGGCAAGGGGGCAGGAGGAAGAGAAGGGCAAGCAGTCTAGGTGCCTTGATTGCATAGCATTGCATCCCATAAATTTTTTGCGTATCACTTTCAGATGAAGTCTGTAAATGAATTTTCTCTGCTTTCTCAAAGTTTGACTTGGGTAAAAATAAGAGAAGACACATGAGGATAAAAATGAAGTTGCAAATAGAACGTACTTTATCCATTAGGAGCTACATGTAAGTCCTTTTGATGCAGGCTAACTCCTACAGAAAAGCACAGCTGCTGTCTCCAAAAATTACAAAACCCATGTTTGTCCAAACTCCAGGAACACAAGAGGCCTCACAACACTCATTCTAGTTATTTCATTTTTATCTTGATGAGCTGACACTGTGTAATGCAAAGGCATTAGTACAAAATTATAAAGTTAAATAAACTATGTCTCAAGAGTTAATTGTATCTTCTTACTGCCTGTCTGAAGAATCATTATATAATGGAACAAAATTGGATGTCTATTAATATGAAAAAAACAGATTCAACATCAGAAAAAATAATACTATTTTCGTATGTTTTGCATCCAAACCACAAGCCAGAAAGCACCAGAATTTTCTCCAAGACTAATAAAAGTTAAGTTACTTTGCGGTCTTTGGTTACTGGGTTAAAACCAGATACATTGCTTTAAAACTTTGTTTTTATGTAGCAGGGTTTACAATTTAAACCAGACAGCAAATGCAAATGAACATTTAGACAATTGAAGCTGGGTTTTGAATACTGTTTAGCACCCCTTCACCTAGGTCTGAACTGCCTCTTGAGCTGCTCCACAAAGCCACATCCTCTCCGTGATTCAGCCATGCCATTTTCTCCCCCGTCCTCTCTGGCTTAACCTCGTACAATAGGACCAATTTTGGCCACTTGTTGGGGAACTGAAGCAGGATTCTGTAGAGACAAGCTTCAGATTAAATGACCATGTCTTTTTGTATTTTAGTGGCATTCTTTTTGGCTTTGCATAGCAAGGGAAGATGGAACGGCCCTGCCTAAAGCTGAAGTTAAAAAGTGATATCAAACAGGCAAATTAAATAAACAAATATGCTGTCCC
The DNA here is from genome assembly GCF_035582795.1 of Mycteria americana. Lineage (NCBI taxonomy): Eukaryota > Metazoa > Chordata > Aves > Ciconiiformes > Ciconiidae > Mycteria > Mycteria americana. Next base: position 27,805,528 of record NC_134368.1, on the reverse strand, counting down.
TTGCTACATCACCAACAGATGGTGATGTCTTTTGCAGACCTCGTAAGTACAAGCAGGCCGCTACATCTAGATGCCCAAATCTGCCATTTGTGTCTTCTGTAACAATTTGCAAGATAACCCTTGCAAAGTTGAGCAAGCTGAGCAAAGGTGCTTACTAAGATGAAAGGCAAGGTCTTTTTAAAGACTTGTCCAGGGAAAGTCAATGACCCACATGATCACACAGCACCCATAACACTTGTAATTTATTCTTACGAAATAAATCGCATGCGGATAATGAGGAAAAAACCCAACAAATAGAAACAACAGAAATCCAAGCTGATGCATTTAGATGAGCTACACAACACTGTGTGGAGGAGATAAAACTAAAAGTGAAAATGCAAACTTTATTTCAGTCTATCTCTAATGCTAGCTCATGATCCCTTTATCTTCGCTGACATTGCTGTGACCCTCTTCAAACCCCTCTGGTTTGCTGTTGCCACCCATGTACCATCTATCTTCTCATCTTTGATTGTCTCACTCTTGCTAGTACAGTCACAGTAGCACATTTCCTCTGGTTTATCCAGTTTTCTACGCTAAGAGTAGAAAGTATTTCCACTCAGGAGTGGAAACTAATGTCTAATTAAATATCCCTTGAGCTTCCAGTTTGGTTTCTCATTCACGTTCAGTTATGCACATGGTATTTGAACCCAAGGTAATAAAAGCCATCCCAACTTAAGATCACTATTAAGATTAGTGAAAACGAAGCCATTCAGTTCTCAACAGGGAACTAACAGTGCCTTAGCCAGTTCAGCTATTTGCAGACCATTTCTGTACAAGAATTAAAGAAGGTGCTACCGTCTGCAGCTAGTAATTCCCACGAAGGGCAAGAAGGTTGAGATTTGCTGCTGCTTTCAAGTGCCCTAAAATAAACAAACCCCTTTGTTCCTTCCCCTTGTAGTAACAGGAGTGACCAGATGGGAAAAATCAAACAAAGGTTTTCCTGATAATATCCATTTTATTATTAACAGCTGGGTTTCTCCAAGTCATTGCTAGATCTTACACAACTCTTTGATGGCCTTATACACAGGAATCATTTTTTAATCTATCTACAATCTATCATTTTTATATCTGTCTACATAAAAGGCTTTTAAATCCTCATATTGTTGGTTTGCATTCATTCAACAGCTAAATACAACCAACAATTTAACAGATGAGATGATCTCTCCAGCTAACACATTTTACAGGTTTTATCGGTTTGCAAATTCACAGAGCAGCCTCCCAGGGCCCGACACTTACATGTCTCACAATAAAAACAAACAAAATCTGCAGTCCTCAGAGGATATTTAGTAAACAAAACAAGGTGGGTGCTGACTGCACTATTAGCATAAACAAATACACTAAAATCATTTTTTCCCATACTTCAGAAGTCAGAACTATTTCCAAATTCTCAGGAATAGAGCACAACCTGAATCTCTGCTCAAAGTCACCATAATGCCGGGAGATCAGCGCCTAAAAAAGGACTCTGAAACAGTACCTTTCCGAATAAAACAGTAACAATTTGACATAGTTGCAGAACAAGATACTAATGAGGCTGTTTGCAATTAGCTCGGAAAAAAGAGACATCAGCAATAAACCTGCCAGCTCTCAGGCTGACTGCAGCCCCAGAGAGTAGGAGGGAGCCGAGAAATATTGGCAGAGCCTCCCAGTGTAAAGGCTGAGGGTGGGAGAAAGGAGAGGAAGCGGAGAGCGAAAGGGCGACGGTTCCCTAGCCCCTTCCAAGACGATCGTCTGCGAAGTATCTATAGGCATTAGTGAAACCATGAGGTTACGCTGCTAACAAACTGTCGGCAGCTTGAGTCCGTGTCTGCGACGTGTGTGGAACTGAACAGGTCCTGATGCACGACAGCAGGCAGCTGACTCGAATCGTAAACTTCAGTCTCATCAGTATCAGTGGTTGCCACATCTAAGCAGTGTTAAATAGTAATATCGCAAATATTCAATACAATTTTTATATTCATTGAATCTTTAAAAATCAAGTAGCAAATAAAACAAAAAAAAAAATCTGAATAACTTAATTGGATTTGAACACCGAGCATATCCTGTATTGAAGAGTTTTGAAGGAAGCTGCAAAATAAAAACAAATTTAATTTTTTAAAATGTGTTTGGAAGCATTGCAGCTGCTTTTCTTTTTCGTATTTCTCATGTAACTATTTGTGGTTTAGCTAGGAATTTTTTAATATTCATTTGATTCAATGAACAGATGCCAAAGCTTCATCTCAAAATTCTGTTTAAGAGTTTAATTTATTTTTGAAAAGGAGCTAATAGGTTTTAAATATCTAACTCTTCTTCAGCAAAAGCTCCAGAAACAAAACCCAGCCAAAGGTCAGACTTGTTAAACACATATAGCTATGAAATTCAGATTAAAACAGCGCTTCCTGCAATTAAAACATTTTCTGCATTTCCCACTGGGCTCAAAATTCAGTCTTTTTGCTATTGAGACCAAGAGCAGAAACGAACTCGCTTCTAAAACTAAAAGTTTAGAAACACCCAGCTGTGCAACTTCTGAACTACAGAGAGCCACACCAAATATATGCGTGCTTTGGAGAGGTTATCCCTCCTCCCATACCCTAGTTACTCATACGATCGAGGCATGAGATAAAAGCAGCGCTCTGATCCAGAAGTCGGGGAACAGGGAATTCCCTGTTACACTCTAAGCCCAACCCAGATGCCTGCACCTGCATCCCAGCAGCTCCCTCGGCCACCGCTGGCCCAGCCCAGCACCGCCCTGAGCCCTGCCGGAGACCCCCCGGGGCCCCGTCCCACCACCTCCCACCATCAGCTCCTGCTGGCGCTCCCCTTCCCAACGCCACCGCCAGCTGCCCGAAAATCTTCACACCGCTCCCAGGCTGACTGTGAGGGTCATCAGTAAATCCTAGAGATATCTGAAACTCAGCAGGAGGAGAAGGACAAACATTACAGCTAAAAGTTCTCCTGGAGTTATGACACTTAAGACACAGGTGTCTGGGTCCAGTTCGCAGCTCAGCCACAAGCTGCTTGACTTGGACAAAAAACCTCAACATATCAATTGCATTATACAAACCCAGCCACTCAGCCAGGACTTTCAATCTCTTTGCATGGGAACTTTTTTTTTAATCGTTAGCTCTGAGTTTAGCTAGTTAATCAGTATCTTGTTTTACAAAACAACGCACCTCTCACCAGCCTTTAAAATCTAATTATTTTTCTGGACCAGTCTCTCACATAGTACAGTTACTTTGCACAAATCAGGCCACCCAATTTGCAGGTATAAGCACTTATGTATTAGAGATGGAGGCACTTTCTACAATAAAAAACTGCTCACAACTGTCAGATTAAGTAGGACACGCAGAGAAAGGAATGCAAGAGTCTTGGACTAATAGTTCTGTAATAACAGATGCTAAACCTCCTCAAATGTGCTCTTCATTAAAAATAAGTGACTTCTGAAAATTGAGTTTTTATCTGTTAAGTTCCCTACAACTGTAGAAACAAATAGAAAGCTTTCTCCACAGTTAAGAGCTGAAATTTCTTTCCCTATATAGAATACAATGACCATTTTGTTGTAAGAAAATAATCTACAATTCAAAACAAACTACTCTCAGTTCCTGAGGCTCCCACTAGTCATGCAGCTAAGAAAACAGGCGTGTAAACAGCATGAAATACATTTCATGTACCAATTTGCATTTGCCATCTCAGTTACTCTCTCTGGAGATGAGCTTTTCTCCACTTCTCAAATCAGAGAGACACCAATGACCAGCTTCACATCTCACATTTTTCTTCTTCTCCCTTCTCAGATCAATTCTCACCTTCTGCAATAGCACTTTTCAGTCCCTCAGGAAGCTATCGAGAATTTAATTCAGTAGATACTTAGGCCAAGTCAGAGTTGACTACAGCATCTTACTTCTAGTGTGGCTGAATACAGAGAATATTCTGGTTAACGTGTCACTGAAAATGCAGTTAGCTGGAACCAAGAGATGTAATGGCAGCCTGCACATTACCTTTTGAAGTAAATACCCTCCCAAGGACTAAGTAAGAACATAAATATAAGCATTTCCTCCTCCACTATGATGGCAATATTGCTTTATCTTGCATTATTCCCAGGTGGCCACTTGCTTCACTTAGAGGTTCTGCTGGAAAAAAAACCTGATGTTTGGAAAGGCCCTTAGAGGCCAAATCATCTCTATCTCAAAGTTGAATCAAATATTTCAAGCTCAAAGTATTTAAAGTTTAGTTTAAATCAAATTCAATAAAAACTAAACATTTTTACATTAACCATTACCATTACATTAACCAGTACCTCCACAGCAGCAGTTATTCTTCCCTTAGTAAATCTAAAGGAAAGCATCCTTATTTCTTTAAAGTTACTATTTTTAGTTATGCAAATTTTTCTGTAATTCTGCTCTAAGCTCCAGTTGTCTCAGGGAACCAGCTCTGACATATACTGACGCTTTATTTTATCAATCTAAAAAGCCCACATAAGCAGGCGTACTGATGCGGAATAGCCTGAAATCGCTGTTTACAGTGTCTTCGAAGGCGCTCACAGGGAGGATGCATAGCAAGCACAGACCACCCTTCCCTGCATGTCCAATGACATGGAAGTCAATCAACAGCCTCCTTCTGAAACAACATTAGATATGTGTTTATTATTGGCTCTGTTAAGAATTGGCTTCCATTCCTTTTGAAAATCTCACACTGAACTAACTGGGCTTCTTTTATACGAATGTACTATTATGCAACAAAGAATTTAGTCTGCTATACGTGGGAATGAAAACTAGCAGCAAGCTAAACCAAACATTACATGCAAAGACAGTTACCAGCAAAACATTAAGGGCACTAAGCCGCAGGATCAAAACCCATGCATTTCAACTATAGCATTAAGAAAAAATAAATTCTTTGAGCTTTGAAACTCCACAAATTAATAGAGAGTATAAGAGAATGTATCATCTATGGCAGCCCACTTGCATAACACAGGACTTCACAGGTTTCAAAAAAACAAACACACCCCCCCCCCCCCAACCACACTATGCTATGAAAATTTAGCAGGGAAACAAGCACACCCCCACACAAATAGCGTTTTAAACGTCCAGATGATTAGCACACCCTTGAATTGCCCAGTGGTGCCATAAAATCAATATTGCCATCACTAGTAAGAGGCCACATGCCTTATGCTAACCACGCCTCGTGCTAACTTTGCAGTGCCCTGCTCCTGGCCTGTTGGGCTCATTACCAACAGATCAGGAGAACTTGCTGCGTGAGCTGGTGCTTGGTGCCCCGTGTTGCTCATTACAGTACGGAGCATAAGCATGGGATAACAGCAAAGGCCCCAAAATATAGGCACAGGCTGACAACAGAGACCCCAGGACTGTACGCAACTCACTGATGTTCAGTTGTTGGTCAATGGAGAAAAGCAACCTTGAGAGCCTGGAAAAGACTGCTTTAAGCTTGACAGAAAGAAAAGCAACGGGAAAAGGCCAAAGGATGAGACCCATCTGCAGGCTCCCACATCTTACAAAAGGACAGGATCTCCAGTGCGAGTAGGGGACTGCCACGAAGGGACTGCCGGAGCCGTACACCGGCCCCTGCTCTCCCCACCGGCTCCAAGGACCTGCCTCTGCACCTGCGCACTCAGAGAAGCTCAACTGCCCCTTCTCCTCCAGCCAGCCCTGACTTACCAAGGACCTAGGACCAGCTCACCAACCATCCAGGATCATATACAGGAATGTGCATGGGTGTTTTCCTCAAAAAGTCTGGACTGGAGCCATTTAACTTTGAGACTTACTTGTTCAGGAATAGCATCTAAAAGGGTCTTTCTGAAAGTAGATTTTTAAAAATTGAGGTATATATAAGCTGCTGTCCCTTTCTGCCTATCCCTTGATATGCCTTTAGAAGTTGTATTCAGCTAGTCTGTGCTTCCAACTGGAGTCATAAAAACCTTGCAGCTGGTAACTCCATGATAAGGGACAACAGTCCTTACAGCTGAAGGTACTCTGCCAGCTTACGTGCAAAAGATATACAATAAAAGGTAAAAAAAAAAAAGTCAAGTTGCTCTTCTTTTATCTCATGCAATTCTTATTTCTTCCTCAATTCCTCCAATGAACAATGAACTGTACAAAAAGTTCCGGTGGCTACTTTACTGCTCTATCAAAGGCCATAGCTTGCAATTTACTAAAGCAATTACAATTAACTTTGGGAGACATGAAGTGTTTACCACGTACATTTGAATGACTCTCTATCTGTCCCGGGGAAGGAATGGTAATATACCAGGAATTGCTCCATGCAGTACAAATGAGAATGAATGCATATCTGTTTAACAGTCAAATGCAGAGATCCATGTTTTTCCCATGACAACCTTGGTCCAAAGCAGTTCATTAAAAAAAAAACCCAAACCAAAACAACACACAAACAAAAAACCCCAACAAACAAGCACTTTTCCCTTTTACTTACCCTTCAGAAAATGTCCACCAATGCATTCTGTTTATTCTATATCAGACAAAACGCAACAACATAAAGACAAATATCTACAATTTTATTGCCTACATTAATGAAATCTCATTATTTTGTTCATCCTGAAGAGATAACTAATTCCACCACCTTAAAGACACAGTAATTTATGTCCATTCAAGCGTCCTCAGTCCTATCCTACCTTAAAATGTGCATTTTAAATTTTTTATTTTTTCTCACCAATATCATTTCACTTAGTTATGATACCATAAATGCTGCCTGAAGACAAACCAGCATTTACTCCACTCACATCCATTTAACACTAGCTCTCCCAAATTCATGAAGGTGGCTGTCTGATAAAACAGACAGCGCTCCTTAACAGAGACACACCGAACATTCAGCTGCAGACCATGGAAGCCACAGGATAATTTACAATGCCAAGCAAAAAGAAATAGCTTTGCATCCTCTTTTCCAATTATCAAGTTAGTAGATTGCACATTTTGCAAACAATTTCACATGATCTGTACGTCACCAGCACATCATGTTCTGTTACTTGATGGACAGTATAAAAGACTTTGGAACTTCAGATCTCCTGCAAGGTCTCAGCCTGACTAGGCACACCCTGTCTTTTCCAAAATGTTTATTTAGAAGGCAGCATTGCAAAGTGTGCTGTCACCATCAACCTGCTTTTCACACTACAGAGCAATGCTAAAAGGATTAGGGGATTTTTACCAGGATGCTGAGGTGTTTACCTAGGAATCATCACCAGTGATATTTATTTCCTCACCAGAAGTATAAAAGGAATAAAGCTATGCTAGAGAGGCATTTTCATCCTTCTGAGCCTCCTTTATTAATGAAATTAATAATCCCTAATAGTAAGTTACTAGTGAATGAAAGTCACTCTTGTCAACATGGGACAAGCTCGGGTCGTGATCTTAAAAATCTGTGATCCCTCACACCAAGTACTCGGTCATTATTAAAAGGGCATCCAGCTCTTCCCTTTGCCACACAGGCTGGGGGCGGAGGGGAATGTGTTGCTCTTTTCTTCTGCATTAGCAGCTGTTCTGCTGGAGGAATGCTAAAGAAACACCACGGTTCTCATCAAGTGCTCAGTCACATCCTTCTCTCAGGCAAAGTCAATTTTCTACACCTGCCTTAGCTTGCAAAACAAACACTAAAACATCTCAGGTAAGGATGCCTTTTAAAACTCCTAAGTTTCTCAGAATCAACTCTATCATTTTGGAAAGAGTCAGCTTGATTTTGTATTACACATTTATACTAGAACTCTGTCGATGCATATAAAGGACAAGGTGTATTTCTTGTAAAAGATTTGTCATTTGGCATGTAGCACCAACTGCTTTATTCAGTTTTCTCCAATTAGCAGAGTTATTTCCCATCCAATTAAAAGAACAGGGTATGTTTAGTCTATGGACCATTCTAGCACACCGAACAAAAGTCTTTTGTGATCAGTGAGAAAATTCGCAGAGAATGCATACAGCATAATCATTTTGCATTATGTGTGAAATTCCAGATCATTAACCCCTTAGGAAGCAGGTCTTCCGCACAGCTCCCCCAGAGGTAGCTTCAGACAGGTCTTACTGATCCACACTAAGAGCAAATTGGCTCATCACCTAACGAAGCAGCCTGCTTACCAGCGAAACAAAAGGGAAGAAAGCCCTCTGTTGCCTACCACACACATGAGCATCACACTCCTAATAGACAAAAAACACAGTTGCAAGGCAATAAATACTGTTTTTTACAACTTACATTGGTTACAAGTAAACATAACACAAAGGCAAAGGTAACTTCACCCCTTAGCAGTTCAAAAGCCAATTGAAAAGTCTTGCTGTATGAAGAGTCAGGAAATGGCGGGCTTGCGATGCTGTTATCCACAAGCAAAAGAAACTGAAAAGCAACCCCCCTTGAAATATAGTTTCACAAGAAAAGAAAATTATATTCTGAGTTGGAATGGTATGTAATCAATTCTTTACATATACACAAAATCTTTAATCGCAGTCTATTTTCAATTATATTTCAGAGATGGCCTATTTCTGGTTTCTCATTACAACCTGTGTTAATAATGCTCAAATGAGCCTGGGGCTGAGACATCACCTCTTCCTATGTGGAATACATCACACGGTAATAACCTATACATAACGCCTATGAGTTCTGTTTTGCACTCAAGTTTTTTTTTCATTCCTTATCAAAAGATTCCCAAGACAGTGCTAGCTTTCAAACTATCAGCTGACCCAGAGAAAGTATTTCCACTCTTAAATCATTCAACCTCCTGCTGTTGAGACTGCGGAGCTATACGATAACGGTAAAGAGTGAGGTACATTTGGAACCAGGAGAGTTCTTTTAAGTCAAAGGACAACACTGGCACAGGAATAAGCAGGTATACATCAGTCACAATTGCATCTAGGTTGAAATTTAGTGTTTCTAGCCATGGAAAGACTCAAGAGCTATTCAGCCAGAATTACATAGGTGCATCGCTTTGCTGTTTCTTACTACTTTTAAGATGAAGTTGACCATCTTATGGCTTTATGGAATTACACGCCCCAGTTGCCTGCAGGAGCGAGGATTTCCACCCAACGCCATCCTCTCTAGTCCTGCATTCTGAGGTCTCTTTCCAAAACTATCCTACTGCTGACAACAGTCAAGATTTTGGCCATATTCATATATACCAAGTTTCCTCTCACAACTACTATAGGCCCATAACTTTGTACAGCACTCTTCTGTGCATCTACTTCAGCTGAACTCAGGTTTTTTAAATATCTTCTTTCTCCTACAAACACACATGCAGTCTCTGAACTGCAATATGCTGGGGTTTTTTGGTGGTATTTCAAGGCTGAAATACCCTTGTGCTAGGACTAGGTTCTCCATAAGTGAATGAAGATACACTTGTGCTAGAATTAGGTTGTGAAACAGAGTCAACCCCACTGTAGAGGAAGGCCTAACGTGTTAGATAAGCTAAGAACAGGACTAATAGGACAGGCAAAGTAGTTATTTTTTTCTTCTCCTATCTGTGAACTCACATAACTGCCCAGGAGCACTGAAATATAACTAAAAAGACAAGGATGAAAATTTAAAACAATGAATTAACAAAGCTATTTTCAGTACTGTGTTTAGATATTGTGCAGTGAGCCTGGAGTGATGCCACACACCAAATAAAGGAGATCAACACTGAACAGCTGCCCTAGCTCTGTGCATCTTGCACACTGAAAGAAATAAAGACTGCTGGACAAAGAGAGCCTATGATTGTGTAAGTAAAGATCACAACCTATGCTGCATCTTAGAAGTAAGACTAGAGAGGCAACCTAAATACTAACACCAACTTTTGAGTGCTTACCTTCACTCTACTTTTTTTACTACTGTAATGCAATTCATGTACAAATATTGAATATAAATTTAAAATCCTCTGAGGAAGGTCATAGAATGTCATCTTATTAGAATGTCCACAAGTAAATATTGCTAGGTCTTGTATGAAACATGGCAGAATTTGCACACAGAAATCTAAAGTATTCAATAAGCCCTAATAAGGGCAAGAAATTCGATAAGCCCTAAAAACTGCAAGCTAAATTAGGAAAATGATTAATTCTTTGTACTGCCTTTGAGAGCAGCTCCTAAACACATAGCCACCCAAATTATTTCAGTATGAAGTACTCCTAATTCTAAGGAAAACCTTCAGTGATAAGCACAAATTTCCAAGGGTTGCTCTGAAATGCCAAATGGACAGCCCTTGCCTACAACAGATAGTTTAGATATTTAGACAAGTATATATGAGCTACCAGAGAGGTCATCAATTGCACATTTGGTTTGCTTCATGAAGGACAAAAGTGTTTTTTGGAAGGGGATGTGAAAACACAGTCTAGATTGCCAGATCTTAGATATCTAAGTCTTATAGATTAGGTTGTTCAGAAAAATCCTGCTCCAGGCAACTCTGAAGAGTTGATTTTAGGCTTTACGTAAAAGGACCAGAAACGATGTGCACGAAGAATGAACCTCAAGACATAGCGTTACAAGTTGGAAAAAAACTAAAGCCGTGCTTTGGGCAAGTGGCAGTAGAAAGAACAGCTGAGGAAGTACATACCTACAAGGCGCTTTATGACCCATTTTGTAACAAATAAACCAATTTGTGGATCACTTAGCATATGAAATCACTTTTATGCTTTATAGAGTCAGATCACAGTAGGCACCACAGTTCCTCTGCTTTTAAATGCTTTGGTCCTTATTCACAGGAGAGAGATGAGGAGAGTGGAGTATCACAGCCTCCAGAAAATTTTCACATGGAGATGATTATATAGACCAAAAGCTTCTGACCAAAAAGGCCAATGTAGTTGGACGATGCAAAGTCTCTGCTGCAAAGCTCCACAATCCAGGCCACAGAAGAACTCTGTCACCTCATCTCTCAGACGCTGGAGCTGACAGACTGAACGTCCTGCTCCAGTGTTTGAAGACTGCTCAGAAAATCTTGCATCTCTCACTAGTTCACGCTCGTGCACTAGTCATCATCCAACACATGCAGCAGCTGGATAAACAGAGTTTTGCACCAAACAAGATTTCTTTTGATTTGTAATGAAAACCATCAGTGGCCATCACAGCTCACCTGTCATGGAACCAATAATAGTTTTAAATGTCAGGCATCAAAGGAGTCTAAGCACGGAATCCAGCCTGAGCTCTGGCATTTATGCCTCTTAAGACACATGTTGAACACACAAATACTTCCCACTTTTCCACATGTAAGGCTTCTCATACCTGTGTTGCAGACGTGACTAAAACATGATCCAAAAATATGAGCCCTAAATGGAGAGATTTTTTTCATGAGGAAGCAATAACTCTCCTTAAAAGGAAAGTGTTCTCTTCCCATTTCCTTTTTCTGGGGTTCTATTAAATACCTAACTGACAATTATAGGTGCTCGACATCTTCAGCCAGCTCGTTCTCAATTCCTCCTAAAGGCTGCTTGTGGACAGAAGCCAGAGAAACCACGTTCTGGTCTCGATGGTCTTTCTTATCTTCCCCTCCCGCCTCTCAAAACAGGTGTCCCTAACAGAACCAACATGTGCCAAGTAGCTGTGAAGCTACACAAGCCCAGCTAATGACAACGATACTCGGAGCATAAAGCCAATGACCTAAGCGAGTCAGGATGCAATTCCCTTTGGCTTTCGGTATAGCACAGCACAATCTATTAGATGCATTGTGCACATCTACCCCTGCATTAAAAAAAAAAAAAAAAAAAAAAAATTACACCAAGCAACCAAACCGAGCTCAGCAAAACATGCAATGTAAGGACACTGCTAAGCAAAGGGCTGTGGACACTTGCATGACATGCAGTGGAGGAGAAAGCAAAATCCAAAGCACTAGCATGGCTCATGTAGAGGAAGCTAGATGACTGCCAACAGTAGTAACGAAAGAACAAGTGTGGGATCTCAGAAACAGTGTAAGTCTACTTGTATATGGCTAGGTGGATAATGGTGAATCAGCCTGAGAGCCCACAAGCTTCCTGACAGAAAGCTACACAGCTAGAATTTTCTTAGGCAAGTGTCTACAGAAAGATACAAAGAATGGAAGAACTGGAGTGGATCACAATATGGATCTCCAGAGGAACACCAGTAGTAAATGGCCACCAGCTGGACTTAACAACTACTAATCACTGGTCCTTGTGTCCAGCCTGTTTTCCACCTGTCTGGCAGACCTCAGTCGATTGCTTTCCAGTTTGTCTTGAAGAACACTATGGGAGACAATGTCAAAAATAAAGGCAAAGGACATGCACCGCACTCCTCTCAGCCACTGAGCCAGTTAGCTCACCACAGAAAGCAACCAAGTTGGTCAGCCATAATTTGTCCTTACAACATTCAAGCTGACTATTCCAAATCACCTCTTTGTTCTTCATATACCTGCAAATGGCATCCAGGAGAATCTATTTCTGTCATAATCTGCCTGGGGACTAAGGTGAGGCTGACCCCCCCAGGGCTTGTATTGGCCTTTTGTGAAGATGAGCCTGGTGTTTGCCCAATTCCAGCCATGGTGGAACTCTTCCAATCGCTATGACCTTTCGGTGACAGAGAGCAGCACTGCAGTGACATCAGCCATTTCTCTCAGGACCTCGAATGCACCCCATCACATTCCCTGGACTTGTGCATGTACAGTTTTATTTAACAAGTCCCTTACTTGATCTTCTCCCATCATGGCTAGTATTTTACTCCCTCAAACACTGTCACTAGGCACAGGGAACTGAATGCAGGCCTGAGAGAAGACCTTATCTGAAGCAAAGAAGGCAATGAACATTGCAGTGTTTTCCATATCCTTGATCACTAACATCCTCTGCTCCATTCAGCAGAAGGTCCGCATTTTCCTTAGTCTTCCTTTCACTGCCAATGTATTGCGGAAGACCCTTTTGTTGCTATTTACATTCCCCATACATCTCAACTCCAGCTGAATTTTGGCCTTCCCAATTCGCTCCCTGCAGGCCCACGTAAAGTTTCCGTATTCCTCCTAGTCAGTTTGCTCGTTCATGTTTTCACCTTCCATACAATCTGTTTGCATTCCCTACTCACTGGCATCTGCCTGACTTCCTGCACATCAGAGTGGAAGAGACTGAGGAATGGAGTCGAGGAGATTGTCCTTGAAGACCAGCCAGCCAGCTCCCCTCGGTTCCCCTCCTTCAGATCAGCCTCCTGTAGGATCCCTCCTACCAGTTCCCTGAGCAAGCTGAAGTCTGCTCTCCTGAAGTCCAAGGTGGTGGTTCTATTATCAGCTTTCTCTTCCCTGACAATTTTAAATGTCACCATTTCACAGTTGGGGCTGCCAAAGCTGTCATCAACCCCAAATCCATTCTTCCTTATTCACAAGTAGTAGATCTGACAGAACTCCTCTGCTAGTCAGCTTGTCCAGCACCTGTGTCAAAAGACTCAGAAACAACTACTAGGGGCATGGGCTGCAGCTTCCAGGCAATGCACAGTTCCATCATACGGAAAACCATATGATTACATTTGTTTTACATAAGATTCGGTGAGCTAACAGTCAAAAATCAGTGCTCTGGCTTTGCTCTTCTCTCACGATGCACAGAAGAACCGGTTGTTTGGAACAGGGCATTTCCCAGTCACAACTTCAGGCGTGACTTCCACAGAGCTCCAACATACCTTTAGCAACCATCTAAATTCTTTGGAGGCTGAAGAGGTTAATTTAAGTGCATGAGGAATATGCACTGATGTCAGTCTAGCTTTTCAGTATTCTTAAGAAAATGGAAAAGGAAGAAATGAAAGAGGCAGTCATGGAATTTGACAACATAGTCTTTGTTTATCATTTTGAGGATCTCTATCTCCGGCATACATGGAATTTTCAGAAGTATTTGACTATCACGAAGGGAAACAGAGTCCAGATGTCCAATACTCAAATAACAGAGCCTGTGTACAGTTGTTGGGGAGCCAGAGTGAAAGAAGTCTGGTATATTTATGTTCTGTTTGAGTATTAAAATATGATTGTCTGGTGAGAAAGCTGAATGAATGTTTGGATTTCAACAACAGAAAGAAGGTCTCTGAAAAACGGGTGACCTCTAATAAACTGCACTAGGTCTAGACTAATGTTCAAGGACTTTTTTTTTTTTTTTTTTTTTAAGGTCAAGCATGGATCAAGGAAGGGTAAAATATGGAGGTCATCTTCCGTGAGAAGATTTTTATCAGGAATCCTTTCCTCAGGCTTTTCAAGTGGCAGAGTTTTGAAATTGCCTAGTAGGCCATGTCCTCTGCTTGGACACTCATACTGCCATGGGTGTCACAGTCACGGTTCAAAGAGCCTACAGAAGGCTGCAGCATTTTAGACAGTTAGCTGTAGATTTGCTTCGGTTTTGGCCTTTGTGGACAACACCTTCCAGCTTCTTAGGCTTCTGCTTCCTGCAAAGCCATCTTTTTCTTAGCTTGGAGCAGACTGTCAGAAGACATGCACACTACATCCTTTTCCAAAGTGGCTTCATGTCTGCTCTTCTGCTAGTCTACAGTACAGACCGTTCAGCTGAAGAGATACGTTTGCCAATATTATTTTTCAATCAATACCTTTGCCAACTACATGCTGGCAACCCTAGCCATACTTAGAGCTTACTCTCCAAGCAAGAGAGCTGTATGAGAGTCAAAGGTGAGAAATGAAACCTCCTACCATACTCAGTATGAAACACAGTATGAAAACACTGAATCCTCCAGCTTGAAGAATTAGACCCAACACACACATGCACCCCTCCAAGAGGGCTTCTGGAGCAGCTAAGCACAGGAACAGTCTTTAATAGTAAGCAGTGTTTCACTGTTTCCCAAGCTACCTTCTGCTACTGAAAGTCACTCCACATTTAAGGTCCAACTGCAAGTTCAAAGCAGACTGCACAGACAGCAGTGAAAAATACTGAGACTTTCAAGAATGCATAATCTTTACTGACACCTGGCAAAATAGTTGTTAGTGCTAAGACCTATAAATCCTTGCCAAAGAGGCTTAAAAATAAATAAATAAACAAGGAACATTAGTCATCTGATGTGCATTTGCAAAATTGCTGGGGGAATAACATGATTGTCCCTGTTTCCTATCCCCACAATGCATACTATAGCATTGTAAGAATTGTATCAGGCCTACAGAATCGCTACAGTTTGGGTGCAGCTCAGGAAAAGAAGTTTAACAGGGAAACAACAACACTGAAAGAACAGAAGGAAGGATTGGAAAGCTCCTCATCAGCAAGATGCCCAATAATTCAGCTAGATTCCAGCAGAGCGCTGCATTGACATAATTATTGTGCAGAGCTGGCAATATTTTTAATACAGACACCTTACCTGCCCCTCAGCATGCGATAACAGTTCTACATGCCCTTGCTCTTTGTTTTGTGAAACAAATAATACTTTCCTTACGGACAAAGTAAGTTTGCAATTTATACTCCCCCCTTCCCTTCTAATACTGCACATGTGGGAATAGTTGATCATTAAGGTCATAGATTACAAGAGATAAAGCTCTATACGTTTATGAAGGTCCATCTATATTCATGAGGACACGATTCTATTCAAAAGATATGTAACACCCCTCACACACATTCTTCCTCAACAGCATCTCTGCACAAGGAGGGATGGAAAGACATGGGCTTACTTTTCCCTAGTGACGGTTCTTCATCCCTTATCTCATACAACGGCCTCTAGCATGCAGTATTAGCAGTTTGTGAAACTTGCCAGACCCATTTACAAGCACAAATAGTCATAAATGTGCAGTCATAAAACTCCCACAGAATATCATATGAAGGGATTGATGCAAAGGCATCAAAAGGAGTAGAAAGGCTACCAAAAAGAAAGGAACTCAAGAATAAAGTTTCCCCTTGTGCAAACACAGGGAGGATTTTTGCAACAGATAATCAACAGCTGTTATCACTAATTACAGATAGACAGATAAATAACATTTAATGACATTTCATCTTATGAATTATGTTGTATCTACTCAACTTCATCTGCATTCACTCTGTAGTATTAAACCAGTTGTACCTTTGGACCAAAGTAAGTATTCACAACCCAGAGAAAGAGAACCAGTTCTATTTAAGCTACACGATATTGAAAACTCTTTCCACTATTGTTTAAGCCTACCAGGACTTGAGATTAAAAAAAAGAAACAGCAACGTTGCAGTTTCCTTTCCTAGGTGGAAGGATTGCTTCTTCCATCAGAACAGAATTTTCTGAGAGCATCTTTTCAATTTAGCTACGACTGTTAACATTTTCCTGGCTTACACAGGCTTTCTGATGTCATTACATAGCCAGCTGCCTGTTTATTTTCATTTAGTTAAACCAACCAAAAAGAAAAAGTCTTGAGTTTGTTACATTACCAAAATGCACACATGACACAAGGGAAGGCTTCATGTGCATGCTTTAAGACTGCAAGAAAATTAAAATAATTAATAGTTAAGAAATTTGTATAATACCATCAGAAATGACAAATCTAAATCAGTCTCAGAAGAAAACAAGGTTAATAATCTCCCAGTCACTAAGCCATCAGTTTAAGGGACAAAAATAAATGACCAAAGCTCAAATACAGTAAGTCACTGAATACAGCACTTTAGAACCATCTGAGCTCTACTCATTAAATCATGTACAATATTTAGAGAAAATGTTGTTAAAAATATTTTGATGGCTAGCTAGCAATGCAAACAACGTATTTGTCTCATGGCCACAATGGCTTCTATAAAGTGGCAGAAACAAGCTATGCCAACATCTGCCCAACTTAAAACAGCCTACAAATCAATGGAAAGTCAAAATAGAACATGCTAATTTGGATTTAATAAGACAAGACTAAAATATCCACTTTACAGTAAAAAACACAGTTCCTTATTTTTGCTGCCTGTGAAAATGTAAGGTGACTCAAAAAAACCCCAAAGCCGAGAGTGCCATCAGTGAGGTCTTTGCTCCTGTGTCCTTTGTGCTCCTGCTATGGCCAAGGCACAAGTCTTTCCCAACAACATGCATGCAACCTGATGGATCCCAAAAACCTAACCTCTTCGTAAAGTTCTTCCAGGAAAGGGTTTTGGCATGCTAGTGATACTTACCTCTTCTTGATGAGCTCTCTCTACCCAACAAAAACTCTTGTTTGGCCCACAACTCCAGAGAACACCTGCTCTTTTTGCTCCATCCAGCAGATCCAACACTACAATCAGTCTCACCGGCCCAGCAACCCAAGCTGCACCCAGATGAGAAGATGGCTGGTCCCTGCTTTTCTTCCTCTTCATTGCAGGTAAACTATACCCAAGAATCAGCAAGTGTGCATTGCAGATAAAAAAACCTCAAGAGAAGGGTTCTAATGAACTTCCAAGATCCCCAGTGCTCCAAAAATGGGATGTCCTACTGAATTCAAAATCAGTACAGAGCACATCTGCTATATCAACCTTAGAACTTATTTAGGAATAACAAACCATGCCTTTCAAGAAACATCGGAGACCAAAACACAGGATTCAAGTGTGGACAAAGTTTTGCCCCTATCACAATGCAAAAGCACTGAACAAGCTTCAGAGAAAATAGATTTGCATCATCTATGTTGTAACCTTTACAAAATTAACTTGGGTAACAAAATGAAAACGTTTCAATTTGACCAAGACTTCCTGATACCCATATAACAGCCTCAGTTCATGCTAACCCAAAGCTCAGAGACTTGAAGACACGCTACACACCAAGACACATGCAAACCGAGACTTTCATAAAGTTTTTCATTGTTTATACAGTTGGTAACCATTTACTGCTAAAGGCAATATGCAGTAAAGGGGTTTTTGTTGGGTTTTTCTTTTTTTTTTTTTTTTATGAGTTGATACCACATGCTTTCACAGACAAAAGAAAAAAATTCTTTAAAAGCCAAAGCAGCCAGATTCATTTTGGAAAGAAGCTTGCAAAATCCCAATGAACCACATCTGCAGAGTAACTGCAGCAATGATATAAAGTGATTCCCACTAGTTCCTAGTTCCTGTGTACTAACGTAAAAGTTTATCCCTTTGTTTTAACACAGCACTGTCTCTGAAAAAGGCTCTTCCTGCCTTGGCTACTATCTAATTAGGTTAGTCCCCACCCTATTAAAACTGGTTAAGCATTCCCACTCCATCCATCAATCTAGTGTCCTCATCCCATGAGATTCTCTGCTGACACCTCTATAAAATTTAGTAACTCAGATGTGACTGGGGCAGCCAAACAAAGCAATAACCTGTAACTCTTGCAGTAAATTTCACTGGCTTGGAAAGTTAAATATCTTGGACTAAAGCAGTCCTGCAACAACTTCAAGGAGTTGCACGAAAATACTGACTCCGTCTCCCAGGCCCGAGCAGTTAAGCTGCCTCATTTCAAAGCAATTCCACAAGTTGGCTTTAGCTGCAAGCATTCCACGTTTTAAGAAGTGTTGGGTTTTTTTAACGTGAGCCTGCAATAGGAAGCCACACGTATTCAGCAAGTGAACTCTTAAAGCAAGTCATAGACTTGACTTGACCACAGACTACTCTGAACTGAAACATGGAAGTTTGACAGGAAAGTATAGTCTACCCCTACAAAAGGAAGACTTCAGCGTCTTACCAGTGAAAACCCTCGGGAAATCCAAGAAGCCTGTCTTGTCTCTCACTTCATCTGTTCATTGCAGGGGGGGGGAAATTCCATCTGTGCATAGAAAGTTCCCAAATCCGGCACTACAGACTGCATGCTGTTAAATTAGTGCATTCGTTAGTACAGTGTTTTGGAAATGTGCCTATACATTGTGTGGGGAGGAGGAAGGATCTTTCATTAAAAAAAAGAAAGGAGAGAGAAAAATTGCCTCAAGCTGGTGTATCCTAGCATCTCAGCACCAGTAAAAAATCATCATAGAACTTCCCCTTATAAGCTT
The DNA here is from genome assembly GCF_035582795.1 of Mycteria americana. Taxonomy (NCBI): domain Eukaryota; kingdom Metazoa; phylum Chordata; class Aves; order Ciconiiformes; family Ciconiidae; genus Mycteria; species Mycteria americana. The sequence goes on along the minus strand of NC_134368.1, from coordinate 27,786,720 downwards.
TTACACAAAACATATGATCTCAAGCATCAGAGTAACTAGTAGCGCAATTACAACTTGATCGTATGTGGTATATCTCCTGAACAAAGAGTACGTATTCTATTCCTTCAGCATATCGTTGACTTGGTTTGCTTTTCTTTGGGATCTGTATTTAGCCCAACACAAGTATGGACAGCTCTCCCTGCACGCAGTTATACATACATCACAAAGAAGAAAGCTAGCTTTTCCAATTTCAAATGGAACAGAAGCAAGCCCCTTTCTCAGCACCACCATAGATACCTTATCCTAACTGCCTTTCCCATTGCATTTCAGCTCCCCTCAAAAACTTTTACTTTTTACACTTATTTGAGTATGATCATCTAGCATAAGTAGTCACATCCCCACTTTTGCTCATTTTTATGGACAACTACTAGTTACTTAGTAGTACGGCCATTTAAAATAATGATGGAACTTGGGTTTTGCCATCCCTGGGAGTTGCATCCTCTTAGTGTTGACTACACTGGCTGTGTTTTGACACTTGGCAAGGAAAGTGATTCCTACCAACCAACTTTGCCACCTAACTTTAAAGGTTTTTTCCATCAGGAGCTCAACTTAAGGGGCCCAACTCCATTGACTTACAGGCACCTAAGAAAACTGATTCCTTCCCCTTCTTGATGCCCCACATAACTTAAGGCATCTAACAGTACTTAGTTTTCATTCTTTGCTCCCCAATTTTAAGACCTGAACACTACTGATGCCCACATTTCTATATGCGTAAGTACGCTCAAGATCTAGTTTTACTTTGTTTCTATTTCAGCCTCTGCCTTTCCCATGACTTCAAAACTCCTGCCTACATGTCTTCCATCTGTGGATTCAAGTTTCAAGAACATGAGGCTCATCAACAAAGTACTACTCAAGCCTGAACCTGCAAGCACTCAAGTACAGCAGCAGTTTTCTGCATAGAGATGGAAGTCCTCTGAGTGCAGTAGAGCTACTCGGGTGTGTAAAGTTACTTATGCGCTTAAGCACTTTAGGATCTGTCCTTAATTTTTAAAGCAAGTTTTCTGCCAAAATGGCAAAGAGTTTCACAACAATCAGCAGTTCTTGGGAGATTTCCTCTTCTTGTTCTAAATCTTATAAGAACAGCTGTTCTGGAGAAAACTTGGCCATATCTGAATGTCCAAACAGGCTCCAAAACCACAGGTGCAGGCTCCAAGCCAGGGATGCATATGTAAGTCTTCCTGAAATTCAATGGGATTCAGGTTTTCTCCTTTCTCTAACTACAAAACCACCGCAGAAGGCACAGTGATCAATAATGAAGCTTCAGCAATGGACATGTATTTGCTGTTCACATTGCAGCCAACGCCATTAATGAAATCTAAGGTTGAGACAGTTTAGCAAGACTTTTTGCACTGTTCCCACTACTGACTAGCCCTGTTGTATTAAGCTTAGAGTGTCTTCGTTTTTAGTATTGCAGGTCAGTAGGGAAACCAGAAAAACTAGACCATGCAGTGTGTGGGCAGGGTTCTCGGGGGGCAGAGGGCTACCTTGCTGTATCGATAGAAAAGGCATTTGTTCAAAGCATGATTACAGCGTTACACATGCTGTAATCAGCAAACACTGGCTGTAACAGCCCTGAGAGTAATTCCTACTGAAGTCTTTGTTCTTTGTGAGCTTCACCACTTAGCACTAGGCGTGAAGCAGACGCTGCACTAACATTAAGAGAATTCATAAGACCTACTCAGTTTTCTCAGTTAAAAAAACTTGGCTTAAAGAGAGAGATATTCTCACCTACAGTCATAGCAATGCCTGTACCATTTTCCAGCATACCTGTCTTCTATCTTCTCCACCAGAAAATTTGCTATTAGTCCACCTTTCAACAAGACAGACATTTTTTCCTGCCATCTACCACTGAGAACAAATCTGAACGGAGTTCTGGAAATCTTTCTTAATTTGCTTACATTAATTTTACAAAAAGCACATGAATTTGTTCATCTTGATGTATCAGGAGACTTGAAACCACGTATTTAGCTACTTATTTGAATCTTGTGCCACAAACACCTTCTCCAGAAGTCATCACAAATGTACGTCAACAGTCATGATCTAGGAAGTGGGAAAGGTGAAACAATTTTAGATACCGGAGTTTCCATTAATGAAATTATTTGCTTTGTAGCTAAATCATTCATTTAACAGGTTTTTGCTCAGTGAGCTCAAGACCAAATTTGCACTGGGGGGTGACCTATATAGGCTCATTACATTGCTAAAGGCTCTCAATCACGTTCATTACACCAAACATCACCAACTGTGTTTTATTAGAGGCTAAAAAGACAGTCTATTTCATGCAATATGAATGAATCAAGTCCAACAAACTAAATAACACAAAGTCTTAGTTTGAAATAACCATTAAAAAATCAACTCTGAAAAACTGTTTATTCAAAACTTGACATAGACTGTTGGATTTGGGGTGCAGGAGGCAAGAACTCCAACTGATCAGAAAAACACATTAAAAATACTCTCTAACTCATATTCCGACAGCTACAGATCATTATCTGCTACATAAAAAACATTTTGAACTTATAGGTAGCACCAAACTCCAGTATTACATCTGGGCTATCTTCACAGTAAGAGAAGCAATTCCCAGACTTTTGCAGCTTCTAAGGTGCAGGTGCAGAACTTAAACTGGTCTCTGATGCTCAAACACCTACTTTAAATTCCTCACCTACTCTCTGTCTGTTACAGGACTTCAGGAACCTCTAAGAGACAACTTCGGTAAGGATCAACAGAAACTCAAGTAAAACCTATGACAGCTTTTCATGCTCTTAATTGCACTTCATCTCCCTTAAGGTGCAAATTGAACTGGATACCAAACTGTACTCAAAATGATTAAGAGTCAAGAGAAACCAAGTCCTAAACTCTCTAGAGCTAATGAGTTAAAACAAAAGCTCAGGGTTCCTGGATTGCTACAGCAGCAGCAGCAGCAACAGTAAATGCATTTACTGATACATCTATCCCTTGATATCCCCCAGTCAGTGCTGGCAATGGACAGCAGCTTTGCTATGAATATTGCCGGATTTGTCATACATAATTGCAGTGGGTTTCTTCTGTCAGCTTGTGGGTGGGAGTCAGAGAGGGGACCCTACATGGTATGACTAATGAATTTAAAAGATGTCCAAACAGCCAAACCATTCATCATGGTCATCACCCACAACAAAGTCCCAAGTCAATTTTCAGTCAGTATTTTCTTGCCTTGCAGTTTCCTTCCTCTGCTTCACAGAGGCAGTGCTAACAGTGAAGAAGAGTACAAGCCGCACAGCGCGGGAGCAGCACAGATACCGTGCTACTTGAACATGGCAAGGGGCCTGGGACAGGAACGCAGGGTAAATCTGACTTGCTTTCCAAAGAATAAAGGTTCCTCGGGAGGCGTGGGTGCGCGTTTGTAACGAAGCCTTCACTATAAAACTGAGGTGGACTTGAGAGCCCAGGAAGAACTGTAGAAGCAAGTTAGAAAGCAAATGACTTAAAAGTAAAGAAAGAAGCTTGGTTTTCCTCTCCTTGCTCAATAGGAGAGCCTAATTTGGTATCCTGACACAGCCACCAATTATTTTGTCCATAGCAAAAGCATTACATAAAGTATGAACCTGATGGAAACGAACGATACAGAAGATTATGTCATTTTTAAGCTTTACTGCTAGGGAGGCTGATTTTGCTTCCATACAGAACTCTAATCCCTCCACTGTTTCAGAGAATTAATTCCAAGCATTCCTCTCCTGAAATCCTCCACATCAGAAACAAAACAATGCCACCACCAAAACTTATACATTTGTTTCATTCTACACCATAATGAAATGCTATGGAAAGGCAGTGTTAATGGGAAGAAAATCGGCCACCATCTTTCATAATTTTGGAGAAAAAAAAATTTAAAAATCCAGCCAGAATTGCATTAACCTTTTTTAAAAGTCACAAAATTAAAAAAGTATGTTCATGCTAGCATTCCCAAGGGTCATTCTGATATGCCTTTTGTTTAGATACAAGTAATATTGGAGAAGGAGAGAGCAGAAAGGAAAGTGGACGTACCATATGCATATATCTACAAGTGGCAACACTCCCAAACCTGCCATATAGATTTATTGCATCATCTGTGGCTCAGTCAAAATTCATTAGCTCCGTATGCCTGTACGCGAGTATGGGAGAGTGTGCGTGTGCATATTCACACATCTGCTTTCAATCGTTACACTGAGGAAATCCTACACAGTAGACACATGAAATGTCTTTAACTACAACCTGTACCAAAGTGTGAAGAGACAGAAAGAATTTGAGAGGGAGAATTTTTTCCTCCCAAAAGGAGGACTGAGCTGCAAAAATGAGTCACTACATACCAAGATTGTTTTGCACTTCAGCTGCAGTGTCAGTAAAAGTTTGGTTTAGGGACTGAAACCAGTAAGTCAGTATGAAGTATACATGAGACAGGTGTTTTTAGTAGGAATTACTGACTGGTATCATACCAGCTTCTTGAGAAACAACTCAAAGGAAGCTCAGGCCTATTATCTAAGTTTCCAGTGAAGACAAGTGTGATGCTATCTTTGACCTGATTAACTAGATGTAGAGCCGCAATAAGCAAGAAGATTTGATTTTCTATATACAGCTGTGACTATAATAAGCAAACAGAAGGTGTGGGGAGTGACGAAAGGCAACTATATTCCCTGAAATATTAAGGTCTAGAAAAAGCTCCAAAGTACTCTCTGCATTCTCCTTTCACTGCATCCTGCCTCACGTCATGCGGCAATTCAAGTTCAAGTGGTAGGTACCCCAAGGACCTAACGAAGACAGTAGTTCCCAGCTCCAATCCACCTGGCAGGACACTCTGCTCCACACGCAGCTCCACAAGAGGCACTATGTCATGCTGATTCAAGGAGCTGTTAAATCAAACAAGGCCCAAACGGTGCCTATAAATGTTGCCTTTAACGCTAGACTGCAAAAGAAGTAACTATTTTGATCACAAGCAACCTGCAAGTTGGAGACTGTCTTAAACTTCAGTCCCGTAAGAACGTTGGTCGTGAGAGCATCCTATCTACAATTCTTACAAAAGAGTTTGGGTAGATTCACTGAGAGACACAGCCAGTTTCATTTCTTTGTAAGTCATATAAAAGAGAGGACTCCTCCTTAACTACCAGTCTCTACACAATGCAATTTTGTAATGAGTAGAGGGTCAGAGAGCTCTCCTAGCTCTACATACACTTAACACACTTTTGCATTTCTGCCCCAGTTCTGGTTTTGAAGCTGCACCCACGGGTCTGAAAGAGGGTTTAAACAACATACAAAAGTGGTATTTTAAATATTTTTTTTGGAAAAAAGAGTTTTAAAAGACAAACAATGGGGTTCTACAAAACCAGTACCCTGTATCTATGGATATCTATGCATATCTTAGCTAGTTGTTACTTATATTAACTGCCTATTTAGCATAGCCAAATCTTTCCACATTTGCAGTTCTTTGTGGAGAGCTTCTATGCCAGGTCAAACCTCCCAACCATAAACTACTTGGGAGGGAATTTATAAATGAAACCAAGTAAGGAATAGTAGAAATTTTCAAAGCTACTAGAATTCCACAGGCACAAAACAATCTTCATACAAACATTTCCTCAGTCATTTGCTCTTGTGAAATAGCTTTAATTATTAAAATTTTCCTGGCAGGACAACACTCCTCCTCTAGACCTTTTCATGCCTCATATAAGTCTTTTAGGACAATAACTACAACAACCACAAATCATCAGTGTATATGAAATTCTAAAGTCAAATGATTGTTTAGTTATTTGCCACTGTGTTTTCTTTTTAATTTTTCCAAATGTTTTGTAATATCATGCACAGATAGAATTTCATACAGAACACTTAAAATACTGAAGGAAAAACATTGTAAAGCTGCTGAAAACTGAATAATAATTCCTAATATTGACCTCTTTACAGAGTCAGTCGTTTACCTTCAGACAGAGATGATAACATCATCTAAGACAGAAATGTTATCTTGCTGATAAGCAGCTGTTACTGTTTTCCATAAAATGGTGTTTTCTTTAGCACAATACATTCACATAGCACAAAGCACAATACATAGCACAAAGAAAAATAATTTCTTTGACCTTTATTTCTGTTTATTGTTTGAAGATGCTGATCGATACTACAAACACGGAGCAGGAACAAAGAATCTATACATTTGTATGTACTTACTGTACTACAAATATTTTAAAAGTGTGTAAAATAGGGTGATTTTATAGTAAGGAAAAAGAAGTGGGCAATTTTAACTTACCACTTGAAAAGCTCTCACACAAAATACGCAAATCAACTCTGCACAGAAACCATTTCGCTTGACTAATCTAAATGGGATATTCTTGTCCAGGTCCTTTATCATAACATCATTTAACACAACCCAAAAGCTACCTTTCCAATCCTGATGCTTGACAACCACGACCTACACTGAAATCACGCCTTTATCAGCAGTGCCATTTTTCCTGTCCGGTGTAATTTCCTGTCCCCTAAACCTGGGACCCTTCCTGCCAGTGTGTGCTCTGACCTGTAGGGCTGAGCAAAACTAATACACCAGCATAAATTTGATGATGGCATTTCATAGCAGCCGCTAATAAGTGAAGTGCCCAAGTACATAAGGCCTCCAAATTCTGTTCCAGAGGATTTAAACCATTGTGTTACATCTGGCCAGAAACGCTGGCAAAATACTGATGAGATATGACTTATGGAAAGTCAAGCCTCAGCACTACTCCAACTTAAAAGAATTGTTTTAATTTACAGTCAGAGACCAAACATAAATCTACTGTTTATTGTTTGGCTGTCCTTTCCCCAGTAAGGGATTGAACAGTGCACTGCAAGAGACCATTCATGGTAGGACCAGATTGAAACATGAAGAAGCATTTAAAAAAAAAAATATCAATCCAGAAGGATTCGCACGAACCATTTGCAGAACATCCATTCTCAAACCATGTCCTCTCTCCGCACTTCACAGAGCAAATGTCTCTGAAGAAGATTGGTTAATTTCCATTGAGTTCCCAGGGTCTCCTTCCCTTGGAGGCTACTGAGCAGTCTTTGCTCTGAGTCAAACCTTCCTTTGAGTTAGCACACACCTACTTTTCAAAAGCAACCACTGCTGCTGGCTTACTGCTATGTCTTTGGTCACCGTAATACAGAAGAGAAGTCACCGTGATTGGCATAAGGCAACTGGCAATGCCAGGGACTCGGCACTGCCTACGGGTGCCACGCGTGAGCTGGATCGCTGCTGCAATGCTGACCTGTACAGCAGGAGTCAATGCCAAGAGCAAGGTTGCCAGGTAACACCTGTTTAATAAATCCAGCAACCTTCAGCTTTAAAAAAGGAAAAAATTCAGCAGCAACAGGGCTGTCCCAAAGCCCATCCAACCTTCATTAATAATGCAAATGCATTAACATTATGGTTTGAAAAAAATACAGTACAATTTGGTTGCTAGGAATACCCCTTTATCGATAAGCCATGTAAAGCTGAGTGGAAAAACCACACTTTTGAAATCAGTCTACTACTGATTTCTAACTTAATCAGTGACAACTCTTCTGTGCGACAGCTGACACCTGTATTTCCTATGGCCATAAGTTAGAAACACTCTTCCAATACATTGCTAATATTGAACAGCCAGGAAAAAGGGGAAGGGGGAAAAAAAAACCCCAAAACAATAAAAAACCACGCCCACCACAAAACCAAAAAACAGGGAGACCCCTTGCTAAAATGAATTATTTGGACAGTAAATCTGTGAATAAGAGCTTTCATTCCCCCCTTGCTTAAGTAACAAGAGTTAGAAAGCAGAAGGATCACAGCATCAGCCGCGGAGGGAGAAACTGCATAGCAATGAAAGCTTTCAACATGCCACAAGAACGCAAGCCAGCACAGTGCAGGAAGGTTTAAGTAACTGCAGTTTCATAGTGGTTTTTCACATCACAGACTCAACACACACGCCCACTAAGAATGCCACTTTACTCCAAAAGCCTGATTTATAACCAGGCTTTTTGAATTTTTGAAGTAGTTGGTTTGTTGGGTTTTTTTTTTTTTTGTAATAAAGGCTTTAGCGTCATGTTCTGCAAATAGAAAAATTTCATTATCTCAGTTTTTCAGTACAACATGTGGATTATTTTGTTGTTCTTAAGAGCTGGCAGAATTTTAAACTACTAAGCAGCTCCATAGGAGTGAGGGGGTTGGGAAACGGAGAAAAAACTGGGGGGTGAGGATGGAGCGTGGCATTCCATAGATCAAATGGTATCAAGTATATCATTGTACAGACATTTGTTCCCGGTTCTACTGCATGCCACAAGCTACATGATAGCAGTTCCTAAATTTGTCCAAAAGGAAGAAGCCATTTGGACTTGTTGCAAAGGCTTAAGGATAGAGGACAGAAAAAAAAAAAAAACCAACCCACACCCAACAAACGATAGAGTCAGAAGCTCCCGACCTGAACTATCTTGAAGACCTCCCTGGCAAAAGACAAACAATGCCCTTTGCTACCAGATTAATTCCACAACTAATGGAGACAGTTCAGCCCAGCAGCTGTAAGCAAGGACAACAAGAGCACGCCGCTGGACTTGGCACAAGGCAGGATTACCTCAGCTGCCCTCCCTGGGACTGCCGAGATAGTTTAATGAATATATATATACACATGCCAGCAAGCAACAGGCAATCAAAAGAAATCTGAGATTGAATATGTATGGGTAAAATAAAACCAGGACAAGCAAAGCTGGTTTTTTTTCTCCAGTAGGTTTAGGCAGATTGCTATAGGAGCCTTAACATATCCCTCCTCTTTCCCATTTGGTGATGAAAATGAATGACACATCAACTGCAACTAAGAACACCCAGAAATGCTAAGAGTTTCATAACTGCCCCTTAAAGGGGGAAAAATGAAACAAGGGAAAGGAAAAAAAAAAAAAAAAAAAAAGAAAAAGCCGCATGCAAACACAACTTGTAAAAGCCACACACAAACACAGCTTCTGCGGGGGGGGTGGGGGGGAAAGAGTGAAATTAAGAAAAGGGGGGGGGGGGGAGGGGGGGAACACACACGACAGACGGATGACGACAACGACACAAACCAAACCCGAGAATTCCAAAATGCTCTGACCCTGCAGAGCATCTGCCGAGCCCATTACAGGAGCTCACTTCATTGCACAATTTGATTCCCTCAACACATATCACCTCTAAATGACTGTTGTACAGAAGAAAAGGATGGAGCTGTCTTTAGCTTCTCTGAAAGAACATATTTGTGAAGACAAAGCTGTAGTTTACAAACTACGTTTTCCTTAAAATCTGTGTATATCAATCATCATCCTGCAGTCCTTTTAGTTCTGGGTTTGGTTTTTTTCCCCAGCCAGATAGTTTTTTCTCATCTTTGAGCTAAACAGGAAAACCATGAGCGCCCATTTCTGGCCCCGAGCGCAGCGGGGAAATCCTGCACTGGAGCTGAGCACCGCAGCTGCGGTCTGAGGTTAACCTCAGGCGCTGGGAGGCTGGGGGGAAGCATCGCCTGATGCACGTTTAAGAGCAGCCACCCTGCTTTTAACCAGACAGCCACCGTGGCACGGCCTTCCCCTCGTAGCTCCGAGAGCAGCAAGGACATGCCGTTTTTCTGGCTTAACTTAAACACAATGACACTTAAAAAATACAAATTTATACACCCTTTCTTTGAGCCCATTGCCCCTGAGAAAGCTAGAGGCTTGGTCAATAGTTGTGTCCACCATATCCCCTCCTTGATGGATGGAGTTATGGCAGTGGTAACAATCTACCCAGATATGAGCTGCAATGAAATCAGACCTTAAATCCACATTCTGGTGTATTTTGATCTATTACATTTCCATTTGACACTTTTTCCCTGACAAAGCCCTGCCTAAAGGCTGTTGCAGTGCCTGCTCTGCATTTGAGTGGGTCAGCCCATCACTAGAACAGGTCTTGGCTGGGCTAAAAAGGTACCTAAGACAGCAAGCCGTCTCCATGGCGTCCCTTCTGCTGGCAGAGGGGGGACAGCACTTAAAAACAGAGGGGAAACATGGCAAGTCTCATGGCCAGGAAGAGTGGCTGACACCAGGTTAGGAGTAGTCTTTTTTGAGGCCAGCAAACCATCTGGGCAAGACGGAAGAGGAGGGAGGCCATCGGGATCTGGGGGGAGAGAGAGGAGGAGGGAATTCCAGGAGCAGTTGGACACGTCAGGGATATTTGGTTTCAGCATATGTTTTAGAAAAGGAATGGCATGCTTAAAGAAGGCTACAGGCATCAGTCAAGCTGTGCTCTTGATAACAGCCTTCCCCGTCTGGAGTGCTCCTTGTTGCGTTGCATCAGTGATACAGCTGGATGAGTCCTGTCACCAAACTGACAGGCAAGGCACTTCAGCGAAGGCACTCACATGTCACCATTTATTACAGAACATTTTCTGGGCAGTGGAGCTGGCTTAGTGATACACTGTCTCGTTTCAGACCTCCCAGTTCAAAAGGCCCATTCCCAGGTCCAGCTGGGGACAATGCCCGTTCACCTGCACAGCTGCCCAACTAGAGGCAGATTTTGCACCTGAATGTTGGAGGAGTACAGTTGCTCCCATATATGATGCTATTAGGGCTGATTGGAGGATATCAATTAGGTACAAGCGTTTCATACTGATTAGCTGTTAAGATCCTGTGTATATGTACCATGGGATAATATTTATCAAGTATTGAAATGACTCCTCTACTTTGCTGAGCACTAGGTCTTGTTCTTCCTCTAATATGAGCTAAAATCTGCAAAGCAAGAGATAAGGAAAAGGAGGGAAAGAGGGGTGACTCTCACACCAGGGAGAATTACCTCCCAGGGGAACCTGCCTAAGAACACTCTCAGGGGTCACAGCTGCAAGGCCAAGAAACCAACAGCATGAAAATAACAGCAGGAGAAAAATAAGGGGGAAATACTGCCACAGGCTTGGGTGGAAGAGCGGTGAACAGCAGAGCCTTAACCTTACTGAGGCATCGAGGCTCTTAAACATGCCATGCAACAACAGCACCTGGGGATCTTTGGAAAGGCAAGAGTTAGGTCAGAAATCTGGCAGATGCCCACATCAATAGCTAAGTTCCCAGGTTCAGCAACGAGGAGATCTGTGCTATAGCAAGTTAAACCCTCGCAATTAAAAAAGTAAATCCACAAACAAGCTATTTCCCAGCGTGCCAGCCAAGCACAATGGAAAAGGATGCTGTGCTCAGACAGCCTCACCTCATAGCAAGGTCCCCCTGTGAGGTCAGCCCTCAGAGATGGGTGGGTGGCCTTTTGGCTAGAGCTAGGGGCCAGCCTAGAGCAGGTGGCATGAGCTGCCTCCGGCTGTGCGAAGCTGGTCCCTGTCTTCATTCCTCTAGCCTCAATCCCTTCACTGAATCACTAACAGGGAGGGACGAAGAGGTCAGGTGTCCTTTACCTACATATATTCAACATTGTATATATGGCTAGATGGAATAAAAGCCAGCTGAAGACTGACAATCAAAACCCTACTTCAGTCTCTGTGTGTCATCCTGCTTTGACTCATAAACGCACGTGAACATTTGTAAAAGGAACTTCAATGGAGTATGTCATAACATTGTTATGGTGAAACACATTTTCCCCTGAATAAAGATGGTGATGCTCCTCATGCTGGCAGTCACAAAAACCTCACAGGAACTGAATTTGCAGAATAAATTTAAGCTTCAGCACCATCCTTCCCCAGTCAAAAATTAATATGCCAAGAAAATAGTTTACATAAAGCTCAGATATTTAGTTCATGTGAGCCAATAATCTACTTTTTGACAAAACCAATTAAGAAAAATTCTAGCTTTAGAATTTTCATGCACCATGTTTACTTAAGTACTGGAAGAAAAAACATCAAGCTCTTTAAGACGTGATAAGACATGACTAAACCTTGAATCAACTTTGTTTATTCAAATCTGTGACTAAGAGTTACTTTGCAAATCTCTTCTTCATGTGTATTTGTCTGCTTGTTTATTTCCTCCCCAACTTATATTTGTATACAGAAATTGGGTCCTCAGTAACATCTAATGGGCAAACTGAACGGCCATACAGTAGAAGATATCAATAAAGCACAGTCTTTTACTCAAAATGCTTGATGTTGTTCTAATACCACATTAAACAAAACCACAACAGGACTTACAAGAGTCGTAACACTTTCAGGCAAATGCTGTGAGACCCTAGTCAGAGAAATCACAGGAAAAAAGCTACTAACAAGCCTACAAAAACACACCCTAAAATCTGAGGGTTGAGGTTATGGGCAGTAGGATAACTAGATAGAGACTGATAAATTATGCCTGTCTTCTGTAAGGCTTTCTGCAAGAGCATCCGAGAAAGCACAGAGGGAGTTAGCCAGCTGCCTTCTTCCACCCTCTACAGAATAGAAAGTCCGATTTTCAGAGATGGGAGACTGATGGTGCTCACACATAGGAAAGAATGGGAAAAATAAACAAGCCCCAGATATAATGGCCACACTCTTGCCAGCAGGATACAACTACCTTCTTTACTGTATTTGGGGCTTTTTCTAGAGCCCGCACGAGATAATGTCTGGATCAAGTTAGTGTAACAGGCACGCTCCAGCTTCAAAAATCGTCTTTTGGGTAGCTTCATTCTGCCAGCACCTCCGCTTACTTCAAGGTCAGCTACTTTGGGGAAAAAAGGTGTATTCTCAGTTTTTCAGAGACCACCTGGACCTACAGGATTTAACATCAAAAGGTATTTTTCTTGGTGCCTGGTTATCAAGCGTCTGCCGTGAAACTTTTCACGTTCTCTTTGCCATCAGCAGAAACCTGCACAAAGCTACCTTGTGCTAAAATCTCAAGTTTCTCCTCATTTCCACAAGAGACACTAGCTGCAAGCATTTTCCCAGGGTTCCAGCCAAAACTTTCATTCTGCTTACCTGTGTCCCCATTTGGGAGCCTATCCTCTACTTCTGCCCACTGTCATAGTGCAACTATTGTTCAGAGAGATGATTTCATGCCAACAGACCAAAAGAGACTCATACCATCTAGACCCTGTGCTTCAAAGCCAGACAGATAAGGTTTCCTTTCTGATCAACACTTACCTTAGGAAGCTGGTAATAGAAGTCTTACAATGGCATCCTAAAACTAGACTTAACTTAAATATATAGTTTTTCGATCCCCTGAAGCTTTTACTTGAGGTAAGACAGCTCATGTTACAGTTGCAGCACAAAAGCAGATACAAAAACCAAGCTTCTATCATAACATTTAAAGGGTCACCACGTCCTTTGGAAACAGCTAAATTTTTTTTAAAACCGGAAGGGTCTCTAAGGCAAGAGTGATTCTCTAAGATGAGCCAGAAATTACCTCCTACCTGAATGTGATAGTATCACTTTGCTGTCCCCACAGCCTTCCAAGAATTAGCTGCAGGGAAACATGACATTGCCTTAAGTGCATGGTTGGCGTGCCTGTGTGCACACTTGACATGCACCTTCTCTTTAGGCCTCCCGGTACCACAAAGAATCACCAGCTAGTAGGACCTGAGTTTATCAACAGTTTGCCTCAAAAATACTTGGCATATTTTACAACTGAAGGGTTATACATTGAGGCAGTGCTGTCCCTACAACCGCATTGACTTGTACATGCCCAAAGAAGGACTACGGGGACAAAGAAGTAAAAAAGCCAACTATACTGGTTTAGGTTGATCTCAGGTCCCGCACAATATTCCCTTAAGAATCCTTTATTTTGTTGAATGCCCACTACCTGCAAACATTTAGCACACTTCAAGTTCAAAACATTGTTGTATTGTGGGTCACACCAGACATACCACTTGGACTCTAAGTCATCCTACTTCCGTAACACTGAACTGATTTATTGATTACCAAGATGAAGTCAAATTTATTATGGTTCCTGGTCAAATTTATTATGGATCCTTTATTACAGAGAAATTCTTTAGTTTCTCCTTCCACCATTACAAAAAATGACATGCATCTGTTCTTGTTAAATGTATCTAACAGCCTTAGGCAGTTTTTACACCTTGTAGTTTGGTCAAAAGAGGAAAGTGAAATTTGTAGATTTTTAAACTAAAAAATAGGTCCAGGATTATATATTATATTATACTATAATATACTATTTTACAGCTATACTGTACATTAGTATTCATACTTCAAATCTGCCACAAGACATTTTAGATTTTAGAGAGTTCCAAATGAATACTATTGTACAGTATACCAAAAAAAATAATGAGCATAGTAGGTATTAATCATTTCAGTTTGAATTTTCATTCTAATTAGAGAAGTTAGTCAAGATGTTAATGAGATAAAGCAGATTTAGAATAGTGATAGCAAGCAGATCCACTACCAAGACAAACTGACAGAGTAAGCTTCCACAGCCTTTATGACAGACAAATTTTGATCTATTAACCTTCACATGCTGAATTTTCAACCAAGGAATTCAGACAACCTGAATACCAAGGAACAGACGACTCCGCACAACAGGACAGATGTTGCTGACTAGCCTGCCCGGCCCTCTCTCCTACCACAGGTCATTTCAAAACTCCTAATGTATGGACTCCTAATTCATCGTGACTTACTTCCAAAAAGTGATCATAAGCATGAAAAATGTTATATTCCAGTTGAAATGTGTATAGTAAGGCAGAAAATTCATGCTGCACAAGGTCTTCGATCAGCTTTATCCAGGGAGGTGAAGACAGGTGGTCTGCAATGCTAGTCAGAACAGTAGTAATTATTACAGCAGTTTATTATCTGTTAGCAAGGGAAATAAAACACTAGGACTGTATCGTGGTAGGATTAAAAAAAAAGTTTCCTAGCTAAGGGCATTTCAGCGCTGCTTTCTTTCCTGTTAGAACAGGTAAGGGTGGCACACGGTCCCCAATCTTGTGACTCAACAGCACCCACACTGCTCTCTCATTTAGGCTGGTGCCAACTTTAAAGCACACAGTCCAGTGAGGTATGAGAGCAATGGAAATGAGAAGACAGGAGAAAAGGAAACTGCCCAAGAATGATAAAGAACAAAGAACTGGTATTAAAACAAGAAAAATCCATTAGGTCGCTCATATCACAGGAGACTGAGATTGAAAGCCTTAGAGAGAAACAGTTCAGGCAGGGACAATGATATTGCCTTGCCTTTATAAACTGTATGTAGGCAGCAAAAGCAGGAAAGAATTGCAGGGAGTTGAAGAGATGATCTTATATTTCAGCCAGCGACATGGCTTGCTCTGAGATTTGAATACCCTCCTGGCTTGTGCCGCTGTACTCAGTTGTGTTACTAGTCAAGTCATTTATATCGAGCTTTTGATAGCTGATTACTAGTCACACGTTGCTCATTTGCTATGAGTGCCTGGCATCCCAGCACATGGAAGAGAGCCATAGCTGTGCCTCTGTAATGCTACAGAATGCTAAGTACACGGCAAAGAATACAAGGTCTTAAAAGTCTCAGATTCCAGACTGTATGCTAATCTCTTTTCTCCGTACCACAGTCCTGGTACTTGCAGTAATAGCATGAAATAAGATTCGTGTTTGCAAAGCACTTTTTTGCAAAGATACCGTCGTGATGAGCACCACAAAAGTCTGAGAAAGTAATTCTGTCCTTGGGATTTGGTTTGAATAATAAACCAGATATAATAAACATGGCATAGAACTGCACAATGAACAGCAAGGAGAAAGTGAAACACTGAATAGCTGTTCGTTAAGAGCTGCGCTATTCATTCCGCGCACTAAAGAGATACTCAGAAGAAACACAGCAGTGACCACGTATTTAATATGCATGCCCATGACGGAGAATTGAGCTTGCAGAGACAACACTATTGTATTATTTTAGCAGGCCTGACCTTGCAAATTTCATCACGTTCTCCAAGACTGAAGACAGAAACTAACACATGTAATTATTCAGATAATTCTTATTTCATTTGTATTCAGCAATCTTCAGTGAGGTCAGGTTCTAGGATGCTGGGCACTGTATGAGTAAAAACCTATCTATTTCCCCAGAGAAAATACAGCACACCTCTTGGTAATTGAACGTTTTTAAGTTTGCACACGCAAGTCAGTCTAACAAATGCTGCAAGCACAGGCCAGGAGATGAAGTGCCAAAAGACTGAACGGTCAGACAAAGTATATGCTCAAATGAAAAACAGTAAGAAAAAAAATTAGGAAGTCCAATGGAAGAAGCTTTCTTATGCTGTCCTGAAGTCAAATAGCTTGGCTGGGCTTTAGTGGGGGCTAAAACTCCAGCAGTAGTCCATGCATAGCAGAGATTCTCCATGTATACGGGAAACTACCATTTGCATTAGTATTCACTTGTCTTCATGAACAGCAGAGCTTGTAAGAAGGCATGAAGCTGGATTTTCTGGTGCTGTATACATGAAAGCCCTATTGGTGTAGAAAGTCAGGTATGCTCGGAAGAATACACTGAGCCTTTCTCAGCTCTCTGCAATATTATACCAACTGATCTGTGTGGTATTAGAAACCATTATAACAGATCAAAAAAAAAAATCAATGTACCTAAAAACACAAATAAATTCTTTTTGCATAGCAAACAGCTGGTTGTTTATCCTTTGGGTTATGAAATTTACTTTTGTTAACCTAACTTAAAGCCACAACAAAAGAGAGCAAACTGACCTACGGTCAAGTTAGTCTTAGTACACTAAATTTCTAAGGCAAAATTATAAGTCTCCTGTAAAAGTTTAAGTACATAATCTTATGGTAACAACAACAACCATCAAGAAACCAGGAGGAGTCACTCTATCTAAAGTTAGGAAACTTACCCTAAAATCAGTGCTAGAAAACAAAGCTAGTGGACGCCTGGACTCAATGAGGAAATAAGAAGCCATCACCAACGATGGAAATGCAAAAAAATGTGGTCAAGACACACACTTATGAACTCTCCCAATCAGGGTCTAAATAATTAAAGAGCTCATCTCGAGCTAGAATCTGGACTCCAGCCTGGACCACTGTCAAAGGCTGTCAAACTCCAGGCAATATTGGTAATAGACATATTACATAGGAATCTCCGTAGGCTACTTCATAAAACTATAATTTAAATGAAAATGGAAGCAAAGTGGTGGGCTTTTGGATGCTGATATGCTTTGGGTTTGTAGGGCAAGGCTGGCAGTTTTTACTTTAATTGCAAAAAACAGAGGCCCAGAAAGCCACATTCCACTCCTGCTTCCACCAAGCTTAGCTGGATCATCTGCTTGGTCTGCAATGTGGCCCTAGACCTATCCTTGGGATAGCCAAGTACAAGACAGTACAAACAGAAAGCATGGGATTTTTAAGAAAAAAAAATCCATTTCTCAGTACTTACCTAGTAAGTCTTTCTGATGACACTTAAGTAAGCAAGTCAGTTTTTATAGCCTTCATTTTCAAGAAGATGAATCTTTTGATTACAGTCATGGTAGCAGGATTTTTTTTTAATAGAGTTTAACATTATTCTGTCCTTCCAGAGACAGAATTCTGTTGTGTCAGATCATGCTCATGAACACATACCTGCTTTTCCAAATATTTTCCAAATATAAAATGGACTGGTATTTGAAATTAGTAGTGCCTTAAATCAAAGTCAGTTAAGTCTAAAAATACAACACACATCAGCTGAACAGAGTATTGGAAATTTATCTCCTGTTGAAAGGGACATCAGTTCTTTTGCCCTTTTATTCATGGCTTTGTTCCTCCTAATAATGAAAACCACCTTTGTTTTTCTCCTTTCATACCCATGGTTAGCCCACGAGAGAACTACTCACCAGAAGCGTATCAAATTCATTCAGTGCACTCCGGCAGCAGGATAAATCAGAACAAATTGATGAGCCTAGGGAAAGGGTATTAGTATGATAAAAATTAAGGGGTTATCACAATTCTTTCTAGAATTGCACAGAACATTACAGACACAATGTGTGAATAGGTGTCACTGGAGCCGAAGTCAGATGCAGACCATGAGAGACCAATACATATGCTTAACATTCTCTTCATCATGCAAGAGATCCAAGGCCAGTGAGAAACGTATTAGAAAAGAAATAGATGTGGCGAGAGCATGCACCTCAATCAGAGTTCTTCCTTTTACCTGCTTATCAGCAGCAAAACAACCTGCATAAGGAAACAAAGCCTCTCCATCCAGCCTGGACCAGTGCCCGGACAAACTAAGCTACAGATCCAAAATAGAACTGATTCTTGAATTTAATTACAGGACCACTGCTCACACATTAGCTTAAAACTGGAGCCCCCAAACCGTAAGACCAAGTTACTTCCAGGTGACTGCCAAGCAGCAGAGAAGCGAGAAGAATGGCCATTCAAGCACCAAGTGTCCCCAAAACACAGAGTACTCTCCTCTAGCTACCCCCAGCCCAACTGGGCTGACAAGAACCACTGTTGCCACCTCCACGAGAGGGGAGGACACCAGGTTGGAGGGATATCACCTGCACCTTCAGCATGGCAGAAGGCACTGGCACCAGTGCGATCATCACCACCATTACAAGAACTCTCTTCCCAAGACCGTGCTACCCATATGACCAAATTTGGGAACTGCAATAATCATCTTCAGGGAGTGAACAATACAAATACATGCTGAGAGAGACCTTCTTCTTGCTTACAGATTTCACTAAGTGTTCAGGGAACAGTTGTATACAGAGCCCCAAGCACATACATGGTATCTGTGGTGCCCCAAGAACAAGCAAAGCTGAACAAAGCCTGGCTTTTAAGGTTTTGGCTTGAAAAATATTGCAGGGGAGGGGAAAAGGTAGAAAAAGGAGAGTATTTATGGTAAGTCTTTACTCTTTGCCCATGGGACAATTAAGCTGGAACTCTAAATATGAAGGATGCAGGGCAAATTAAAAATTTTAAGCACTACAGAATTACTGGTTTAATGGGTCTGCCAAATGACAGCACACTCCCAGCAAAGACTTCTGGCTGCCGAAAGCCCTTAATCCCAATTAATAACTAACTGGGAATAATGTCAGCAAAACAGCTGTCAAGATGAAATGTTGTTCAAGTTGACCAGAAGAACAACTGCCTAGAGCTGGAAAGCAGTGTGTTCAGCCCAACCTCAAAGCAACGAGCAGGAGCCGACACCACAGTTTAACTAACATCTGCCACCACCACCACTTCTACCTTAAAAATGGGAGTATGAAGGAGGAAGACAGAAGCAGCAAAGGAAAGAAGCAACTGTTCTCTTCAGAAACACAGCAGTGTAACTCTGGAATGAATTTAAGAGTTATCCAAGTCTCTTCCAAAAAGAAGATGAGGCAAGTCAGTACCTGTCTGTACTCAATGCTTCTCATTTTCCACTGAGATCAAAAGGGATACTAAATGCTGGCACAGAGTAACCGTTAAGAAAAGAAACAACTTCACAGAAACTGTGTACCAGAGGAGCTCTATTAGGCTCTGCCGAGCAGCTAACTGAAGAGAGAATTGCTATCCTGTATTTCTAGTAGAAAGAGCTGCATCTCCCCTGCATCATGATCCTGACTCCAACCAGGACTCCCCAGAAAAATAAAAGGATTTTACAGTGGATTAGAAATGCCTGATCTAGCTTATATCCTCTGAAGTGCCTATCTGTTACAGGTTGCGTTCCCTTGATGCTCTTTGTCCAGACCTGCTCCTCCTCATCTCTTCCCTTCTCTCAACTGAATTTCTTAAACTTTTTTTCTCTGCATCATATTTGGACTGGCTTGTCCAAATGGTAAGACGGGATAAGATCATTCATCAGAAGCTCAAGGCGTAGCAGTTGCTCTGAGCCACGACCTTACCTACTTGGTTAAGCTCCAACATGCAGCACAGGAAATGAGATACTGCATTTCTTACCCAAGAAATACAGTCTTGGTTCCTACGATGGTGCTTGAAGTGGCAATGCAGCTTCAGCAGTCCTTCAAAATAGCACTAAAAAGAAGGGCCCATTCAGAAACCCAGGAACAAGTTTGGAAGAAAAAACCTTGAAGCTATATGCACCAGAAGATACGAAGATACAAGGAGGATGGATGACCAACCGCAAATTATTCAAGTGAGCTTGCAATAGCCATTCTGCTACATAAGGATATTTAAAGCACTTAGGGCATGCAGGATACAGACAGCTGGCAGCATACATGTGACAGATGCATCAAGTGAGTGCTGTTTGCCACCTATACTGCTCTGCATTAACAGATGGGTTACTGGGCAGCCATTTACAGACAACAAAATCCCCCAACCTTGCCCACACAAACAGCAAGTAAAATGGCCCAAAGCCCTCTAGTCAATCAAAAGTCAGATTTGAAATCAGATGGGTTGCTGATGAGCAAGAAAGAGGCACTCTGATTTATTAGCAAGAACAAAGTCGTAATTCTCCTAGTTGTATTAGTCCAAATAGCTCTTTCACTCCCAGTGCAGTGACGGGTTATAGTTACCACACTCTAGAAGTTCCCAAATGCACTCTTTCCCTCCAACAGCCTCATTAGACTTCTGACAGGAAGAAATCACAGCTCTGAGGAGCAGAACAAGTGCATAGGCCAACAAGTACTGCTTTGAGCTCAGCCGTTTATAAGACACTTTCATGGCAATCCATAAATGGAATTGGTTGTGGAGGAACTGTCAGACAGCAGGTCCTTCTGTCTCATGCCATTGTCCTAAGGAAATCTGCTATACACCTCTGGACAACACGGTATATGCGTGTACACAGTTGGTTGACCTTCTCCCCTTGCCAGAAGCTTCCTATGTTGTAGGAGAGCCATTTTTCCCACTTGCTTTTTGTTGAAGAAATGAAAGCTTCTCCTCAAAGTAGACACAGAGTACCAGCAGGAGTTTTTGACATGCGCAGGCATCCCAGCCTTGTTGACTCTATCACACCTGCTTCACCAACCACTTACACCTCGCATGCAGTTGCAGTTTTAAGTCTAAAGCACTCTTCCTCCCCACCAAATACAAAAATAGGAGCTTACGTTTTGCTCTCTCCACACCTTTTGGTGTATGAGATCCCTATCTTTTCCCTCCCGATCCTAAAAGAAAACTTCAACCTGGTTGAGATTGCACACACTAGAAAATGTTCGCTGCCCATAGCTAACACTGACAGCCTCTTCTCCACCAGCACTTTTTCCAACAGCACCTATTTACTGGCAGTACTGGAGCCCACTTCGCACTGCGGGGATCTGTCACTTTGATGCTTCATATTGGAGCTCCCCATCCTGTACAAAGGCTGCCACCACTGCTACTTCTGGAAGTCAGCTCCTCCTAGTCACGTAGCCCTGCACCCCAAGCACGCAGTGACGGGATACTCCCCTTTCCCTACACAGAGATCCCCCTTACGCTCTTCCTTCTCTTGGGAGATACCAAGAGACAGGAAAAAGGCAGAAAACAAAAGCTTTCAACACAGTTTGAGATTGCACCACTTCCAAGAAGCCTGCTCTGGCTTTGATCTATTGATTTCAAGGCCCTTAATGTGGGAAGCTGAAATGCAAGTTTTCTCCACACAATTCTAAAATGAAAAAGAAAACCCAGTATGGCACTGCAGAATTAAGCGCTGCACTGAAAAACGAACAAATATTGAGGGGGTGGAAAAACCACAAATACCAGATCTGCCTATAACCAGAATGTGCACTCAAGAGTCTTGGTTGAAATCCAAAAATAAGAACTAAAGAATTAAAACTATTATTCAGCAGTGCTACATCAGAGACACTACCAAACTACAATGAATGGAAATTAATGGATAAAATCCCACAAGCGCTGGTAGACAAGTCTTCTATTAAATCTTACTGCAATGTCACCTCAGAGCTACCCCTGTGAATTTTCATCAAGTTATCGCACAGCTATCTACAACACCTTTGCTTACTTTCTCCCCTGAAGCTACTCACAAGAAGCAAAATGAGGGAAACGAATGAAGTAGCAAAGCACTTATTACTGAGATGCATTTTTAAGTGAAAGTATGGACCTTTTTGTTTAGGATACTCTGAGAAGGCTCTAGCACCAGCTGCAGTGCATCCTTCATATGGGAGGCTGGAATAAATCCAGCTTGATGTTTGTCTTTGAAGAGCACCCATACCAAGTGAACCTCTGCAAATCTAACTGGGGACTGCTTCCCGGGAGAAAATAATCATTGCAAGATAAGCGAGGGAGATGAAATTACTCTGCAGCTTCCCCAGCTTTATTTTTAACACCCTGCTCCCTTTACGCTCGTCTCCTCACAGGGAATATCTGAGCCCTCAGCTGTGCTGTGCCAATCTAAGAGGCTCTGGATGCCAGGAACCACAACGCAACAGCCACCACCTCCACCTTCAGAAGTGGCCGTGTGCCTGGGCTGTCCGGAGGGAAAAACGTACCATTGCCTACAGCCTGCACCTCCAGCAGGCAGAAGCACCCACCTTGAGAGAAAGCACCCATGGGGCCAGCACCCTCGGCAGAGGAGCAGCATGGGTGGAGAGGCACTGATCTGAGGGAAGGAGAAAATAAGGCCCCAGCAAGACTGAAGATCTGCATGTTCATAATTAAAATGTTTTGAGGGTATTTTTGCTTCCCTTTAGAAAAGACAAGCTGTTTCTAATAAAGGATCATTTGAGTCGCTTGAACTTTGTTGATTTATGAGTTTTTTCATGTTATTCCAAAACTGAAGGCCCCCTTGTCGAAATAAAAATTGGTTTTGGGAGGGGTAGGATGTTAGGCTAAGCTTTTATATAATTTCTTTCAATTCAGGAGAGAGTCACCTTTATGACTCACCGATTCTGACACCTCCTTTTTCTTGCCAGCATACTTTTTTCTGGAAAGCAGTTTATTTTCTTGGCTATCTTTAATTGATCCAAACACTGGCAGAAGACAGACACCACACACGCATGCTCCCAAATCAGGACTTCCCTTTTTCCAAACCACAACTTTAAAAAGCCAATTCATCAGAATCAGGAAAACGATAAACAGAAAAAACACTTAATAGTTGCTGTCATTTTTTTTCTGTTTAGATTACATATTTACAGTTACACTTCTGGACTGAAAGAAAATTTCCAGAGTTGTTTTTGTTGCATCAATACACGCAAGTTAGCCCACTGAAGTGAATCACAACAATCGCATGGAAACAGAGCCAAGGGATTCGGTGCTGAACGCCCTGGCACCCTGGGCATCCCTGCCCACGCCGGCCTGACAGAGACGAGGCGGTCACTTCTGCCTCTCCTCATTCCTCCCTCCCCTTCCCCAAACCCAGTCAGAAAATGCTCGCTGCCAAATAGCAGACTTTAGCTAACACACCGTGGCTCCTTTTTAAATTGGAAAATGTAAGAATAATTGTTAACAAAGGCAAGCCGTTAATAATATTTAAACAAAGAATTATGCAAAAAAAGGGGGGGAAGTCTTCAGTGCTTTTCCTCAGACACTGAGGCTTCCTTTCTCTGACAGCAGACTGAAGAAAAATCTCTTATTTAAGAATTGTCTAGATTAGTAAAGTAGGCATTTGGATGAAGCGTTTTCAGAGTCTGTTTTGGGGGGAGATGGAGGGGAGTACCCAATACACCCACGTCAGGTATAAAACATGCATGACATAGTCAAGAAATTAAATCATTATGGCTTCCACAATTTATTATAATATTTATATACTATTGAACATTGAAGTGATAGGTTTGGATTTGGGGGTTACACTTGTTTTAAGATGTTGTAGGAAGATCTCTAAATTCCACCAGGGCCACAATCTTCTGCTGTGATACAACAGCATAACGTAGCTCTGTGCATTTCATGGAAAGCAATGCTTGCAAAGCAAAGCACCACAAAGAGATTTTAACCTCAGCCCCCTGTCCGCTGTAGCCATGCAACCATTCTGCTCCCACTTGAAATCAGTTATTTATGGGCATCAGCCTCTGCTTACGCAAAAGCAAGACTGTGCTTCTCAAGTCAGAGCAAAGGTTACAAGTATTTGTGCCAGTCTGCAGCCTGCTCCTGAAGTACAAATTCATCTGAGTTTCTTGGCCTTCTGGTTTTAGTGGAAAGGTCACTTGGAGCTTTTTTCTGCCACTCTGGAAATGAAAAGTTCCAATACTGGAAGATACACTTTTCTGCATCTTCAGTTCATAACTTCTCCTTCCAAGAGTCCTATCCTGTGTATGGGGCTTCACATGATGCAGTGCTATCAAGCATTATCCATACCATATGTTAAAGCCCTTGACCTGCACTTTTGCTGAATGTATCAGATCTAAAATAAATTTTGGGAACTCTTGTATATTAATCTTTTTACAGATTTCAGCTCCTCACTGTTGGTGAGAAAAATCTGAATCACAGCAATGTATGATCTGAGAAACAGAAGGCAGGTAACTGCCTAATTTATCTTTTAAATGATATTGTAATCCAGCCAGAGACTTGATTGCTCACAATTGCAATCCTGTACCGAGATCTACCAACGCCTACAGGAAAGAAAACAATAGGGAATGTATTTACAGTCTCAGGATGAGGACTCCTGCTTTTTGCACTACATAGAGTATGTGCACTTTCCCTATAGCTTGTAGATAACCCGAGGGCTAGGATTCTTCTGAAGCCAATGGAAAGGTCAGATGGAGGTAAGGAGATTTTGGAGGTTGGAATAGTATAGGGAAAAGACATCACAGAGAATTTTTCCCTTCATGGTGTTCCTGAAACTCACTGTGGGATCACATAGTGCAAAAATCCCCATCTCATTTCCAGCATGAACGAGCATCGTGGAGAAAATTCTGTGAAGGAGAGATTAACGAAGAGCTTTTCCCTCTTACCTTACTCATTCAGCCGTACAAAGCAGAATTAAAGAATTGCTTCCCCTGCCTCCACCACGCTGCTCCTTAGCCTGCAAAGTGCTCTGTGAATCACTGACAATGACGCCAGAGCCAAGAAGCCACAGCAGTAGTATTTTTCAAAATCTTAGCTTGTCAAAGTTGGTTTCAAAATCAAGCTGTCTTCGATACTAGGCATGAGACCTCAAAACAGCAGAAACCAGCAAAATAGGGTTTCTCTTCAAATGGGTAAATGAAGCGGATTTTCTCCTTTCCTCACCAACCAAGAAGTCACTAGACTATTTTAAGTCAATTTTAACATCAGATGCAAGTTCTATTATTAACTCTGTTGTTAAGCTAGCCACTCTGCTAAGGTAAGGATTACTAGCAATAATCATTATATATACACACATACAATAAAAAAACCTACTTAACAGTAGCAAGTTATACTAGAACTGAGCAGAGTGACTATCAAGGTAGAGGATTCTTGTAACCAACTAATACCACAAACAAAAAACTTCTTAAGGATTTAGCATCTGAATTCTCAAGAATTAAGCCTGCACATCATCTTCTCAAGACCTGAAAAGCAAGGGAAATAATTTTAATTCCTTTTGGTCAATTACAGCAGTGCACAAGGAATTAAATAACAACAACAAGTCACCAAGAACTTGTATTTACAGTTTTCTAAAATGAAACAGGTTTAGCAAAAATAGTTAGATTGGAAGCCAAACACATTTTACACTGCCTTGAGGAGTTTCTACAAAGGAAACTCAGTAGCATACCCTGAAAATACCTGCCATAAGCCATAGGAGTTTTGCTTTTGTATAGAGAAGGATCTTGTTCATGTAAACAGGCTCTTAAGCACTACGATTAATATAGGCAACCAATAAAGTAGCATTAAAAATAAAATTAAGTGATGTTCACTCACCCACTATCAAGAAGTCATAGATGCATAGAGTAATCAGGTTGGTAGGGACCTCGGAGGGCCTCTAGTCCAACCTCCTGCTCCGTGCAAGCGCAGGTCTCAGGTCTGACCAGGCTGTTTCCAACTTTGCCCAGTCAGGCATGAAATCTCCAGGGATGGCCATCTCCCAGCCTCTCTGGGCAACCTGCATCAACGCTCAACTGGCCTTGTGGTGAAGAAACTCTTCCTTATGCCAAGTCATAACTGTCCCTATTTTAGTTTATGACCAGTACCTCACCCTCCTGCCACATACCCCTGTGAAGTGCCTGGCTCTGTCTTCTCAAAAACCTGCCCACAGGTGCTGGGAGGCTGCTCCCATGTCCCCACAAAGCCACCTCTCCTGAAGAAGCCCGGCTCCATCAGCCTGTCTCTCCGGGCAAGTCCTCCAGCCCCAGCCAGGCTGGGGGCTCTCTGCTCAGCTCCCTCCAGCTTACCAACGTCCCTCCCGCACTCGGGCCCCAAAACTGGATGCAGTATTTCAGGTGTGGCCCAGCAAGTGCCAAGCAGAAGGGACCAACCATGTCCATCAATCTACCTGCTCCAGAGTAACCACCAAGGGCTAACCTCTCCTGCTGCCAGGACACGGCAGACTCGTGCCGAGCCCGTTGTCCTGCAGGTCCCCCAGGTCCTTTCCAGCAGAGCTGCTGCCCCAGCGGTCACTCCCCACCCTCTCCCAGGTACAGGGAGTACATTTATTCTGTTTATAAAATAAAAGGCAGCAATAGGCAGGGTTTTTCTTCATTTTACGCTGGGGTGTGTTATAGTTCTTCACATTCTTCAAGGCTGTCTCGAGACCACGTGCTGCAGCCCTTTCACCCGAGACAGCGATTAACATAGCTGGGAGAAGTCTCAGCTATCAATTTTGATGTTACGTTATTGGTGCCGTAGTAGCCATTGTAGTCATTGTGATCTAAGGGACTGAGCGGGGCAAGGAAAAACAGCACTTTCTTCTTTAAATGATATATTGGAAGGAGAAGGAGGGAAAGCTTAGATCTTCAGGTTCTGCATGCCAAAATGTTCATACCTTCCCCCCTATGCAGCTGCCCTTTTAAATGACACTTTCACCCCTATAAATCTTGCTTTTTCTGTAACATTGTTCCAAAACTGTTCTTCTTGGGATTCCTGCAGAGAACCAATACGCAAAAGCATTCATCCACGGATGAAAAGCTTCTAGACTGGTCCCATTTCCAAACAGAAAGTAATACAGTTTTCATAACCTGTTGTAGAACAACACTTCCCAGATCAGCCCACACATTTTAGAAGCTAGAAAACAATTCTGCTGTATCCATCTGCTGTTTATCCTCCATACTTGGGAAAAGATTCCACCTTCCTTTCTAGAGGACTAATACTTTCCTTAAAAAAATAATAATTTTAAAAAATGTAGTTAACACTAGCAGAACAAGTGCAATGAGGTTACATAGCTGCGTTAACTGATCTTCACCACCAATTGCGTAATGGCATTCCAGACACTGGTGGTAAGGGCAGATCTTTTACCTATTTTAAAATTTTAGTACTTAAAGGAGAAATTAATTCAGTTTTAAGACAATTAACAGCTCAGTCCTGCATTTCCTGACATTATCCTTTTATCAATAGTATTGCTGTTCTGCTTATTCTCACCCCTGTGCCAAGCACTACTTGTAACATGGCTTAAGGAGATCCCATGACAAGGGAATTGGGTCTACGCATACAGGACAGGAGGTTGGCTGCCAGGCAACTGGGAGAGGAAAAAATTTCTAGAAGGCAGTAGTCTAACAGGGTCAGAGAGTTTGGGCAGGTTCTTCTACCCTCTTTAAATCAATTTGGTTTCCATTCCACTGAATGACTAACTTAGCCAGAATGAAGAGCATCCCATCTGCCCTGTCTGCAGTCCCTAAACACTGCCCAGGAGGAGATGTAGAGATAGCAGTGAAGAATTCACCTCCAAGTCCAATCACTATAACCACAGTAAAGTTATTCTGCATTCACACCCATCTAGGACCAGAAGCCAGCCACACACCTTTTGACTCTCCATGGTTGCCCTACAGACACTGTGGGAAAGATTCATCTGGCCTAACTTTAGCTGTCCACAAATCAGACAACTTGTTGAAGCCACTCGCATAGGTTTCTTCTAGTCTGAGAATACACTTGCTCACTTTAATAAATTCATTCCTAATACATTATGTAAAGTATATAGGTAAGACACTCTTCCAGCAGAAGGGAAAAAAAAGAAAAGAAAGAAAGGCTCAACACTGAGAAATTTGAACTGTAGGCACTGCTTGTAGGCTAATTCAACAACTTTCCTACAATATTTGATTAATAAAACCATGCAGTCTTAAAGCTTAATGCAACATTCTACACTTAAATGATTGTATTCAAATACTCTCATAGGCAGCTGGACTGACTTCTCTGGAACTGGACTGACTTCTCTGGAACTGCTCACTGGAGAAAACGTTGGATTTGATCCATTCCTGACCAAGCAACGGCAAGACCGCAGTGGCACCCAAAGGTCCCAGTCTGGCTAGAGGCACCACCATTCTAGGAACTGTACCAATGTCCAGCGGAACTAGAGTCCCTATTCAAGGATCTTAAAATCAGCTTCAAAGCAAAAGAAAAGTAGATGTCTACACATATTTGGAAATAGAAACACTCCTGTGGGACACAGGTTACTCCTATAATCTGTGAATCAGTTAGCTTAATCAATACTTTTCATCAAAAGAGCTTTATCTCTGGTGTTCCTCCAAGTCAGGGCACCCCACTTAGTGTCATTCTACATTTTGAAGGTCATATAAACAAACTTGTGTGTTCCTCAAGTTCCAGACCCCCACAGCAGATTTTCCAATCAAGTCCCTTCACAAAGTACACAAGATTTGTCAATTAACTACCTTCATCGCCTTTGAAGTTATATTTTTGCAATGGGAGCCATAAGCCTCACCTTTCTCGCACTTCATCCGCAGGAAGGATAGATACCCTAAAGAAACCTTGTGTCCAGACTCCTGGCACAAGACAGTCACATGAAGTTTATTTGCCTGAGTCACTTTCCTGGTTTTATACCCCTCATACTCTTCCACAGAGACGGTGGTGCAGAAGTGGCGTGCCTATTCTGCTGTATGATGTGACATACCCAGAATTACTTAGAAATAGACCTGGCCCCACCACTTCTCCAAGAAACAATCCCATTGCTACCAACTCAAAACTGCCACCTTCAATACAGAAATCTAACGGAGGTAAGTGTTCTGCTAGAAGGAGAAGAGAAAATAGCCCCCACACCCAACAAACAGCTCTGGCTGGCAAATTTCTCCTTAACAAGAGAATTCTCAAAGGGAATATGTATACAGGAGAAAAGTAGCAGACTGATGAGAAGTTCATGGGTTTTAGCCTATACACATCTAGAGGGAACAGCAAAGTCAAGCGCTGACCATAGGGGACAGAAAAACACGACTTATTATTACCATACAACTATAAAGGAAGCATTCTTATCAGCTGGCAAAGTTTCTAAGGAATATACGTCTTCGGAAAAGCCATCCCTAATTGAACCAAGTCTCAACAATGAGGAGAGAGCATATTAATGAGGCAAGGCTAGGAGGTGCGATGAGGAGATAACAATACCCTTAGGACTCACACCGGTATTAAATGCAACCTTATTACAATATTACTCTTACGAATCTTTGCAGCAACAATAACTCTGTTTATACAGATGTTCTTTCAACCATCAGTTATTCTAGTTTAAACACACATGTAGGGAGCCTTGACATTTTAAAATTACAGGCCATTAGATTAAATTAGATTTGTTATTTTGCTGTAGTAACCTACTAGGCTTTACAAGGCTGATATATTCTTTCAGTGAAACTGAGATGCATTAATTGAAATGAGATACCACACCTTTAATAATGCAGATTGATGTAGCGCTCTCACATGGTTTTTCATTCCATGCCTTTATTTTAATTCCTCGTAGTGCTACTAATATGGTTCATTTTATCAATAAGAGGGCATTCTTCACTTAAGTAGCACATGCCAAGCTAAACTAAAACAAAAGGACTGGTTTACTGTTACAGAGAGGGAAGTACGGTTGATATTTATGCAAAATTATATACGTGTGCAAGGCTGAACTCCGGTTTCCTACCCAAAGTGACTTGTGATCAAAGCAGGAAGTCCGCAGAATTGCAAAATTCCCACCGTCTGCAACATACAGATGACACCAAATCTATCGCCACTCAAAATACTCTCTTACAACACATAAACTATTAAATATATAAGCAGCCTTTGCAGTAAGAGTCGGAGCTCTGGCCCTTTTCCCTGCTCGGGGGAACACCTTAGTGCTAGTGGTTCAGAGCCCCAGGGAGAGACAAGAGGATTATTACGAGGATCCACCCAAACTTCAGTGCAACTTAGTCTCCCCTACCCTGCAGCGTCCAGATTAAAGTAACGCTGGCAGAGGAAAAAGACGACTTCTGGCACCCAGAAGACCTGCTCTGGTGAAAGGGCACAGACCCAACGAGTAAAGACAAGACCTCTAAGACCCTTGAACCAGAGGAAGGGAAGTACCTCGATCCTTGCAGATCCAGACATTCATCACTCCGTGCCTTGGCTCCCCATCTGTAATAAGAGGACAGCCTCCCTTTCCAGCCCCACCAGAGGAGAAATGCACTGCAGACCACAGGGTGGATTCCTGTCAGCGCTGCACAATGGCGACAGCACTCACACGAGGATTTAAACCAGATGAGAACCCAACTAGCGAGTCACACAACTTAATCGTTATAAATAAAAATGCACAGCAAGCTCAGAGTTTTCGATCTGTCCATTTCTGCTTTAATTTCCTTGCGTGGCACTATTTTATGGCCTAAGACAGGTTTTAAGCTGTCTCACATCACTAACATCCTCACTAGCCGGTCTTCTCCATACTAGGGAGGCCCTCCAGCCCTGCTTGCAACCATAATGGTTTCTTTTATTTTTGTTTGAGAGAGATGTCATTTTAAATGGTCAGAAGCGAGCTGGAAGACACAACACACTGGACATTTGCTAACGTCTCTAGGCCAAAGAATAAATTGGTGAGAGACAATTACAAAGCCAGCTGAAGCAGATGGGTCTAGTAGCCAGACACAGCATGACCCCTATTTCTGGTTTTCACCCAAATCAATAGGGCTTGGCACACTGAATGTTGATACCCATAACATTCCTCGATTTTTTTTATTTTATTTCTTTTTAAGATTGACATTGCTTTTCAATAACTTTGGACTAACATGTTGAGTTCTGCATAATTCACCCAGTCCAAATCATCCAGACTTAGAACAGTGAATGCTGACCAGATTTTTGGAAGAGATAATAACCCTAATGCTCCAGAGCTTAAGCCAAACTGGGATTGAAAGGAAATATAATGAGTTAGACAAATTAAACCACATTTGCTTCATTGGCAGCTTTTTCCTCCTTTCTCTTAGTAGGAGCATCCACTCTGGGCATTGCTGGAAAGGCAGATGCTTCCCTCTCACACCACAGCCATGGCGATGCTCCAGGCTCCCGACACACTCCTGCGGGCAAGAGGACGGTGGCAATAGTAACAGCACATTAGAGCTTTGTCATTCATGCATCCAGCAGATTAAAAAACTGAAGGAGGAAGCACAAGAAGCTAAAGACAGCTTCCTTCGTACACATGGACCTCTCGGGCCTGCATGGAAGGCACAAGGAGTTAAGAGCCCTTCTGCTCTGCTCGCCAGGCCCTGGGTCGCACAAGAACAGGCGCAAGACCTCTCGTCATGGTGAACTGCGGAATAAACTGCCCAAGAGGGAAGTTTCCACCTGACCCACAAGTTTCTGCTCTTATACAGAAGACTTGAAGTCCCTTAATTATTATCACGCCTGGAGAGATTGCTGGCAGCTTCATTACCTACAGAGAATTGCTTCGCCATTGAGTTCTTGGCTTCATTAGCAGTCAGCAGAACTCACGGTCACAAGGTATTTTATGTACCATATGTATGACAGAGTCATGTGCCTCTCTCTTGGTCCTGTACTATAAAGGAGGCTCTATAGAAGCCACCGTATTCATCTTCCCAAGACAATCGGTATTTATATACACTTCACTCTTCCTCTTCCAGGCTGCATACTCACCTTTCCTTGGCACAGAAGCCCTTCTTTTCAGGTTCCTCATTGTTCTTCTGCCTCTGGTCCTACACCAGCCGGCTTACTGTGCTAGTGCCAATTCCCTGAAGTCTGACACAGCATTACCTTTCTGGCTGATATTGGAGTGAACCATTACAGTCTGAAATTCCCAGGGCTTCAGGGAATCTTAAAGTCACAACAATTTTAACAGGAGTTTGCCTAACCACTGTCGGAAAACAGAATCCACCGAGGCTTACTAAAAGCTGCAAATTAAATTCAAAGCCTGCAGCTGAAGGGAGCTGTTACCCTAGTATCTGGGTTTATACCACCTTCACGCGTGTTCTATACCGGCAATCAGACGAAGAGCTATTTAAAGTGTCTCTATTGTTACATGCCAAAATATTTAACTATTAAATTTCACCCGCCACCTGCCTGTCTTTGCATTTTATGGCACGAGCAAACAGCAAGCAGATCTATTTTTCTGCCCTGCCTGAAGAGCCAGACTGAACGTCTCTCCTTGGCTCTGCTGAGCGACGGCAGAAGGGGCTGCAGGGCTGCCGGGGGCTCCCCCGCGGGACGCGCTGCCCCAGGCCCCCCGGGCGCTGCCCCCCCCCGCAGCGGAGCCGAGCCGACCCGGCCCGGCCCGGCCCTCCGCGCACTGCGGCGCGTTACCTGCGCGGCCGCGGCCACCACCCGCGGGCGAGGGGAGCTGGAAGGGCGCAGGGCCGGAGGCTTCCCCAGCACGGCGGGGGGCCCTCGCCGCCCCCGGGACGCCGCGGTGGGGAGCCCCGCTGGGGGACGCGTCCGCGCCCGCTCCGCGCACCTGCGCGGCTCCTGTTTACAGCCGCCGCGTTCATCCCAGCCCCGGGGGCGGGGAGGGGAAATGCGATTAAGAGATTAAGTTTGGAAGAGATGCGCGGGGGGGAGGGGTCCGTCCGAAGGCGCGCACGCTGCGCGGGGGCTGAGCAGCGGCTCAGCGGGCCCCGGCCGCCTTCCCCGCAGCGAGCGAAGCGGGGGAGGGCGGCGGGGGGGCCGGGACGGAGCTCGGCCTGGAATAAAACGCCTGCGGACCCCGCGACGAGGCGGGGAAGGACGCCGGGTCGCCTCGGTGGGGGTCAGGCGCCCGCACCCCTGCCATCCCGCGGTCTTACCTCGATCCACTTCTGAGCCTCGGTGAAAGCCAGCTCAGGCTGGGGGGGCTCGGGGGGAGGCTGAACCTCTCCCAGCTCCAGCCCGGGACTGGCCATCTGCAGGGCCCCGGCGCGCTGCGGCGGGGGAGCAGCCAGGCACCGCGCCGCCAGCCCGAGGTGAGCCGCGGCCGCAGCGGGCGGACGCCGGAGGCCGCTGCCTGCCGCTGCCTGCCTCGCAGCCGCCGGGGCGGGGGGCGGGGGCCGGGGGCGGCGGCGCTCTGCAGCCCGGCTGGCTGCAGCTCGCCTGCGGTAACCTCTCTGTGCCGGTGCCCCGTCCGCCCGCCCGCCCTGCCGGCTCGGTCCTCCCTCGCCTGCCGCCCCGCCCGCCCCGCCGGCGGAGCTGCGCTGCGCTGAGCTGAGCTGCCAGCTAAAAATAAAACAGACGGGCGAAGCCGCTTTGCCTTCAGCCCATGCAGTGCCCGCGCCGCCGCCTCCCCGCCGCGAGCACCGCACCGCATCGCATCGCATCGCAGGCGGCGCTGCCACGGGGAGGGGGCGGCGGGACGATGGCGAGGCCCCCCCGGCTTTGGGGGAGCAGCCGATCCCCCCACCCCGCATGCGACTCCTGGAGGGCACGGAGCTGCCCCTGCACGCGGCGAGCTGCTGGTTGCGGCTGTTGCATTAAGCACCTTAACGTTAATTAATGTTCTTGCACGAAGCACCTGAGAGCCTCCAGGCCCCCGCGGCGGGAGAAGGCTTTGCTCCCCCGCCCAGACCCTCGCCCGCTTGCCCCGCGGCGCGGGGCTGCTCCCCAGGAGCGGGGCACCCCCGGACGCCCCTCGGGCATCTCCTCCCGCTGCTGGGGGTGAGCGGGGCCTCGCTAAAACGCGCGGGGGTCAGCACGGTACCTGGCAGCGGTCCGCTCCTTTCTGAAGTGAAGCAGGCATCAAGGTATGCTTAAACAACACCGCCCGGGAAAACTCTTTTCTCCTTTTTACGCAAGGGAAGAAACCTCTGTCCTGCAGAGACAAGCGCACTTGGGTCGTGTGAGTAGCCCTAGGTCGAACAGATGCTCTTGAGCCTAAGGGTAAGCATAGAAGTTTCTAGAAACAGGGAAGAAAAATTTTTCACAAGGCCTTTTTAAAGCCAAATCCTAAAAATCTCCACTCATAAGTGTTTGAAAGATGAGCCAAAGGGACTTGTTTATATTTATGCAAGCATAGAAAGATATCTGCGTGCTGGAAACACAGGTATGCGAACGTTAACCCCTTCTACTAAGGGGTTGTTCTGAGAGGGGTCATAACTGGTCACATTTTCAGCTTGTGATAGTTGTCAACAAATTTTGATGAGAAGCGAACTGTAGGATCTCCTTTTCAACATTCCCTTATTTTAGGCATGAATTTGGCTCCTTTCAAAACTTGGGATTTTGAATCTTGTTTATTGTTATAAATTAGTCAAAAAAACCCACACTAACTCTTCAAATATAAATAGATCACGTAAATGTGTATATTTAACTCTATTTCCATTCTGGGATTTTGTCTTTATTGTTCTTTGCCTTTTGTTTTGGTCTTTGTTTATTGTTTGAAACTTGCTGGAGTAATGAAGGGCCTAAAAACAGGAGATGAGTTTATAGGGATTTTTCTGAGAACCACAACTAGATGAAAACTAGGTGAATGGTAATCTAATCTCAAACATTTAAAGAAAGAGACATAAGAAGTGTATTTTGAAATACTTGTGCTAACACAAACTATTTTCTGATTCTTGTAATATTTAAATAACACCGATGTATATCAGACATCAATTAGATTTATTCTCCTGGGGCAGTGGAAGACTAACAATTTAAAATAATTATCCTACCTCTTTTTTTTAATTACCATATGATATCAGATGTATGATTTTGCTGTCTGGTGATCTCAACATCACCTCTTGGAGAACTAGAAGAGCTGGAATGGGCTGGGGTAACCATCGTACCACACAGAGCATCCGTTTGATAGAGAGACCACCAGCACACACCTTGTCTTAAACTGAGAGGTGGACATGCATTTCTCATTTACACACTTGGTTTTCATGGCTCACTAAAGATGATGTGCTCTTATACACACTCTTATATACACTTTTACATTTAAGCATATACATCTTTTAAAATTTATTAAATCCACACAAAGACATGTGGATAGAGAGTTAGTGCAGTCCTTTAAAGAGCCCTGTCTTGTATTTAGGAGTGTAAAAGATACCCTGAATGGCAGCAGGAATCTGGCCACTTCTCTCCTAATCCTAGTCCTGAACCTGCTTCACATTCGGTCAAGTACAAGGCAGCATCCCTACCTCCCTGTTCCCATGGAAACACAATTCTAGCATCAGCCCAGCTTGGTTGTTTTTTTTTTTTTTTAAACGGCCATCTGCCTGGAGAGTTGCAGGGCTTGCTCTAAGCCCCTTGAATACCGGTCATAGGTTTTTCAGCAGTTTTCCTCTCCCTATTACAGCCACCCTGGCAACTGGTTCAGGAGACAATATATGAAAATGAGGACCTTAGGAACTCCAGCAAGGTTTTCCTGAGGTCGCTCTGCTGCTCCTCACCAGAAACATTACCAGAAACATAGCGATGGAATTTATAACAACAAAATAGGAGAATTTTTCTTGTAGCTGTTTGCAAAACTCTCTTCTTTTAAAACAAATACTTTGGTTTAGCTTCTCTGTTTTTCTCTCCAGTAAAACTCAAGCTAGCATCTCAGTAATCCTGATCGCCTACAACAAACTTGCATCTGTATTTATTAGATAGGGGAAAACCTATGGAGGAGCAGGTATCAGCGTCAAGCTGCGTATCTTTGTCCAGGTGCAGTCACCCTTCCCGAAAGCAGACTGTGCCTGTGCGCAAGTAAAGTACTTGTGGAAAAATGTGTAACATGGTGGTTATAGGAGAAGGTGGAAGCAGAGGAAGAGGGTCTTCTCTGATTACCAGGAATCTCTCTGCTGCTGTGCACAGAAAGAAAAATAGGGGCTTTTAGGGGGATATAATTTCAGGTAGAGTGAGGGTTCAACTTGTATTGTACTAACCGGTTTGGTCTTCTACCCAATTTAGTTTTCTCCACTGGGAAGATAAAGTCTCGTATGCCTTTTTGTCTTCAACATAACACCTGAAATCTTTAACCTTCTTGAACAGCAGGAGCAGAGGGCTAGTAAGGCCTGACTGGTGTCGTGGGAGGCCTGATCTTATCCCACGGCAGCCATGAACAGCTTGCGTCGAGGAAGCTGTGTCCTGGGCAGCTTCTGCTGCTATAATCTGTCTCCCTGAAGGAGCGGGTCTGGTGTTCAAGACCAAGCTCTGTGCAAAACTACTCCTAGATGGCATCTTTGTGCTCTCACTCCTTCTTCTGGTTGTATTAACCTGACAATAAACCTTGTTCTCCAAAGCAGGTCTGACACAACATGCTTCCAGTAACACAGGCACCCTCCATTTGGAAAAAATTACTTTTACCAAAAAAACATTGCACAAAGAGCAAATGGGTGAAACACCCAAGGATCCTCTATTTGTATTCCATTTTACCTGGCTTATTAATCTTTTCTTTGTGAGCTTTGATAAATGCGCCTTAAACCAGCAAGGCCCTGGGCTGGTTAAGAAGGGAAGTTATCCTGCTAGCACCAGACTTTTCTGCCTCCTTTTCTCCTCCGCAATCTGTCAGTCCTGGCTGATGTTCTCTGTGCAGATCATTTTCCCCCAGACCATAATGGTCATAGCTGGGGACATTGCACAATCCTGGGCCAGATTTTGGAGAAATCTGAGCTGAGCCCTAAGCAGACTGCTCTGGCTAAATATCTTCTCAGTTGTTTGCTCAAGGACTTGTATATACATTTCATTGGTTTGCTTGTCCTTTTTGTCCCTTTACCAAACCACTGAATATCACACAGAGAACTTGAGGCCCTATGGTATTTATTTTTAAATTTCTGCTTGGAATTCCTTCGTTCTCTAGAGTATAAAACAGGAGTAGGCACATCCAGCACAGCTCTGTATAATCTCCAGATTATTTCAGAGCTGCTCAGAGATGCAGCCTCTCAGCCGTCACGGGACTCACACCATTGCAAAGAGCAGCGTGGCTGCCTGGTGATGGTGCGGGAGTTGGACAGCCCTGGCATAAAGCATCCTTGGTATTAATACCTCTCAACAGGTATTAATCCTGCTGGAGAGTATTTGGAGATCTTTTACTGAGGGCAGGTTGTGCTCTTTCACGGCTTGTCATGTGTGAAGGGGTGAACTGGGAGGTGGGCTGGGTGAGCGGACGAGAGGAACCCTCACAGCAGCATCTGTCAAGGCAGAGGAGGGTGGTGGAAGAGATCTTTACCAGAAATTTAGCATTTTCTTCATTGATAAAGCTAGACTCAAAGACAGTTCAACTCTCCATGACATGCAGCCTGTCTTTGAGAGCAGGTTGGTAAAGATATCCACTCAGAAGCAAGAGATAGAAAAACCCTAATTTTGAAAAATGACTCGAAGGAAGACTGTTTCCATTCAAGTGGTTTTTTAATGTATTTTTAAAAAACTTACAGGCTAAAAGAAAAGTAACACCAGAGCTTTTGTTATTTTTAATTCTAATGAAAAATCAATGAATCTGAGATTGTGAGAGCATGTTGATTTTTTTCAATCACTCAAACAAATGTTGTGACTTCACATTTTATTTAATCAGGGCATCTGCTGTGGTGCATTTGCAGTGTTCAGCATTTGGCTGACAGCACCTGTTTGTTTATCCCGGCCTTGCTGTCTTCTATCACAGTCACTTTCCCTCTGCTACCACTCACTCAGCAACATATTGTCAGGCTTGGCATCGATGTTCTGTGTCGTTCTGGGAATTACACGAGTGGATGGATCATCCGAGTTTGCTCTTTCCTTGGAAAAAAGCAGTATTATCCCTTCTCACCCTGTCCTGGGAGAGTGTGAAGCCCTTTTGTGAAGCAGTTTTCCTCTATTTTGGAATTTTATATTGATTTTTGAAAGCTAATACATCCAATTGTCTCCTGGTAGCTGAGCACCATTTGATGTTTTCCTATTTGCCTGTCTTTGCCTTTAATTAAATTTTTAGATTTTAAAAGCTGTTGACTATTCAGGATCTGATATACTACTACACATGTTGCTATTTAGCCAGCTATCAGCCTAATGAATTAGAGTGCAGGCAATTCAAAATGAGAGATCCCGTGCATAAATGCCTGTAAATATTCAACGTCATTTACAAAGCATAATTTTGGGGGTCTTCACC
Source organism: Mycteria americana (assembly GCF_035582795.1). Classification (NCBI taxonomy): domain Eukaryota; kingdom Metazoa; phylum Chordata; class Aves; order Ciconiiformes; family Ciconiidae; genus Mycteria; species Mycteria americana. The sequence goes on along the minus strand of NC_134368.1, from coordinate 27,748,674 downwards.
ATCCTCTCTGTTCTCTGTGTAACAAATCCCTGATCAGTATCTCTGTGTTTTGAACGCTGCTATGCTTTTAGGCGTGGATTTTTCCCTGCCCAGCCCTCCTTTCTGGACACTTTGACACTTGGTTCTGCTTCTCCTGGAGGCCTGCAGATCCCAGGCTGATAGCTCTGCTGATTGCAGAGCCTGGCTCAGCTTCTCCTTTCATCCGCAGCCACGGTCAATTCTCCCACTCACCCAAACAACCACTTCCTTCCTTCTTTATATTGTTCTCATCAAGACCTGCCTTTCCTCTGGTATAGGAAATTCCTATATCCAGCCTCCTCTTTAACGAGCATCTTTTTTTTCTCCACCAGCCTGCTTTTCTTTGTCCCAGCCTGCCATAGTCTCCTGTCTCTCAGTTCTGTAACTGTATTCAACCCTATTCTCTGTCTCTCCGGTTCCAGGTACTTCTCCCTTCCTCTTGTTCGCACACAGTAGGTGGAGGGACAACACAACAAATATAAACCATGAAAATCACTGGGAAGGAAGAGCAGAAAGAAGGCTAGGGAAACGAGAAATATCACAAGTAAGTGATACCAAGTTACACGAGGCTAAAAAGATATAAATTGGGTTGACTGAAGAGCAATTACATAAAAAAGAAGTGGAGGAGTGGTGAAAGGGAAGTGAAGCAACCCAAAATAAAGAGGTACCAAGGTGAAGGAAAGAATAAACCTGAGCACAAAACCAGTGAACTCGTCAAGCCAGGGAGCATCCTTTCATTCTGTGTTTGTAGCTACCAAGCGCAGCAAGGTCCAGGTCCGCACACGTTCTTTCTAGGGCCTCCGGTAAAATATATACCATATTACGAAAGGAAAATGACCACACGCACAAACCAGCAACTGACAGAGGACTCTGAAGGAAAGCATGGCTCTCCCACCCCGCTCTGTACGCCCAGAGCTGCAGACTTCTGCTCTCTTGACAGGTCAAGTCGGGAAAAGGATGTGGCAGGACAATGGGCCTTTCACCAGCTGTTATCAGGGATCTTTTTAGCCCTTTAAAACAAAAGCGCATTGGTGGGGAGCCGATGCTCGTATGTTTGTGTACCTGCCAATGTGACACCCGGTTTCTTTAATGCAAAAACAACAAACAGCCTTTGCTTCTACGCTGAGCTGGGAGTGGTACAGAGGGCAAAACAGTATTTCCCTTCCAGTTTTTTTCTGAGTTTGACTGCTTTTCAGCTACTTTCTTACAACCTCCTTCATTAAAGACTGGAAGTGGAAGCGGAGTGTTCTTCTAAACACAGGATCCGGAGCAGGAATCTCCACTTCCAGTATGTATCTGCAATAATCTTCCAGCTGATTTTGCACTCTGCTTATTTAAATGCAGCATCTTTCCCTGCTGCCACCCACCCAGTATGCATCTTACCCCATTTCACTATCCTGGGTAAATTTTCAAACACGTGGAGTTACTCAAATCTTTCTCGGTGAGGAGTGGCCTTACATGGTAGAGGGGTTTTAGCACCCTCAGGGAGATGTTCCTCAACACCTCTTTCGTAGTGCCATCACCTAGGAAGAGGCTCTTTCAAGTCAGCTAACGTGCTCAGAGAGCCCATGCCAGCTGCAAGTTCCCTCAGTGCAGCTGAGTCTGTCTAGGCTCAGTACATGAAATGATTAGTTGCCAGAGCAGGTTGTTCAGCGGTCTGCAAACCTCTGCAGCAGCCGTAGCTTCAAAGAAATGCTGTGGAGTTGTGTTACGTGGGGAAAGGCAGGGGCTGTCATGTATGAGGCAGCATGCAATGAATGCAGTTAGAAACTTTTGCCAAACTGGTGTCAAATGGGATGAAAATCAAACTTCTACAATAGAACTATATGTGGAAAAAGGTGCTTTGGAAACCAAGTCCTAGCTTCCAAAGTAAATTCCTGGGTTCTGATATTCCTTTTCTCAGTTTATAACAATTTTTGTGTAATGGTGGCATAACCATGTAGTTCACCAAACTACCTTGTTTTTTTATCAAATGTGCAAAAGGAATGTCAAAAAACCCTCTCACTGATGTTAGAACAGCTATTTGCTGGGTAGCCACTTGTGAAAGTTTGAGAAACATGGGAAAAGGTACATCACATTCAGCCTTTAATTTAGCAGTCACTTGCATCATCCAGAAGGAACTGGTGAACGTTGCCTTCCCTTTTCTTTCCTTAGTAACTTTCCCCTTGGAGCAGATCAAAAGGGAAAACCTGTATCTGGAATCAACACTGGGCTTTATCCAAATTTGTTTGGGGTATTAGCTGGTTCATGGTGAGTTGGAATATTCATTTACTCAAGGAAATTGGCAGCTAAAAGTGGAAAATGGAGAGGAAAAAGAGAAGCAGGGGCAGAAAACAAGAAAAAAAGAAAAAAGTGAGAAAGAAAAACAATGACTTCATGCAGCAGGCCAGCAATATATCTTATTTAGCAACATTACAATTTAGTTCCATGACACAGGAATATTAGGGGTTTTTTTTCTCCTATGTATTGAATTTCTAAAGGACAATATTTAGCAGAGGATTGTGTTCAACTGGAAGCAAGATAAAGCAGTGTAGTATAGATACAGGTGAGTTTATTCCCAGAAGGCAGGCTGTCTTGCTCAGTGATCTCCTGCAGCCTGACAATCCTTGCAGAACCAGACTCTCATCAAAGCCTGTGGAGGTGCTTTGGTGCAACAGGTACCGTTTCTGGGACAGACGGCATCCGTCGTGCCATCACAGACATGATGGTCACATATTCTGAAGAGTCAGGGTGTCAAAATCAGCCATCAGCCCCAACTCAAAATGAAGACTACTAATAGGTTTGTTTTTTTTTATTTTGCTCCACCCATCATTTCAAAGGATGGAGTATTATTTGCAACCCTGCCTAAATTACTACTGTGAGTTAGGAGGAGCTGTGGATGTCTCCCCAGATAGCAACCTTTCTTATACTTCCCTAAACTGCAAGTACCAACAGGTTGATATGCCTTAGTAACATTATTTCACTACTTACAGGCACACACACACCCCCCAGCTGAAAACTCATTCACTGGAGCTACTGATGTAAATCTGTACATTTACAGAAAATGTAAATCTAAGTGTGACCACAGAAACGGAATACTTCTCAATATATGTGAGACATTTAGGTATTAAAGAAACAAGCAGTACTATGACTATTTGTTGGGCCTTCCTATAACCTTTTAGCGCTCCTGGAGAATTACTTCTTCTGCTGTTTTCTGGACCTCTTGAAGATGAAACCTGACTTCACTGAAATCCCTGGGAACTTTTCTGAAGGTAGAAGGCCCTATCCTGCAAGAGTGTGGGTCCAGCAGGGCCTTCCACACCTCTCAGGGTTGGAAGGGTTCACATAAGCCTTTCACTCTGCTCTTTTGAACCCAGATCTAAGTTCATTCTGCTCCCAGCTGGTCAGACGTGAGCCAACTCCAAACCAGTACCACCATTACTGTACCGTTGACCCCGGCTTAACAAGCTGGGCTTATTTGCTCAAGCCCAAGTACCATGGATCACATTTTGGAGCAGAGTTGGCTCTCTTCCAGCCTGCTTTAGGAATGGATGTGGTGACGTAGGTCTGTCTGTTGGACTGTGTAGACATATCTCCTATTTTAGTCCATGTTGACAAACTGTCAGGGAAGAGAAGGATATTACACTTTGTTGAATCACTGTCTGAACTGCTAAATGATTTATTATATGAGAGCTACCCACCCATACAAAAGTGGAGCTAATGAGATTGCCAAGAAATCACTGCTATTGAGTGTACAGCCAAAAAAGTTCTTGAGGGCTGCCCTTAAAACAGCAAAATTGGGAAAAAAATCCCTTTAAAGTTATTTTCCTAACTTTCTTTTATTATTACTTTTTTAATTATGTCTTTCTGTCTGGCCAGCAAAAGTGTCTGGAGTTTTTCCCAGTTTAGAGGCCCCAGTGCTCCTCTGTGGGCGTCCAAACGAAGCCCAAAGGTCAAGAAAACGTCAGCTGATCATTCAAGAGAATGGAAAATACTTTCTGTGAGTTGATAATCCATGTTACTGAAATGATTGCCAATACCTGTCTTATTCTCGGGAACTTTTTGGCCGCTGATCGGACTGCCTATCACAAGAACTCCTGATCTAGCTGGAGGCAAGGACAGGTAATCCATAGGCTGCAGAACTGTCACACCTGTAGCTAATCCAAGCCAGCACATTGGACTATATCTACATTTTTTCATTAATCATTGTTTTTCAAAAGGACCATATTTACTGAGTGTTTTTTATTCTTGAAATATAGTATTCATTGACTGCGTCATCACTCTATTGATGACCCATGGCCAGCAAACTGGATAGAGATTTTCATAAGACTTTAAAAGTGTTAGATGCTCAAATCTCATCAAAATTAATGGGATTAAGCACCTAAGTCCCATCCATGCCTTAAAAAATTCCAGTCCTAAGACACTAGTGACACCATGTTTGCTTAGCATGCTAGTAGGTCAGCAAAAGATCAAAATGATGGTGTGTCTCTAAGAGACTGGAGTGCTAGCATTAAGAAAACCTTGTAGAAGTCGTAGCTCTAAGTTCAGGTCCGACAGCACAGGGAACACTGGAGTAATTCATCATTTGGCAAACTTCAGTTGAGCATCAACCTTTTCTAAGGGACAAGGGGCCTCCAGTTAACTTTAGACAGTTTGCGGAATGATGTTTCTCTGAAAATGAGTATTTTAATCAGTTTTCAGTGCTGAATTAAACCAGTCTATATGCCAAATTTGCGTCTGTGCACTACTTCCAGACTTTTCAATTAAGTTTTATTGCAAATCTTTCTCTTTATAGACCACTTTGCAACCAGAATGTAGCAAAGATTGTTGTGCAGGAAGGGATGATCTGGAGCACCTTGTGAGACTGGTCAGCATCTTACGTGCCTCAGTGAAACTGGGAAATCATGAGCCTGTCAGGAATAAAGACTCTCAAACCTTGTTGGCAATCAAGACCTGTGGAATCTTCATCCCAGTGAGTAAGGAAAGTCATGCAAGTGGTTCTACAGGGTGGAAGATTTTCCAGCGGTGCAGGGTGACTGGGCTGTCAGCTGTGGGAGCTCTTGCAACATGAAACTCTCTCCTTTGTACTTTGAGGTAGCGGATGTCAATACAGCACTCAAGCGTTCGTGATCTAAACCTGGGGGGGGAACGACACTTCAGCAAGGAAAATGGAGGCTCGTGTGTGGAGAGCATGACATCTAGAGAAACAATGGTTCTTCAAGGCACATGCTATGGCAGCCTGTGGGCATGTCCCAGCATCACCAGGTTGCTACCGTCTTCCCTTTCACTTTCTACACCAGTTAATTTCTTGAGCTGTTGAAACACTGTGGAAGAGTTGAGTACAGAGCGCTGAAAGCAGCAGAAGGCACTCGCAGCATAGGAGAACCCAGCTGGAAACTGTCGTGGTGTGCGTACGGACATGCTGGAGGTGCTGTGCTGAGGAGAAGTGTGAGCGCCGTACACACGCTCCATTAAGCCTGCCAGTTCTTAGGGCTGCTTCACCGCAAAGGCTGTATGGCTCGTTTTCCGAGGGCTTGAAAGTGCTGGGGCCTCCAGGAGCAATGCAGGGGAAAGAGTAAGATGCCAAGAAACTCTGCGGCCCTCGGGCAGGTGAAAAGGAACTGTGAGGGGGGAAGAAAGGAGAGTCCACTTTTCCAATCATAGGGTATGGACCTTTGTTGGTTTTTTACTAATTCTGCTGCATCCCCCTCATGAACTCTGCAAGAGCACATAGGCTTTCTGAATACCTTTGTATTTTCCAGTGCTCAAGGCTGTGAAACGCAGAGAGGAGAGGGAGAGGTGGGGTTTCTGCAGCCCATCCCAGAGAGGAGGCTATACAGCGGGGAGAACACATCCTAACTTCCAGGATCCACTTCTTATCTCCCTCTTAAACTTCTGGCCCTCCATGCCTCAATGGAAATTACTTTATTGGAATATTCTGCATTTGAAAGCTTGTGATAATGTAAAAGCCATCCTCTGGCTGATTTCTTCTTACAGAAACACCGTTCAGAAGTATGGAGGGAAATGTTTACATCAACAGATACCCTTGGTTTATAACATGGTGAGTGATTGCGAAACTTAGGACTGACTTTCCAAACCCCTTTGAGTTCTCAAGTGATCCTAATACACTTAACACATCCTTTACAGAAAACATGCATAAAAATAAGGAAATGAATGCTTAAACACATAATAAATCTTTCACTCCCCACAGAATAAATACACTGTGCTTATCAGGTATAAACCGTGGCCTATTTCTTCATAATCGTAATCACAAATCTGGCTCAGTTATTGTATACATTCTACTATCTGTGTATTTACTTTGGAAGAATACTGCTGTAAATTTCTGAAAGATAAAGGGATTAATTTTTTTCATAGATATTTACAAGTTACTAGTTCTGGGTGATAATAGCAGGAGTACTGTCAGATGGGAAGGTGTATAATGACAATTTATCTTAAAATTATATATGCAACTAAAGTTGCATCTGGGACTGGAAACAATATTGATATTGCTTTTTAAACTTTTTAATATATCTATGTTGAGGTTATTGAAGAAAGAACATAAATTTTTGGGGGGCACGATTGAAACAGTTGTGTTAAATAGAAGTATACCTTTTGTTACAGTTTAAAAAGGAATGGTGTGTTTTTCTTGGTGTGTTGGATGTGTAGCATCTAGGACGTGTGTAACTACTTGTTACTTAGCTTTCAGGCACATGGTGGTTGCTGGTGCTGTGGTAGCTTTCTGTCTGTAATACTTACAAAGCCCACTTTGCTGTAACGTGAGCACTACGCCCTGAGGAGAAGCCAGGCTGTTGGGCTGTCCGTGTGGATTTCATGAAGGGTTTTGACTTCGTGAATCAAGGTAATTTGTTGATACTTCTGTAAATTTGATGAACTAACAAGTCTTTTTATGGAGGGTCTTTTCAGTCAATGATATTTTTAGAAATGTGTTGTGGTTACAAACAGAGTTAAGTGAACTGGTGTATTGGCCCTGGTGTTACTGAAAATGTACCGACGAGCACTAAGGATGCTGACAGTGCCATTTATACATGGTGCTGTTAAGATACAAGAGTCCTTATCGTGAAGAAGTTATGTGCAAAGAGAAAGATAATGGAGGAAACCATGTATGACTTGTCATGTGTAAGCAGTTGGTTTTAGTTAGCTCCTGCTCGTAGTGATAATCATTTGCACATTAATTGCTTCAAATGTCTTACAATGCATTTGGATTTATGTTCACTCTGGAAAAAAAGTCAGAAGTTATGTTTCAACCAGGACCATCTGGTTTGCTGTGGATGTTTAAAATTTATATGGGTGCAAAAGCAATTGAAGAAATTCACTGAATAAAAATCTGTCAAGGGATATTAGAGGTAAAGATACCACATCTGCCTGTATGGTGTCCCTCCAGCTCCTTGTAAGCTGGTACAGCATGTAAGGGCACACCACTATATGTTTAGTCTCCTCTGATATTCTGCCCCAAGGTCACGCTATTGGCCGTTCACAGAGGCTGGATACTGAACGAGGGTGCTTTTTTGTCAGATCCTGTATAATGCTATAATGCTCTTGAGACCAGAGTTCACACTTGTGATTTGAGGTGCATCTCGATGTTACTGATGGTTTTGAGTTTTTTTTACCTTCAATGTGCCTTTTTGAGATGGCATAATGCTGATAGCATCAGAAAAAATAATGGGCAGGGAAGCAAAGCATTTGGTAAGTTACAGTGCCATCTATAGAAGGAACACAGCACCAGCCTGCAAACTGAGGTCTCATTGCCTTCAAAAGCCTTATTTTGTACCTTCAGCAACCAGGTTTTAACCTGTTTTAACCATCTGTTTTAACCATCAGCTGGAACTAAGCATTAAATCCAACAGAAAACTCTGAGCACTGCACTGAATCTTTAGGCATTACTGAAATCCTCAGAAAACTTGTTCAGCTTTCCCCCCTCGTTCCCTCAGACCATATTTTTCTGCCAGTGTTGTCCCAATCTCACATTTGTTTCTTTCTAGTGGGCCTCCATCTCCTGGAAACACAGAGCTGCTTGGTGGTCTCATTAAGGGCCAGGGGACTCTTAAACTTGGCCTTCCCCTTGCCAAGGGGGTAGGCTAGTAAAGGTACTTAGGTGAGGCTTTGCACAAGACAGAATTGAGCAGTCTTACAATTCTTGGTGTGCATTTCCAGTTATCACCCAGTGGCAAAGGCTCTGTCCGGGAGGTCAGGGGTCTACCTTCAGCTCCCTATTGTACCTGCAGCTGGTGCTTCTGTATTTTAGGAGCTGGCGACCACCAGCAGACTGTTACAGTGTACAGTGAGTTGTACAGCTCTCTGAATTACGGTTAGCGTAAAGAAACTGGATATACATTAAGCCAAGGAGAGATGTTGAGGTGTTGACTTCATGATGAGGAGTTAGAAACTGATGTGGAAGAGTCAGATTCAGGCCCCTATTCCAGTGACTATTCATTGCTTACCAAGTGGAGGACCGCTGCTGGAAGAAGGAGAGAGAACCATTCACCATGAAGTGCCAAATAGCTTAGTAGTTAAACTTAGTTAAACATAGAGGGCTTCAGTGCATGTTTTGGCTGCAGAGCAGGAGAAGAAGCCTAGCCAGAGAAGGAACATAACCCAGGGCTGTCTGTTATGTCTCTTCTTTTTCTCTCATTCAAAAGGGCACCTAACATTAGGAGAGTATTCATGGTAAGAGTTTTAAGCAAGGATAAACACCTCCCTCTTGCCATCACAACGAGTTTAACTCCTTTTGGAGTACATCTGTGCCTAGACTCAGTATTTCCCACCAGCTAGTTTAAGCAATGCCCCACTCAGCTGGTTGCTTTCTGTGCTCCCCAACCGTAAGCCCTTCATTCCTCCCATTGGTTTTGTAGGGGATCGTGCTACCAAACTGAAGGCTGAGGTTTCCCTGAGTGCCAGCGTGTGCGGGAGCGGGGCTTTGCCACGCTCGCCGTTCACTGAGGAATTAGCAGTGTGTAGTTTGCTCGAGAAAGCTGGTGGCAGAGCAGGGTGTTTAATGTAAGGCTCCGGTGACCTAGCCTGACCGCTCAGCCCTCCTGCTTTTTTCTACCAGTTGGCCACAGCACTGTGGCTTATCAGTAAGCATCCTCATTGCTTTGGGCAATAATGGCTTTGGTTTGGAAACTCTCTCTCTGCCTCTGTAAGTCTGTAGATTTCGGTGAGGGCAATAAAAGAAGACCCAGGATCTAATGTGGTACCATTTACCATCACTGGGCGTTTTGCCACCAGCTTCAGCTGGCTTAGGAGTTGGTTTTATGACCCTGAAGAAACTGGATGAACTGTTCTTAAGCTAAATGAAAGGAATTATTAACTCCAGTTGCTTTTATAATGTCTTCTTGCCTGAACTTGCTTCATTCAGACCCTGATTCTGGAGGACGTAAGATGGAAAAAACCAGCTTCACTGTGCAGCTGAATTTCTTGTGCCTGCTTACAGCAATGTGCTTCCATGTTCAACACTGGCAAAAAGCTACTTGCAAAACAACTCTGAGAATATGAAAACAAAAGAAGTAAGACAAAAGTTCACAGACATTTTTAAAAGAAACAGTTTAAAGTCTGTCACTACTGAAAACTACTTTTAAAATGTATTTGGTATTCACAGAAAATGCTGTGTTATCTTTTCAAAAGCCTTAGTCATCTTAGGTTTGGGGAAAATATTTTGAATGAGCAGGGAGAACTAAAATGTGCCTTCCAGCATGACTAATGCTTAGGATCTTAGCTCCAGAGAGGTAACAAAATCGTCATTAAATCACAGAAGTCTGACTAGCTGAGATGAGAGTCTAGATGCTGCCATTCCAGAAATACAGACGTGTAGTTTTTTCACCACTGACACCTTCCTTTGTCATCTAAGTGAATACTTGTCTTTTCTAAATGCCCACCAGCCTGTAGAAAGTAGCACAGAGTAAGATGATACTCCACAAGAATAAGGGCATGACAATGAGGGTCATTAGCCCTCTTGGGCAGAGATATTCTGTGCACGACCGAGGGAAGCTGTTACCCATCGAGATATGGTGGGAATAGAGGGGATATCTTAAGGCAAAGACCATTCTGGAAAACAATCCCCAGATCATTGCATGCCAGCTAAACTCCAGCATCGCTCATGCTGCGTGGCTGCTGTGACGGAATGCAGACCTGGGTTGCTTCTGTCCGTCTGTTGTGTCTCATCCTGGAGGCTTCCCGGACTGGCAGACTTAGAGAGGTACTAAAACAAGCACACACATTTGGGCCACAAGACATCAGTGAAACTCACTACCGATTCAAGTACAAAATCTGTATGTTAGAATACAGTACGGATCTATATAAAAAGACCATTCCGGACCATGAACATTTTGTCAGATCAGCTATAGTTTTAAATGAACCATGAAATGAGAGGTCTGTCCTTCTGTACTGTGGGCAGTAGTTGTATATCTGAATACCGTAAGCATGCACTGGCTGTAGTTTGGGAAGCCTTTTCCAGTAGTCTGTTCCAATAATTTCGGGTGTCCTTTCCTTTTGCAATGCAGAAAGGTCAACTATAATTCTCTACAAGAAATTACATGAGTTTTAGAGCACTTTCCTACATTCTGGGTGATTTCTTTCTTTTTACAGCTTACAAAGTATATGCATGTTTGATAGTATTTGCATAGGTTTCCTCCAGCTAGTTATCTTACATACACAGGACAGATTTTTAAGGGCACCACTGTGTGCCCTTTTGCTCTGTTATGGATTTCACTGTTCATGCTTTATTTGCAAATAAAATATGTACAAGCATTTATTTTGCCCCAGATAAGAATGACTATAAATAAACAAACAAGCAGGCGTTGAAAGCCCTTTCTAGTTCCTGCATCTGTGTTCCCGCCCTGAAACAGAAGTCATTCTGAAAGCTTGCTTTGAAAATGAGTATTTTTGCAGACTGCAGACTGCTGACTGTGGTACTACATTTACTAAAGAGATGCAGTCACACAATGGTTTGCCTCTGTTTTATCTAGGTCACGGGCCAGAATTCTCCTGGGTGCTATCATTTTCAATTAAGCTGAATTTGTCAGTGCACAGTGGAGCTATTTTCCTTTTTAAAGCTGGTCCTAAATGGGAATGCTGAGTGTCATGCCTGGTTTAACTGTTTTTGGTTCCGTGTAGAGTCAAAGGGTGAAGTCCTCTCCCCAAGGGGCTGGCCACTCACTCTGCCATGGCCAAGCATTAACCCGGTGTCAGAGTTCCCTACTTTACACACCCCACCCCATACATTCACCGCTGTTGATTTTATTAAGTGACTTTGGCAGTGTTCTAGGGGGATACCTGGAGGGATCGCTTGCAGCCATCCATAAAGAAGAGGAGCTCAACAAAATATAGTTGAGGCCAGTCTCTCTGCACCAAGTTTAGGTACTAAGAGCCTAATTTAAATCCTAAAAATTTGAAACCTAGAATTTAAAACGTAGCCTATTGTAGTAGTCAGTGTATAATAAACTATCCTTAAATTCAACGCAATAATCGATCTTCTTTTTGTTCCTAACAAATCCTTTTCCTCTTACATGTGAATATGCTTGTGAGCAGTAGCTCTATCTCAAGCATTTTAAAGAAGTACCATGCAGGATGTATTGACTGTGTTTAGGTTTTATGATTTCTTATTTAGACCTAAAGTTTTTACATTATTCTCTATATTATGATGATCTATGTTGTATGCTGCATATTTTACACAATGTGAATAAGGTATTAAATCTGTTACGTACATAAGAGAAAATAACGAAGCTGGGTCCAGTCAGTGATTTGTTCAGCACAGTGCAAGAAAACCTAAAGATAAACTGTGTGACCGGCTCTGGCCCTCATTGCTGCTAGTTCTGCTCTCTGCTCTAGAGAGAGCCTTCCCTTCACCTGTTGGCATGTCTTCTACGTATGAAGTTATTATACGGATATAACAAGGAATGTATGTTGGCCTAACTGCTGCAGTACTGGAAGGAAGAATATTGAGATCTTGCCATAAGCATGAAGAATAATGTGCGACTGGATAAACCATATCCAACTTGTTATTGTTTTATTTCTTAAGAAGCTTTATAAAGCTTATTTCTTAAGAAGCTTTCCAGCAGCATTCTTATGAAAAAAACCCCGAACAGAGGGAAGTTGCTCTGTTGGTGGTCACCGCTGGTGAAAAGTCCAAAAAAATCTCCTGTCTGGGAACAAAGGCAGAGACAGCCCACACAGGTCTGCGCTCTTCTAATACACACAAACGTTATCTATTATATTGCAGTGTGCAAATATGCTAAAAATGTATACTTTATTTATACAAACTCATGTTACTGCTGTGGTAAAAAATATTTGGGAAAGCAGTTGAACTTGGGAACGCTCACACTTCAGACTATAGTTGCATTGTTGAGATTCACATTTTCTGCCTGGTTATAATTTATAAACATTGGATTTAGTGAGGGAAAGTCTTCATACAGCTTAACTGTAATTTCCTGCGGTAAATGGAGTCTGATGAGTGAGGATATGAAATCCTGGAAAAGTTTAATCATTCTAAGGAAAGCTGTCCCGCTTGATGTAGTAGAATCGGTATAATTTTGTAAGAAGGAGTGGCAGTTTGCTAATTCCCTGTCCAATCCAGAGTGAAAAATACCAAGTGAGGGGCTTCCGCTTGAAAGCAAATGGATTTTTGCCCTCCTAGCATGATGGGATCAGGCTCTGAATCTAAGCAGATGTGGAAATATCATCAAGTATCTGACTAAGGAAATCACTTCAGCCTATACATAACTTCAACCATGTGTTCGAGCCTAACTGAAGGCTTGATTTCAGTTGAAATCATGGACTAACCATGAGCTGAGGTGCTTTGTAAAATCACAGCCCAAGTGGTATGTAGTAATTAAAAATAAGTGCTCCTGTTGCAGCCTAGGAGCTGAATTTATCTAGCGTATTTGAGCAGAGAACTTTCCCTGCTGCACTGAATCTAATGGGGTCTACTGGCAAAGTGATAAAATGACATTTTCTGATATGCATGTATCAAATGAACGTCAGTAACAAAAATAACGTTGCTATGGAGCTAATGTTTCCGTTTTGTGAAAAGCATTATTTCTCTCCTTTTGATTGCACCTCGCAGGGGCCCAGGTGTACTTGTGGATTCTCCTTTCAAATGTGCCAGCTAAGCCTATAGGATAAAAATTCCCCCAAGACCTGCATATTGTTAACTGCTGGTGGGAGAAATATCTCAAGTCTTGAAAACCAAAGAGATTTTAAACTAATTTCTTCCCATGTTTTTTCAGTCTCTCAATGAGTGTGTGGTTCTCAGCTCGCACCATAGCAAGCATATTCCCTGCGGGAAACACAGGCAGGGGTCGCAGGCTCTCCTGGGACTCTCTCCTATTGCAAGCCTCAGGAGTGGCAACCGTGAGCTATCCACGTAAGGATATCCACTAAGCAAAGGATTGAAGTCAGTCATCTGAGTGACATGTATCCCTGCAGCAGCCACGGCATATGGTGCAGTAGAAATGAAGCAACTTTGGTAAAATATGTTGTGCAAGATCCCCAGCTGCTTAACCAGCAGTTTCTCGTTGCCCTGAAACACTGCACTTTCCCAAAGAGCAACTGTGTGCCTGCAGAAAAACTTTCCTAAAGCCTCACAGCCTGATCCAGGGCCGTGAACATGCATCGGACCGATTCAAACCAAACAGAGGATTTTGCCACCTTCTACAAAAGATTTGCATGACATTTTATAGGCGAGTTTGTCGTCACTGCTGCCTGTGCCGATCATTTCTCAAAACACAGCAGGTATTACTTTATGACTTGTTGCCAGAAGGGCTTGTTGGGATACAGAAAATCGAAAATCCCCAACTGTGTGCCATACTTAAGGGAGATCACATCTGCCTCTGTATGTAGCATTGGGCTGCATCAGAAACCTCTAATAGCCGCTTTCTGAAGTAGGGAAAAATTAACCACCCAGCATCTAACCCCTTCTCTTGCTTTGTCCAGTGAAAATTGATCCTGACAAATACGTTGTTTATTGGCACGACTTGACCTTCAGGTCCATTGTTCAGCAAAAGGAGAAAGAATGGTTGTTAAAGTCAGAGAAAGTATCAAGGTAGCCAAATAATGATATTATTTTCTGAACAATCTTGTTCCTTCATCAATACTTCTTCAAACCATTCCATAAAACCACTGGGAATGTGGCCACAACTTTGCCACCTGACTCTTCTGTATGTCAGAAAGCCTGAATACTGCAACCAGCCTCTTTTCTCTAATCATCTACAGTTCAGATTCATGCATACTCCTCAACTTCCCTGTGTTGCTAAACATTTTTGTGGGATGGGAGGGGAAAAAGGAGGGAGAAAGTAACATTTCTTGAATTGTGATACAACAGAAGTCTACTGGTTAAATATCTTGAGGCATTAGAAGGGGACTCAAGGGACTATACGTCAATACAGACCCTCTTTTGCAGACAGACATGAGTTCACCTGACTGTTCTCCAAGTCAATCAAGTTGTGGTTAGCCTAACACTGAGCTTTAGCTAATAAGCCATGCTAAGAGGTAGGGTATATTAACTCAGGCCCAAAGCCAAACTAGTGTAAATATAAAACTCTGCCTGCAAAAAGCTCCACATGTAGTTATAAAGTTAGTTTAAATTCCAACTCTGCCATCAATTTCAAGTATCACCTTAGGCAAATCACTGAATCTATGTCTCAGTTCCTTACTTGCAAAGTGGGGACAGTAAAACTGCATTTCTCCCACTCTCCATACATTAAGAGTGGAAGCTGTTTTGGTAAGATGTTAACATGTGCATGTATAAAGACTTGAAAAGAAAATGCAATTCAGTCTGGCTACAGTGCTGTAAGTAATAATACCTCTCAGTATGGTACTGAGTGTTCTTAAGCAATGGAATTGACTGTCTTGTTTTTTATAGTACTCTGCTTGGAATGCTAAACCCACTGGAAAACCTTTGTCCAGTCTTGTTCCTCCAACATCATGCAGATCTCCTCACTTTTTATATCTTGCTGCAGGCCTTGCAATATCAGCTAACCACATCTGAAAGTCATCTAAGAAATTTTCAAATCAGTTCTATGTTGCTTATTACTTGTGCATCAGGCTTCATCTAGAACTTCATTTCCAATGCACAGCAATTCTTTAAGGGGTTGGGAAACTTCATTAAACCATCTCACGTCGTTTATGGTACTGCTTGAAAGATGACTGTTAAAAAACAAGCAGGAATTCTCTCCTTTTCTGATTTTCGCTATCAAGCATTCTCCCCTCTTTTTCCTGCACCCCGTTCCCAGTAGGGTTCCCTGTCACCCTTAGGGATGTTACACACATCCTCAGGGAGGGACTCCCCATACTTCTGTTTGATTCATTGACTGTGGAAGAGCTACCTCAGATCTGCCCCTAGCCTCTGCTTTCCCCAGCTCTTTGTGAAGAGACAGCCCTCCCATCAGTGACAAAACCTGTGCCTCCTCCTAGACACATCAGCTGCTGTTCCTGCAGCCATTCTCGTCCTTCCACCCCAGCCCTCAGCAGCATCAGCCTCCAGCTCTTCCTGCGAGGAACGGCTCTCCCACGCACGGCCCAGGCAGGAGAATCACAATTAGCTCCTCGTCAAGGAGCACAACGCTCTGTTCCCAAGGCTGGAGCAACACTGATCACTGTTCCAGTTTTTCATACTGTAACAGGTAACCCGGGGCAGTTTAACAAAAGCTGGTTGTTAAATCCTGGTCCCTTGCAAAATTCCAAGGATGGAGATGCCCCCGTTTCTCTGATGACTTGTTCCAGTACTGTACTACCTTCCCAGAGAAGAAGTACTCTACCAGTTTCTGAATGTCCCGAACTGAACCTTCCAAGCCGCAATTTGTGGTTACTGCCCTTTGATATACCATCTCCTACTACCAAGAAAAAAAGTGGCTTTGTCATCTTTGCAACTGCCCTTGAAGTAGTTGTAGGCTACAATTAGATCCTCCCTTAGTCTCCTTCATGCCAGACTATACACGCCCAGCTCCACCAACCTCTCTGTGTAGGCCATATGCTCCACATCCTCCTCAGTAGCCTTCTGCTGGACCCTCTCCAGATTCCTCCATGTCCTTCTTGGACTGGGAGGAGGAAACAAACACCCAGAACTGAACACGCTATTCCAGGTGCAGCCTCACCAGTGACAAGTAGAGATGGATAATAACTTCCCTCTATCTGCTGGCCTCGCTCCTCCCAACATGGTATGCAATTTCCCTTACTCGCAAGGAGAGCACACAACATATGGGCTTATATTCAACTTGGCACCTGCCGTAACCCCCAGGGCCTGTCAAGCAGGGCTGCAACCCGGCCCATCGCCTCCCAACCTGTGTATAGACAGGCTGTGGCTTCAGCCAGGTGTCAAGCTCTGCACCTCACCGTGTTGAACTCTATGAGGTTTCTTCTAGCCCCATCCTCTCATCTACTGAGGTCCCTTGCGTTTGAAGCATTTGGGACGTCAAACACTCCCTACAACTTAGTATCACCCTGTGCAAGAATTTAAAAAAGACAAAACGCAAGTGATATTTTAATCCCTTTGGTCACAAAGGAATTTTAGTGCTGTTACTCAGCTTCTGGCTGCACTTTTCCCATTTCTTGTTTGCTGCCATTTGGTCCAGTCTCACTGAGCTGCAGTCCTGTCATCAGCCTCTTCTTGGCTGTCAGCAGCACCAGGAGAGGGATCCTGTGACTGCGAGGTTTGTTGCCAGTCTCTTGTTTTCTCCCTACGCCCAGCACACAGGCTGGTGGGACTGGCCCCTAGAGCTTGCCGGTGCCTTTGCGTCAGAGGCAGAGGATACTAGTATGTCTAGTTCCCTTTTTCAGGTAACTACTTCTCCGTCTTAAATATTTATAGATTAAGTGGTCTGTCCATCAAAAGCTGGATGCTGCTGGAGTTATTCCCACTCTTTCTTTCCTTACTCCCCCCAAAAAGAATCCTATCGAGCATGGAAATAGTAGTACGTATACTGTACAGCGGTATATACTGGACAAAGAGGTGGTGTGGTGCTGTATCAGCTGCAAATAAGCTACGGACCTAAGCCAAAGGCTATTGAAATGCATAAGAGGCTTTGGACATTACATCACGCCTAAGTTAATTTTTGACGAAATTAAGGATTGGACATTTGGCTCTGAAATCAGAAGTGTGCTTAAGCATGTGAGTGGCCCCACTGAAAGCGGTAGGACTACCTGTGGACTTTACATTACATACGTGGTTGAATAACATTGTGCCTGGATCTGTTTTGCCATTGGCAGCTCCTGAATTGAACTTGTTGCTGAAAGCTTCCCAATGCTGCCACCTACAGAACAGGTTAACTGCAGCTTTCAACATAGCAGAGAAGAAAACTGTTAAGAAAACGGTAAGATTGTGCACAGCGAACCCTGGATTACGGTTCTAAATTAGCAATGCGCAGGTCTAAACAGATAAGCCTGAAATCCTACCTGAGATTCTTAAAATTTTCCTCAAATATTTTCAAGGATAGTTCCATATATTAACAGTTAAAAGTCCGCCTCTGGAAGGCTGCACAAAAATGGCAGGAACCTGTTAATTCAAATTAAGTAATTTGCTCAGTAGACTCCTCACATATCTGGAAGAGCAGTAGTGGCAACAGCCAGTCACAGGTTTCTTTCAGAGCGGGCATAAAACACAAAACAGGCTTCACAAGTTCCTGCCCTTCTCAGTAATTGTCACCATGAAAATTCAAGCATAAATTCAGGAAAACCATGTGGGGTTTTAGATAAGAAATTGACAGGGTCAAAAGAGCTAATTTACTTAAGGAAGATGCACAGGAAATCAAGGAACGGCAGCAGTTCCATATGGAACTACAGATTTAAGATAAAAATACAAAAAGGAGAAAACAAGCAGAGACAAGAAACAAAATGAGCCTTGCTTTAGATAAGATGTGAGTAACAGAAAATATTAAGTTACCAGAGAGCATCTTCTCACAAAACCAATGTGTTTTGATTCACAGCACTCTAAAAAAGCCTACAGACATTTACACCTCTTGGTCCAATCACTTCTGCTGAAGTGTGAAACAATGGGCAAAGATTAAAATTGAAAAACTTGCAAGTAGGTAAAACTAGCTGGAAAACACAAAACCACATTTGTTTTGGGATTATACACACCTGATATGACTTTAAAACATCCTCCATCTTTTCTATTTATGGCTTATTCTATATGGTCTTGACTTAGCACATACACACTTCCATGCATCGTGACTTTTCTTCTGAATGCAGTAGCACATCTGGAACAGCTGTGCCATGAGTATTGCAAAAGCTTCCATCTATTCAGTGTACAGTTCCTCACCCATTGTTTGAGACCTCCTTCATCCGAAGCAACTGTATCCCAACTCCCAAGATCTTTGCCATTCCCAGCAACTCATCTTCCTCTTTCTGTCCAGGCTGTTTTAGAGGAAAGCCCAGCTGTTTGCCAAGCCCCTGTTGTAATTTTAGTAGGGGAAAACAGCCTTGCTAGTGATGTTATACATGAGCGGACAGATAACATTCATTCCTTAGTTATTTCCATCCTTTGAAGCTGTACCTGGGACCAGAAGGTGAGAAAATAAGAAAGGTCTGTCACAACCTTTTCCCTGTTTTTACCATGAGGCCAAAATTATTCAGATGTTGCCTTTCAGTAGATTCTTAACCCAGAAGCTTGAGCAAAAGAGTGAAAGAGAAGTTTATAAAAGACTAAAATAACTTTAGTAGCACTGGAAATTTATACTGCTAGATTTAAAAAAAAAAAAGAAAAAACAAAGCCAGAAACATTGGACTGCTGCAATCACTGTAAAAAATACAAGGGTATCTCAGAGGCGCTTTCAGGTTGCTTCAGCATTGACTACCTGCCTGCATAACCGTACACAGACACAGTTACAGCAGTTACCCTCCACAATGGCCTTAAAGGCATGAAAAGACTCCCCTGCAGAATTAAAGCATGCTCCCCCCGGTACAGCATACAGCTGACTGGGCTCTGCCCTCTCTCCTGCCCCCTCCTCCTACCACATCTGATTCTTATTGCTCCTTCCATCCTCCTGCACTCGTGCCACCTGCATTTCCTCTCTTGCAGGCTTCGTTGCTAAGCAGCCTGAGCCGCAGGCATGGCTCCGAGCCTGCGCTGGTGCAGGAGGCTGCAGCGGAGATGCCCCAGGAGGCCTCCCTCCACCCTGCGACAACTTCCACTAACAGGCAGAGTAAGATGCTGTTCTAGAGAACAGCGAGTGACACGTAACAGACCTTTTCTCGGCAGGTAGCTTTCACCTCCCTGCTAACAGAAACTGAAGGAGACCAACGTTCAGAATTAAAGCAGTCTGAGCTTTAACTAATCCCCAGAATTCAAGTTAAAATGTGTTGCAACCCCCTGCTACCTTCAGCTATCAGGCAGTTGTATGAGCAGCAACAAGGCCCAACACCAACACCTTCAGACCACACAGATTTAATCAAAGCTTGCATTTTGAATTACCCTTCAAAAAAGCCTGGAAGCCGGGAATTTTGCAGCATACACAGAGCACCAGTGACCACCTAAGAACATAAGTCACCCAGCACCGTACAACATGGCTGGCAGGCGCAGACTGGGACACGACACATTAGAAGAAAGGCCTAAGTTGAAAGGTGTTTCATCCCTTCTTACAGCTACCTGAGGTATCAGCAACAAACTGCAGATAAATAGCAGCTAGACTCAGGTAAGAATAGTTTCCAGAGAAAGTCACAGAGTTGAGGCCAAGCAATATGTAATCTATATCAAATATCTTTGTTCCCCCTTGAACCCCAAATTTCATCCTTCTATTAAAAATTCATGCACTGTGGGTTTCTCCTTTTTTAGGTCATTTTGGAAGGGACAGGTAGTATAGCCTCTTTTGAGGCCTCCCTAACACAAGTTAGTAAGCGCACACCAGCTAGCCAAGGATCACATTCAGCATTAGCCAGCAGATCTCTTTTAACCACAGGTAGGAGAAAAGCCTGTTCCAATACTGTCTCCTGTAAGGAAACACACCACCAACCAATTCAGTGGGTATTCTGTTACTTGCAGCATTAACACAAATAGCTTCTGTTTCAGAACATCTTCAAGTTGACATTTGGGTGTTCATTCATCATACCTTACCCCTCTAACTAAAATAAATGTATTCAAGGTGGCAAAGTGCAGCTTAAGTTTCAGACTGGACATTAGGAAAAGCTTTACCAGAAGGGTAGCACAGCACTGGAACATGCTGTGCAGACAGTAGTGCATCTCTCCATTCTTGGAGGCCTTCAGGACACTAGAAAAAGCAATTGTCCTGCTAACCTGAGGCTGACATTAACTTTTTGCTCAGAGGAGAGCTTTGAGGGTCTTTTGAAAAGAAGGTTTATAAAGGACGCCACACAACTCCTTTTGGAGAAAGTTAGTGATCACTTTAGTCCATTTAGTATTCCAGCAGAAGATTTTATTCTCATTAAGGACAAGGAAATATCAACCAACAGCTCAATTAACATGACACAGATTAAACAAGCCCTGTTAAGCATTTTCTACTTAACATGTGAAAAAAGAGTCTGAAGACAACTGATGTGTCCAAACTGTTCACATTAAAACTTGAGCTCATCCTTTAGCATAAGCTCAGCTGATGTTGCTCCTGTGTATAGCAAAAGGTGGAAACAATTTAAGTTACCAGAACAGCTGTGTTTAACAAGTACTGAAGCACTGGAGTTTAGACTGCATTTACTGGTGTGCTATTAGACTGCTTTCCTTGCATCTCTTCAGAGTCTCAGGCAGACTTGCAGAAAGCCACAGCAGAAAAACGAACTTCCCCTTTTTCACGTTCTGTAAATTGCCTGCAGATCTTAGCGGAGTCCTTGGAAGAAAAGAAAAAGCTGTTTAGGTTATCAGAATACACTTGCTGTAGAGACCAAGTCTTTGCAGCTCCTCTCTGGATCCCACCAAGTTACAAGGTCTTGTAGCACCAGCTACTAAATACACTTAACGGGTATCTAGCTCTGTAGCACAATACTACCTTGTTACCATAAGCAGCCCTGTACAGCAAGTAGGTACAGCCACTGCACACTGAATGCATGCCTCTCACCCTTTTATAGTTTGGAAATATAAGGAAAACAAGGTGCCTCTCACCCTTGTTTTCAGGGAAACAGGCAGGGAAGAGTCTTACCTTCAATAGCAAGTCATCTGAGCTTGTGCCATGGTTTACAGGAAATGGCATACGCCCATCTGAAAGAAAGTCCAATCACTCAGTGTACTTAGTATTACTTCTGAATTAGCAGAACTGAGCATAGTGGGCCCCAGAAACAAGTACACACATGAAGATACTTGGGAGGTCAGAATAAATTGTCAATACATAGCTTGAGCAAGAAGGGGAGTAAGTATTCCCAGCTTTACAGGAGACCACATGCTTTAGAAGCAGGCCTAGGCCTTCAGTGCAACCCACCTTCAGTTAAAATCTTCAAGTGAAGATACAAATTATGTATTGTCTTTGAGAGCCTCAGTGAACAGCTTTACTAGCTCCAAGTATCTAGCCTGAGCCCCCAGTGCTGCTGTACAGTGCAAAGTAGGCCCAGTCCAACTCCAGAGTTCTCAGGACCTTACCCAATTCATACAGATGTCCATCCACATTGACAAAGAGGATGAAGTGGAAGTTCAGACTGTTGTCCTCAACCTTAGGAGAGACCATTAGACACGTGTTAGATGGAAAAAAGCCTAGCACTGTGAACCTGCTTGTGACTACAGGACAGCAGAGGTGTCAAAGCAACAGCAAAGGACTAAACTTCAGCTGAAGAGGTCTCTGCAAGACCTCTGTATGGTCAAGCACCAAAAATCCTACTGTACAGTCACATTTTCAGACTGGGTCTGAACCCAGATTTTCAATCCATGTTTGAGGAAGAAACCCTACACAAGCATTCACTCATGAGTCACTCCTCTTTCCTCATGAGCTATAACAGCTATTTACCAGGCAAAAAATTGTATTGCTCTACCACATTCATTAACCCCTTCTCCCAAGATTTTACACATTCATATCTTACCCGACATTGTCCTTCTTGTGCAACCGAATTGTGGACTTCTTGTATAGCCTTAAGAGAAAGCAGATACAGGTTACTACATTCTCAAGTACTGACAGCTGTCAGCAGTTTGTGTAGTTCACATACCTTATTATTTGCAAAATGCTTAGCTCTCTCTTCAGGAGACAGATCAGCTGTTTCATCAAGAAACTTCTTCAGGGCAGACCCTTCATCTGCACAAGACGATCAAAGACTTTATTTAGTATAGGTAAAGCATCAGTTACAGTTCAGATGCAGCCTACAGTAATTAATACTTGTTGCACTAACTAGGAGTCATTGCATTCAGCCTGGAACCATCTCCAGCATAAGTGTATAACTACCGCTTGAAGTAAGCCATTTATCCAGAAGCTATTAACAACAATCTACACAAACAGCCAGAGTTCAAATGCTTCAGGGTACTCTGGATGCTTGCCTTAGAACTCACTTTCAAATGGGATTTAGCTTTTCTGATTTCCCCCCTTGCAGATTTGGCAGAAGTGTTCAGTCTTGTTTTAAAAAAATTCAAGAAAGGTGCCAGCTGTGAGGACACTTAATTATCAACTGACAGAATATGGGTAGATGAAATTGAGGTCTCCCTTCAAATGAACACAGCACTTGTCGTGCTAGGCTTACTTTGGTTTTCCAGAACATAAACTAGTAATGCAGTACTAAGAAGCACTGAGTTTAGTCATACATGCATCATTCATTTCACTCAAGAGTGTGCCATTTCAGAAAATACTCTCAAGAGCAGTAAAGTGAAGCTACTCTCATTTAGCCTTCCGTATGTGTTTTTCTTTGTTTAAGAAGGAATCCCACAACACCCAAAGGGTTCAGGTTCTCTTGGAGTAGGGAAAATAAGTTGTACTTTGCAAATCTCTAGTCTTTGAACAATAAAGTATTTCCTGGACTCAATGACAACCTTTTTTTGACAAGAACTTGTAATCCTTCTTTCTAGGAGTTTCCAGCCACTAGTTGCCTAAGCCAGTTTTATATCCTCTTCTATAGGAAGACAACCATCAAAACTATTACCTCTGCAGGAAAAGTCTACTTACAGACCCTTACCATCCTATACTACTTTCCCAGCAAAAAGAAAACATGTTTTATACTGATTTACAGGCCACCCTGAGCAAGTCTGTTTACATTAGACATAAGTGGCACGAAGAACTTTATCTCTTCAGTTGCCATCATCAACCCCAATGTCAACAGCTACTTCTGAACATACTTCCTAATTACAAACAGACTTTCACCAATCCTATTATGTGCCCTTTTCTTCTTGCATCGCTCACTAGGATGATACCTCTGCAGCTACCAGACAGGAGTCAAAGTACGTTCCCTTCTGCAATTCAGCCAGTAGGCAAGACCACATGTCCCCCCTCCAAGAGCTGAAAGACCCACTTACCAACATGAAGCAGCACAGCATGCCTTAACTTGGCTTGCATGAAAGCCCCAAGTGTCTCCTATAGCCTATACCCACTCAATTTTCCTCTGTCATAAAAAAATGGAAATTCAAGCACTTCGGAACATTCATACTCACCAAGCTTCAGTTTGTCTTTATTATTAGCAACTGCATGTATCAGACCAATTGTCCCACAGGAGTTACTGACTGTCTGCTTCAGGAAATACACCTTGGAACTGATTTCTTGGTCCTTTATTTTCTCAGTCTGTTGTTTCCTGAAGTTCTCATGCTGTAAACATGTAACTGCTTTAAGCATTTCACCACAGTGATATTTTTTTATTGTGCATGCTACTAGACAAATGAGTTGTGCAGGAGAATCGATACGAGGACTCAACAAAAATTTGGACAAAGATTTACCCAGAAAGTCATCTTTGTGGCATAGGTCCAGTAAAGCATTGTGTGTCTATACTGGATGCAGGCCAAGTCTTAATGGACTACCTGCATGACTCAGTCATACCCAAAGGCACTGTTCTTAGCCTCTCCATGTAGATTGGAAATAGCCTGGGGTGGGAAATCATATAATGGATAGGCTCTTATATCCTCTCTCAATTGTTTTGGTCCATTTAATGAGACTACTCAGCATGTCTCTGCAATAGCTTGCCTTTCTACCTTTAGGTTACTTCCCTTCATGAAGAACTCCTCCCCATGAGAACAATGTATAGACAAGCATAAAACCCATCACTACTGAAAGGCTATAATCCTTCCTTTAAAGAACCTGTTAAATATACTTTAATTCAAAGTCCATCTCCTCATCTACTTCCTTAGCATCAATTGGACTAACTGTATTAATCATACAGAAGTAGTTTAGGCCTCTCCAGATGCAATGATTCAGCATGGTAACAGAATCGCTATTCCTCTCACTCAAGACTGCTGATGTTTTTTCCTCAGTCTGATACACAAAGCAAAGTGTAAGAAAGGTATTAAAGGCCTTGTTTTGTGGCTCAGTGCATTTTAGTTCAGGCTATTTGGAGGCTGGGGCCAAGCACCCAGCACATACTACCCATCAGCCACCTACAGCCCCAGTGCAAGCCAAACCTGTGCCCAATCATCTGATGCTTGGAGAGATGACACAGCCACACTCCTGACAGCAGCCAGCAGGTACAGACATGGCTGCGAACAGCTTGCTTTTTACTCTAGGGGCATTTAGGCCATACACGGCCTAGGTGGCCTACCCAGAAACCCCACACACAGCTATCACACAGCTCCAGGGCAGCGGCAGGCTCCGTGCCTGAACCCAGCCCATCCAGCTGTTGCCTCCAGGGCTGCAGCCCAGAGGACCTGCGAAGGAGAGCAGTCCAGGAGGGACACGACAGCCGCCCCCCCCACCCCGCCCCCGGGAGCGCCCCCACCCCGCGGGGGGGGCACCACCCACCGCCTACCTGCTCGGTGAGGGGGAACAGCAGGAGCAGCGCGCAGGCCGGGGTCGGCACGGCGCCCAGCGCCTCCTCCTCGAAACCCAGCACGTCCACGAAGCGCCAGCCGGGACCCACCCCCAGGCGGGACAGCACCTGCAGGGGGCACAGCGAGCGGGTGGCACGGCCGCGACACCCACCTCACCCCACCCCCCCCCGGCGGGGCCCGGCCCCCCCCGCGCCGCGCCCCAATGACACAGCACAACGCGCAGCACCGCGGCGCCGCCTGCCGGCCGCGCCCAAGCGCCGCCGCCGGCACCACCCGCCCGAGGGGGCGCCCCCGGGGGAGGGCGCGGCCTCAGCGCCGCTCCGCAGGTGCGGCCGCGCCCCGCGCAGCGGTTCCGCTCCGCTCCGCGCCGCTCCAGCCGGCGCTGCCCCGGCAGGGCGGGATGCCGAGGGATGGAGGGAGAAGGGGCGGCGCCCGCGGCGGTCCTGCGGCGGGGACTCACTTTGTTCAGCATCTGGAAGACAATGCGGGGGGAGAGGGGTGAGTGCCGGGGAGAGACGGCGCCCCACCGCCCGGCCCCGGCCCCCTCCCACCCCTGCGGCCCCGGCCCCATCCCGCGGCCCCCTCGCGCACCTCGGGGTTGATCTCCATAGGCTGCCAGGCCATGGCTGCGGGGCGGCGGGAAGAAGGCAGGCTGCGCCCCAGGCACGACGATGTCCCCCACGACGCGACACCACGCTCACAGCCCTCCGCGACCGTCGACGCTGCGGCGCGGACCTGCCCACCCGGCTCTTATATAGGGGCGGGCTGGCCCACTCCGCGCCGCGGTGGGGGGAGAGGGAGGAGCAGGGCACGACCAAAGTGCGGGGGGAGGGCGGGGGGCTCGGCCGTGCCAGCCCCGGCGGGCGGTCGCTCCGCGCAGCGAGAGGCCGGCGGGGGTCGGTGTCGGGCAGCCGCGGGGGCGGGGGGGGGAGAGCCCGGCCGGGGCTGCGGGGGACCAGGGGCCCTGCCCGGCCCCGAAGGCCCGCTTCCTCCGCGGGAGCGGGGCGCGGCCGGCGGCGGGGAGGACCCCGGCCCGCCTTACGTCGGTGTGGAGAAAGTGCTAGAAGCGGCGGGGCCGCGGAGGCGGCAGCGGCCTCCTGCCCTGCCCTTCGCTCCCCTGCTCCGTGTGTATTGCATAAACTACACGATGGTTTTGATATTCAACATAAGCATCAGATACTTATTTTTAAAATTTCGGTATGATTATAAAACCGTCACAAAAGTCACCTGTTTGCTGATTGCATCTCTGCAGTTTGAACTAGTTCCTGAACCAGTCCAATGAAGTTGGTTATAAAATATTGGGCTTTTTATCTTTTATTCGTGACCTGTCAAGGCAATGTCTTTGGACTAGAACATCTCTGAACAAGGAAACAAAATGAACCTACCTGAAATACTAGAAATCCCGTGGAGTCCAAACAGCCCTTCAGATTCCACTGGTAAACAGCCAGATGGGAGCCTTGTGGATAACCGAGATGGGTAACAGTTGTGGATAACCTTGTGGGTAACAGTTACCTTTCAAACAGTGCAAATACCGAACAAAATGGTCTGCAGTCTGTTTGGGTTTGATGACTTTCTTCCTTTGGTTTTCCACCCTGTTTCAGAATGATTTGGACCCCAGTGCAGCAAAATCTCTAAGTACCTGCCTAATTTCAAACAAATTTAAATTAACTTTAGATCTACTGCACTATAAGTTAGTGGGGGATCATTCACATTGCCCACACTACGTATTTGGACTGGGACCTATTTATCAACCTTCCTCAGTTTACAATGAACTCCTAGGGAAAGAAGCTTACTGTTTAATCTTCGAAATATGGTCATAAAAGGCTCAAGATACAGTGTCACGTTGGTTCTACCTGCAACAAGACTTAGTGAAGAAAAGACAGGATAGCAAGGAGGGTTTTGTATTTTATATGCAAAGCTGGGATGTTTCCAGACAGGATAAAGACTTGAGCAACCTGGGCTGATCTCATAGCTGATCGTGCTTTGAGCAGGAGGTTGGTCTAGAGACATCCTGAGACCCCTTCCAACCTGAAGGATCCTGTGATCCTGTGATTCAGTCTGTCACAGTAAAGGGAAGAGCAGTATATGCTGTTCAAACCCAGAGATTTTCGGGGAGGACGGGGGGAAGGTTCACAGTAAATGACAGTATCATTTATTTCTGTTTTTTCCCCTTATGTTTTAGCTGAATACAGTCATTGATACCTATAAGCAAGCTAAAAATGGTTCAAAACATTTATTCTATATATAGTAGCTTTGCCTGTCTTTCCTTTTGTGATCAACTCTTCATGCACTGTAAGATGCAAGTGTAGCAAAGCAACTTGAATGAAGTACGATCCTAATGGTCCCTGATACATATGTAGGAGAGCCTGCATGCAGTGCCTCTGAGAGGATGGCAAAGCACACATCTTGCAGTCTACAAAAGGGAAGGCTAAAAATGGCAAGAAAAATCCTATTTCTGAATTGCTCAGTGGCAAATGGTGGTTATAACTTCAGCCTGCCTCGGAGCGATGGCTGTGCTCAGATCCCTAGGTTACACTCAGCCCTGGGATGGTTCCTGTGTCTAGGCTGTTGGGAGGGACTGCAAACAGCTGTGCAAGCGTTGTTTCAGTCTCTGTGTGCCATGAACAGCACACAGGGACCATAGCAGGAGTGATCATTTCTAAGGGAGAATCTGACAAATCTATCAATACATTAATTTTAAATAAATACTAAGTATAACAAGATGAAACTGCTAAAAATCTGCTAGAGTTGCATAAAGATGTCTGCCTCTGAAAA
This sequence comes from Mycteria americana, assembly GCF_035582795.1. NCBI lineage: Eukaryota > Metazoa > Chordata > Aves > Ciconiiformes > Ciconiidae > Mycteria > Mycteria americana. Next base: position 27,721,070 of record NC_134368.1, on the reverse strand, counting down.
GTCATGTAAAAACGGAGTGCTGTGTCATATCCAGTCCTCATCTACCTCCTTGCAAAAAGGAAGTCTCTGGACTATCTATCTTCACTGCAGGTAGATGTACCGAGCACATTTAACCCAATACGGTCCCATTACTGCAATAAAATCAACTCACCTGAAAAGTGACTGGAAATACTTGTGAACTTTCTGCACTGTCCAAATGTAACAATAGTACTTGTGGTGTTCAACATTGTCTGTGAATAAAGCTTTCACTCAGATGTCTAATCTAGAAAGCACGTACAGAAGAATCTTTCCTACGTGTATAATCTTTTGGCAGATTTCTTTCTTTTAAATATAGGACTCAATGGTAGTATTTACTTTCTCCCCGTGTTTCAGTTGAGGGTTACATAAGGAAGAACCAGACCTAAAATTAAGGGCTGTTTCTGAGTTCAGAAGATCTCCTAACAGAAGTAGTGATGACAAGCAAGGTGGTGTAGGAGACAAAGCTGGCCTTAGACAATGCAGAGCTCCTGAAATGGAAGCTGAGGTTGTAAACTATTCTTTAGAAAATAGTTTTCCTATTCTCCTGCCAAAATCCAAGCCCTGAGGCAGTCCAAGTCCCCATCTTCAGCTGCACTATCCGCACCTGTCCAGCAAACACCTCAGACCTGTGCCTTTCTTCATTTTCCTATAATATGACTCACTTCCCAAAAGAAGGATCCCAAACCCATTCCTGGAAATCTCCTTAATTCCCTACTCCCTACCCCCCAAACAAACCACCGGTGTCCATAGCTGGCTGGTGGTGCCCAGGGCAGCGGGATGCAGGTACACGGTGGTGCAGGCGCTGGAGCCACAGGAACCCATTACTGCATGTCACCATTCTCCTGGTGCCCTTGCACTTACCCTACAATGAGTTGAAGGTATTTGAGATTACTGTAAGTACATCTGCTGGGTTGGGGGTAAATCCTGCCTGACGGCAGTTACGACAGCTCAGTTGTATCGTAGTAGTGTGCTTGAGAGAGGTTGACTTAAACAGAAATGCAGCATCCTTGAAGAGTTGCTAGGACTACTTTTGCCTAAGGCCAGTTCTGACATAAGTCATAGCGTAACTAAGGTGGTATCCATCCATCTATTATAGGGACATTTAGGATGCCTTCATAATCAGCAGTGAGAAGAAATTTGAGAGCATGAATCAGTGGGCCAAATAGAGATGTTAGCTTTGGGCTGAGACAAACTGTGCTCTAGAAACGCCAGCTTCTCTCCCTTGACTATAAAGGGAGCGTAGAGGACCCAGTTCAGGTGTAGAGGTCTACAGTGGTGACACAGGCTTTCAAATGGATGAATCCAACTTTTAACTGCCTGGAGATGAGAGAAGGATACATATTTTTACCTTCCAGCTCACCATAATTAATGTTTCAATAATGTATGATTGAGTATGCATTATGGCATATAGCAAGGACAGACTTTATTTCTGCATGACAGGCTTTGAGCCTGGTAGATAAGTGGCTGAGAAACAAGACAATTTCTTATCATTTGGCAACTAGTGTGCAGTCGGTAACCAGAAAGCTAATAAAACACCATCCTTATTTTCCACCATGTCGTGGTTTAGCCCCAGACGGCAACTAAGCACCACGCAGCCGCTCGCTCACTCCCCCCGCGGTGGGATGGGGAAGAGAATCTGAAGAGTAAAAGTGAGAACACTCGTGGGTTGAGATAAGGACAGTTTAATAGGGAAAGCAAAAGCCGTGCGCGCGAGCAAAGCGAAGCAAGGAATTCATTCACTGCTTCCCATGGGCAGGCAGGTGTTCAGCCATCTCCAGGAAAGCAGGGCTCCATCACGCGTAACGCTTACTTGGGAAGACAAACGCCATCACTCCGAATGTCCCCCCCTTCCTTCTGCTTCCCCAGCTTTATATACTGAGCATGATGTCATATGATATGGAATAGCTCTTTGGTCAGTTTGGATCAACAATCCTGGCTGTGTCCCCTCCCAGCTTCTTGGGCACCTGGCAGAGCATGGGGAGCTGAAAAAAAAAGTCCTTGACCATTGTAAATACCGCTTAGCAACAGCCAAAACATCAGCGTGTTATCAATATTATTCTCATACTAAAACCCAAAACACAGCACTACACCAGCCACTAGGAAGGAAATCAACTCTATCCCAGCCGAAACCAGGACACACCACTAACATTTTCCATGTTAATGTATCTGCACGTCTATGTCTGCATCATTGTAAAGGACAGATGCAAGGGAATTGTCCCCAACTGCATTTGCATATAGGTTCCACCAAGTGGAGAGATATATATATTATATTCTCTCTATCACTGCTATCCCACTATCACTGCTATCCAGCTATACCACCAAATGTATACAGCTTTTCCAAAATGAAAAATTGGTATTAGCTGAAGAAAGCCTTTCTGCCAGATTAGATGCTGGAGAAAGTCTTATGTGTTGTGGGTTAACCAAAGTAGGCAGCTAAGCTCCACACAGCTGCTCGCTCACTCCTCCCCAGCAGGATGGGGGAGAGAATCAGAAGGGCAAGACTGAGAAAACCTGTGGGTTGAGAGAAAGACAGTTTAATAAGCAAAGGGGGGAAAAATAATTTAAAAAACCCCAAACAAGTGATGCAAAAAGCAATCATTCACCACCAGCCAACCGATGCCCAGCCAGTCCCCGAGCTATGGCCCCTGGGAAAATTCCCCCCACCTCCCCAGCTTTTATTGCTGAGCACTACGCCATAAGGTATGGGATATCCCCTGGGTCAGCTGGGGTCAGCTGTCCTGGCTGTGTCCCTCCCAACTTCTTGTGCACCCCCAGCCTACTGGCTGCAGGGACAGTGTGAGAAACAGAGACGGCCTTGATGCTGTGCAAGCACTGTTCAGCAATAGCTAAACATCAGTGTGTGATCAGCACTGTTTTGGTCACAGATCCAAAACACAGCCCCATGCTAGCTGCTACGGAGAAAATTAACTCCATCCCAGCCAGAACCAGTACACTGTGTCACCAAACATATGACAAACATATCTGAGGCTGCTGCAGGGACAGTGGGCATCAGGGATCTGTGTAAGGCAGCAAAATCCGCCTTCTCTTCTGGTAAGTTGTCTGGAGCACAGCAGTAATTCCTGCATCTGAGTGCCCCAGCCTTTAATTAGAAGATCAGAGGGATCAAGAGGGCAAGCAGAAATGACTGCTTTTATACAGGGCCTGGGTCCATGAAAGCTTTGAGCAGGACGAGAGGCGTGTGTTTGTTTCTGAATTGCAGCCAGGTTAATTTAAATACTTCTGTGAGGAGTCCCGGTGACTGCACCCCGGCGCTGTGGGGCAATGTAAGTCCAGTTACTGCTCAGCACCTGGCTGTCGGCAGCTGCTCTCCAGGTCCATGGGCCAGGAGCTCTGGGCTAATATGTCTCAAATGTCAAGCGGGAGTAAGACTGGGAAGTGAAAGGCATTCAAAGCAGCTCAGAGCTGAGCTGGGAATGGGGGAAAACCCCCAAATCTTTCTTTACTTAATGTAAAGATTGGAAAAGTTATGTTCTCCTATCCCCTTCTCCACAAGGAGGGGATGTTTTGGCTAGGAGATGTAATGACTAAGGACTGCTGAGGTTGGAGACATGCTGAAGGATGTGAACTCTGGGTCTGACCTGTGATGAAGCCCAGCTGGAGAGGGGTAACACTGAAGCTATCCAGATAAAAGGGTCAGGCTTATGAGAGGGGCTGCTCTGCCAAGGACTGCCTTTGTGTGTATTGACTGCCAGCAATGACTCTGCAATTGCTCTGAACTACAGCCAAGTCCTCCAGCATGTAAAAAACTCTACAGAATGCAACGGCTCTTCTGGAAGTCTGTAGGTGGAAGTGTTAAAGTGCTAAAACGTAGCTTTGAAGGCCTGCCTTGAGAGTCTCAGTTCTGAAGAGCGTGACCATGGTTGTCTTGAATTCAGATCTGTCTGGCAGGGTGCTTAAGATTCTTCACCTTGTTCCTCTGCAAAATCGTGTCCACCATATGGTGATGGTGTCTATCAGAGGGATAGCGATAGTACGCTTTGTTTCATGGTAGAACTAGGACAGAGAATGACTCCTTTCTCTTTCCACAAAGAAGGGCAGGAGGGACATAATTGTTGACAAGGGTGTCTTCGTTTCCAATGAAATGATATACTATCTGCTTTTACTTGATATGAAAGCTTGCAAGGCTTGTCTCAAAAGATAATGAAGACTGTATATTGGCACCTGGGCAATCGGCACGTGTCTCCTTCCCCTCAAATGCTTTCTTTGGTGATGTTAGCAAGCCACCCTTTTTCCTCTATAGGCAGGAACAATCCATCTTTCTAGTGTAGTCTAGTAGAGGAGAACAATCCTTCCTTCCTTCCTCTGTCTTTGTTTTGTTAATTTATACATTCTTGGGATTAGTGCTTTTATCTAGAGAGGTAAAATATACATCTCAAGTAAGAGGACCTCATTTTGTGCAATGTTTTAGTGTAATACATGTAATAGCTAATAATAATGAATTCTAATTTTGATGTAGCACTTGGATGATCTGTGATAAGGACTTACATTCCTACACAAATTTTCATCCAGTCAATGCTTTCCTCAGACTAACAGGCACAAGAGAAAACAAGATGAGCCATGTGAATTAAACTACTGGTTGCGAGAGAATTAAATAGCAGCACTTGACCCTTGCAATATACTCTCTTGTACAACACTGTGCCTCTTCCCAAGTGCTGTGCTGTGCCAGGCCATCCTGGGGTAACCCCAGTCCGCTTCTCTCCTGCAGTCTTCAGTTGCTTCAGTCACAACTTAATTAGCAAATCCTGTCCTTAGACTTGCTTTTGAATGCTCATCAGCCATACATAGCACCCAGAAAGCATTCAGAGCCTCTCCTCTGGGACTGCTGGAAGAGTCTACCTTAGGTAGGCTGAGTTTCTTGTGAAACAAAATAAAAGGCCGCTCCAAATCATCTCCTGAGCACTATCCACTCTTAAGCCAGAGGAGAGTAGGGGAAAAAGAAAAGAGAGCTGAGGAATATTGTCAGTCAGTTGAAAGGCTATCAAGACAGTGACTCACTAGTACTTTTAAGGTGGTAGAGATGCGCTTCCTCAGGTGTATGGGGTGCTGAGGGAAAGGCATGGGCCACCTCCCAAATTCCTCTTTACAGCAGTGGTCTCCATCCTCAAGAATGAAACCTGTTCAGGGAAAGGACAGCATATATATGCCTTAGGGAGCTGCTGAGGAGGGACCTAACTTCTGGACCAAGTCTGTTGTCACCTGTGGTCTCTTTACATGCTAGTGTGGCTTTGCTGTTTCTCAGGGGAATGTGAGGAGCAAACGAAGAAATTGGCTTGCCTGCTGTTGGATGAAGAAGTGAGAGGTATGGCTCTGCCAGAAGGGAATAGCAAGGGCTTTTGTGTCTGTTGCAAAAAAAAAGGAGCTCTTCCTGCTTGCATAACAACAGAGGCACCTGTAGACAAGGACTCTCATGTGAAGGGGGTTTATTGTGACATGTTGTCACTCCTCCAGTCCAGCAGCACAAACCGTCTTACACTATGTCCTGGAGGTCAGCTTATCTTCTTTTGAGGGGAGGGAAAAGGGGATGGATAGCGATGGGGATTAACCCAGATGTAAAAGGCATTCCTTCATCCTGTCTTTTTTATGCAAATGGCATAAATTAGCAGAATTTAAAGTAGTTGACACTTGAAATCAGTGAACAACAAAGCAACATCATTAAAAAAAAATAACTGTTTAGCTAACTCAGTCGCAGAATCCTGAAAGATGCTTGCTTTGTTCCAGACATCTGACGTGGTCCTGTACTCTTTCTGTATCTTATGAATAGTCTTCTGGTGAAATGTTTCTATATTATTTTTATACACATATCCACCCCCACCTATAGAAATTCTGAAATAAGGTGTGCTCAGCTCAGCATGTTCTCTGAAAACTCTACTTCCATAACAAAAATGTCTTAGGTAGTACAAGCTACCCTGAACTTCTATACATCAACAGAGACATGCATACCACAATATTGACACCAACCTGTGCTAAAGATTTACTTCCTCGCCTACATGTGCACACTCTTGAGAAGTGTGGGCATTTTGTTTTTAATTAGAGAAGTGCCCTGAAGCAAAGCCTCAGCCGCAGACAGTTTGTGAGAAGTTCAAGCATGGTTCTTCTGTTAGAGCTTCTTCACCTGGGGAGCAATGTTGGCATGGAGCTGCTGCCAGTCCGGTAAGTGAAGCCAAGAGCCTGAGGTCCCTGGATTGCCCTGAGACCTGCCTGCCTATCTAGTCCTGTCCTGAAGAGACAGGACCGATAGAGCTGGCTGTGTGGGACTGCATGGGAAAGACATTTTTTGCATCTGAGCCAGTCCCAAACTACCTCCTCTTCATCACTCCTAAGGTCTATGGCATATCTTAGAGTTCCTAACCACTATATCTATATACATAAGTTTGGTGTGCAGCTCTGGCAGGCTGGTGGTTCAGAAGTGACTCAGAGCAGCGCAGCTCTTGTCGCTTTCCAGTGTGACCACGGTAGATCTAAAGCCTCACAGACCTAGATCTGAGCTGCTCTTGCTTCTCCACTCTGTAACAGCGAGTAGAAGCATTAAATGGATCCCTTAGTCATGCTGGTGGAATTCAGGATGTGCTTTTTAGCTACTGAGATCTCCGAAGCCTTGCCTGTACCAATTCCTATGTTAATTACAAATTAACAGTAGCTATTCACTTGTGCTTGTAAGACAAGGCTTTGATTTCAGAATGTGTAAGAATGAGAGACTTAACCCCACATTAATAACCACTTTCCAGAAGTACATCTGGCAGAACATAACCCTTCGTTAAGTTTTAATTCTGTTACAAAGCGTTTTACACATGGTGACCACCCAGTGTATCGCTAACGCAAAGCAGTTGGGTTGTACATGCTGCTTTTACGAGCTGGGGGAAGCCGCAGTGCAGGGGCCCAACTGCTCTGACACCGCTGTGGATGTTGCCGGTGGAAGGTTATTAGTCTTGGCTCAACTGCAAGCAATTAACATTAAAAACACAGTGAAACAAGCTCAGTTGGGAAACGTTGTTCCTTCCAGGCTTGCCTTTGCCCTGAGCCGCTCTCAGAGCCTAACTCTATAGTGCCTCCTGGGCATCTTCAGAGGCTGGTCTCAGAGCATCAGCAGCGGCAAGAAGGGAGGCTTTTCTCCCTCTCTGCTCCAGGAATTTTTCCACGCTATTCAAGGAGGAGAGTATTTCCAACTCCCCACCTTCAGAGAAATGTTTAGACAGTGTTTGTCACTGATGGAGAAACTGTTTTCCTGAAGATCAGTTTAACAAGCACTGTTTTGAAGTGTTTACCCAAAGCACATGTGGGTACGAAGAACACCATCGTTTGGCCCTTGAGCCTGATTGTTTTAGTGGAGGTGTTTAGCTTATGAAAGTGCACGCTGAAACAAATCCCTGTCTCAGTGGAGAAAAATATTTAGATGGTGAGGGGAACTACACTATGGATCAGAAAAACAATGGGACTGTATCACATTCTGCAGCTGCAAATATAAACGCAAAACATGCCGCTCTTTCCAGTGCATGTTTATACATGTAGGGCAAAATTCCCATTGAGTGCATTTGCAGCCTGGGCTTTTCTAGCTGTATTTAGAACACTAGACACTGGACTTTTGTCTGTTGTTTCAGAGACAAAGCACTGGTCTTCTGCTGTTAGTAAACCTAGCGTTTCCAACTTTATCTTAGCTTTCTACACCTCTTAATTAATGTGTATTAGTGGATGTGAATGTGTATATATGCATATATAGCATATGAGTGGGCTAGCCATTCTGGCCCAAGACGTGGGTTTCCTGACTGCCTCACCAGCAGCTGTACTGCTGCACCGCGTCGGCTGCCTGTTGGGAAGCAGAACCAGCAGCGCAACACTTCCAGGGAAAGCTCCAAGGTGCGAGAGCACCACGGCTGAAACACAGCAACTGCCAGCGGTGGAGAGGTGTTGGCCTGAAACTTCTAAGCTGTGCTTTATTTTGTGCTGTTTGAACAACTGCCTTCTCAAAATATGGAAAAATTGTAGCCTCAAAGGCAAGTGGCATTCCAAAATCTGTGTTTGATATTCCTGTTTCTCAGGTGTAGAAAAATACTGGAGATCATACGTTTCAGTAGCCATCAGAAAGCAGGGCTATAATTCCCATTTTAAGCACCCAAGGCAAGAAAATCTAGCTAACACCTTAGCTTTGCAAGTGTGAGCTATTCTCTTTATTTGACTACCTATAATTATAGGCCTTGCTCTGTGGCTACTTCTCAGTATTTTTGTCTGCCAGAGCCACATAAAACAGTAAACGGAGTTTGCTGAAAAGTCAGCTCTGGAAGCACCTACTGCCTTCTAGCAGAGTGCCTAAGCAGCTGCTGTAGGATTTAGAAACTCTGCATTAATAGCAGCTTTTTCTTACAAACACCAGCTTTCCCTCGCCTGGACCCTCCAGCTAGAAGGAAGTCCAAAATGGACTGTTTTCCTGCAGTAGTCACTTGGTATGTTCTCCGATTTCAAATATTGTGATTGTTTGCAAGCTAACACAGTCACCCTGCTCACCTCCCCCAGAACTTGTCTGTAATGATAAAAAAAATGGAGCTGCCCCTATCTGGATGAGTGAGTGGGCTCGGTAAGCGCATCATGTAATCAGGGAGTTTAAATGCCTGGGGGCAGGCCAGGGTCACCTTTCCTTCACCTCACCCATAGGAAATCCCAATATACTGCTGTATAACAGGCAGGGAAAGGAGAGATCAGAAAATTACATCTAGTCAGATGTCTAAGAGATCATTTATAACTTACTTTACAACTATTCCTGGATGCAAGGCTTTGCATTCCTGAAGAGCTAGAAAGAAACTTCAAAATTATCATTCCGCCTTGCTTGGCATGTCAAGAAATTGGCAAACTGCTGGCCTGCAAATTGCTCTGGATTGAACTTGTACCCATACAGCCTTCGTTAATGTAGTGGTAACGTGCCCAAGAGCTAACGCAGTGGATGGGAGAGAGCTCCACGAGTATAACAGGAGGCCTTGATTTAGTTCCTGGCTTGATTAAACTACTGGAGTAATCTTATCTGAGACTGATGTCTTGCTGTCTTTGCTTCTCCATAAATAACATAGGGAAGTTCCTCCATGGCAGAATTAGTCTTTCACTATATGCTTGCCCAGGGAGCACTACTGAGACAGGAACTCAAAATAACAGCAGCAATACATACTTTCGCACAGGTCCTGGGAAGCAATGCATCCGGGGAACTGAACCCTCTGAGCATGTTCAAGCCTGTAGTGAAAAATTATATGCTAGAAGTTTAATTCTTAAATCTTACATCTACACATCCTAGCTGCATGTGTAGTGTACGTGGTGTTTTTTGTTCTTTATGGAAAATTATTTGATGGAGTATTTTAAGATGGAGACTTAATGGCACAGCGAGTTGTGTGAATGTTAGAGAAACAGTTCCAAAGTAAATTACCATTCTGCTATAACTGAATTTTCCTAATTAGTTTTCTATGTTAAGCTTGGGTTTAAGATCAATATATCCAGAAAAAGGTTATTTGATGGAGTAGGGTCCTCTGAAACATGAAAGTACAGTTGCACCACTAGATGGTAGCCTTGCTTATTTCATAGTCACCTCTTTTCTACTTTCCTCTGCAGCGAGAAACGGTTTCTCAAGAGATGGGATCATTGCGTACTTTAGCTGTCCCCCTACACCGACTAACCCTTAAGTAAAAAGCTGGCATACAGAAGAAAGCAGGGGGAGAAACTATGAACTTCTCCTGAGAGAGCATTCGAGCACAGTCAGTCCCAGAGCAGGGTCTGCAGACCCGTGCCGTACTGAGGAAGGTCGGCTGCAGAGGGTTACTTGCCAGTGGAGACCTATGGGCAGTCATTCCTTGGTGCAAAGTCGGGTGGACTTTGACCAAAATAAATTTGCAGTCATAGTTCAAACATAGAAACAGCAAGATGATGATGAAATGATTTTGGTATGAGCTGATAATACAGAAAGGCCTCTTTTTTTTCCTGTTAGGTTTATAAACGCTGTTTCACGAGAGGTTTGTGTCTTATGTATAGAGGTAGTTAAGTGCTCTGTATCAATTCCTGAAGGCCACAACTGCAGGAACTATTTCATTGGACTTGGAAAGGTAACATATCGGATTGCTGTAAACAAAGAGATCTCTATTTGATGAAACCGGCTGAGCCTATGCAAGCAGTACATCCACCTAGAAAGGTTTCTGAGAAGTCTGAGTGTATTGAACAGCTGTCCATTTAGGATGTATATGAAATTCCTTATTTAGTTTCCCCAACACTTCATTTTTATGACTCTGCTTACTACACTGCAATCCAAAGTGCATTATATAGACTATGTAACTAAATGTTAATCATAATTTTAACCGCATAGCAAAAACCACAATGCAGTGCTTTTACACTTCTCATCAAAGGAATGTGAGTTTATGAGTATCTTGCCTGTCCATTTCTGTCAGGGAAATATATTAATAGGCTATTCACTAACAATCTCGGGTAACCCAATAGTTGTCTTGCATCTCTTCAATAGGTAAGTGCACATTCCAGGGAGAGTTCTGCTCCAGTATGCTGTCAAAGTGTAAAAGCTTCCTGTCCTGCTGGATGATGTACTTTGTTGAAGAGGGAAGCACCCCGATTTGCAAATGCTGGAATTTGATGAATCACCTTTGGATGTCTCAGGAGGTCGTCGCTCGTTCTGGAACTGATCGTAATGACATGTTCTATTATGGATCATTACAACTGTTTGGAGGCTTTTTTTGGAGCTTCATCATAGTTCTGGATCTAAAAGTATCAATTAAAACGTGAGTTTTAGCTTATAAAAGTGTTGCTCTTTTTAAAAAATTAGAAGATTAAACCATATCCAATTTTAAGACAAATGGAAAAATGTGGGTACCACTACAAACAAGAACAATGCATTTAAGAGTAAGTTATTAAGTATTAAAGCATAATTTCCAGGTACTTTGCTCTGAATTATTACATCTTTGCCCAATTGTTGCTCTTTCTTGTTCATCACTGTAGTGCTTACAATTGCAAATTTTTTTTTGCAATTTTTTTTGCAAATTTTTGCAGTTTTTTGCAGGCTGCTGGATGTCAATATGATCTTCTAAAACCATAAATATTTCTAATTAAAGATGCTATATGCTTGTTCATCTTAATGATCTCTTTAATTGTGCTCAGTTCATGAGTGTTCTGCTGTTATCAGGAGCATAGTTGTAAAGCCAGGAAACAAAATACTGAAGAACATTCTGGAATGCATAGGAAAAATCATCCCTTCCAGATAAATAGATTTGCCATGATAAATGGTGCGATAAATTTTAAGTAGACTTGGGTGCTTCAATAGGATTGCTAAACGTGTTTTTGTTTAAGAGAAAATGAGACTGGCCATTTCATTATTGTAATAGTCTGACCTCCCTGTGTCTTTGGTCACTCCAGTAAGGCACTGCATTTCCCTGCTGATTGTTTTGCATCTGTTGTTCTGCAGACTTTGTAAGATTGTTAGAAGGTGTAGGAGTAAAAGGTCTGTTCACAGTTACATGCTTTCCACTGAGCTACCATCCCATGTTAAATTTTTTGCTTTAGCAATGGGCAGTTTCTTCCCCTGTAATCTCAAAAGCCTATCTTGACAGAACAGACAAAATCCCACATATTTGGAAGGCTTTAAACAGAAGGATCTTCCCATGGGTGTGTTCTTTTAAGCCTCACTGCTAGCTCTCTGGGATGTTGCTGTCATTCCCCACTCATTCATCTCAGGATGTACCTAAGGATTCACTCTCAACCTTACTCTATGGTACTGCAAGTGTGAGGTTTCCAGGACTGGCCCCTTCACTCATTTGTTTTCCGCACTTGAGAACACCTCATTTCTTTCCATCCATGCTGGCTACGTAACTTTTGAGACCCACCAGAACACAGCTGCCTGGAGCGCTACGCTGGAGTCAAACACCCTCCTTTAGTCCACAACTGGAGGGGTTCGCTGATGTTCATCAGCCACATGGGCATTTAACCCGCCCCCATGTTGCTACCGGAGTCCATATCCAGCGTGAAAAACAACCCAGCCTTCTAGGTGGGCTTCCAGACCTACTGGGCTATCTCTGGCTCCCGTTATCGCTGGAGGAGTCCTGGGGTACACCAGGTGGCATTTCGGGAGCATAATTGCTATTGCCTCACCTTGATCAGGGTATTAGTACATTTGCCAACACGAGCCTGACTCTTCTTTTTTCCCCCTAAGGAAAAAAAAATGATTTTTCTTTTTTTTCAGGGGTACACCTGCCCCCACGCATAAACCCTACTCCCTCACACGAGGACAGCTGCTCTGGAAGCCACCGATGAGCTGCGACTGAAAGTCCCCCAGTGCCGCAGCGCTGAGGGGGTACCGGCCGCAGCCCGGGGGTCAGTCGCGGGGGGAGCGGAGGCCGAGGGCCCCAGCTGCCGCCCCGGCCCGGCGGCGGGCACACAACATGGCGCCGCGGCGCCCCCGCGTTTCGCCTCGCCTCGCCTCGCCTCAGCTCGCCCCGCCCGCCCGGCCCCCTGCGGGCCGCGGCTCTGGGCGGTGGCCGGGGCGGAGGGAGAGGAGGGGCGGCGGCGGCCGGCGGCCGGAATCGTTTCCTGGGTAAGCGCAGCGGGCTGGGAAGCGTTTCCGGAAGGCTGGCCGCATCCCGCAGCGGGCTACGGGCGCCTCCGGGGCGGGCGGCGCAGCGCAGAGCGGCGCGGCAGGCAGGTGCGCTCCGCGGCCGGGCCAGGAGGAAAAGGGCAGAGCCGCGCAGCGTGTCCCGCGGCGGCGGGGCTCCCGGTGCGCGGCCGCCCGCCGTGCCGCCGCTCCGGTCGGCCCGCTGCCGGTGCGAGCGGGCGGGAGGCCGGGGGAGAGTCCCGCTGCCCTTGCCCGGGGCGGCTCCGGCGCATCCCGGCCTCGGGCGTGCGGGGCCGGGGGCGGCCTGCGGCTGCCGGCTGCCGCCGCCGGCCCGCCGCCCCGCTCCCGCTGCTTTCCGCCGTCGTGCAGAGGTGCTGCGGTGCTGCCGCTGCTGCAGGGAGCTGGCCGGAGCGTCGGTGCGAGCGTGGGCTTCCCTCCCGCGGGCGCGAATGGGAACGGCGGCCGGGCTTGTTCTGCTGCGGGGGGGCGTGTAAGCATGAAAAGTGGCAAAAGTGCCTGTAGAAGTAGCTTCTTTTTTTTTTTTTTTTTCTGTGGTTATTAGAGTGGGCTTTGCGAGTTCAGCTCTGTGATTAAATCATACTTGAGATTGCACGCGGGGTTGCACATGGTACTGTGCAAAAATACAGTATGCGGAACAAAACCCTGTTTAATCCCACTTGAAGTTCTCAGGAATTCGCTTGGGTCCCGCGACGGCAACGGAGCTACTTCTAATTGCGGCTAGAGAGAGAATGAGTTCAGACAGATGAAATGGGAAGTGTAACGGTTCGTATTTGTACTTCATTGCTTTGCCTGCTTGTTTGCTATGTTTTATAATTCTTGTCTGGGCTCCTGCTTGCTAGGGAGGATAAGTGCAGTTCTGTGCTTTGAACACAAAATAACTAAAACCAAGAAAAAACCCAAACCTGCACTGGTGATGGACTGGTAGGCTTTTTGTGTTGTGGATGCTGTTGGTAGCCGTACAGGATAACGGTATCTGCAGTAAGTTGTGGAGGATAACAGTATCTGCAGCAAGTTACAGTGCTTCACCTAGGATCTGCTGTATTGCCCCAGAAGCTGAGGTACGGGTTGCTGCTGAGCTGCTGCAGGCTTGCTGTGTCCTCTGGCTCACCAGTGTATTCCTCTAGTTCGTTCTAGATCTGACATGTCATCATCCTGCCATCTAGTACTCTGGTACTTTCTGAAAGCTTGAATGAATTGTCTGTCTTGTGCTCAAAACTGTTTTCTGCCTGCATAATTGCATTTGGTTAAAATAAGCGTGCAGATGTCCTAGCCCTTAAAGGGAGAGACATCCTCTTACGGTGACCTTGGGACAAAATCTTGGCTCATTAACTTCCTTGCGTGGAACAGCCATGCTGAGTGTGAATATTTTTGTTCTGCATTTATAGTGATGAGTGTTTGATGGAATACTTTTTGGCTTGTATTTTTGGGTTTTTTGGCCACTTAAGGGAAATCAAGTTTTGGAGAGAACTCTTCAGGAGGAAGAATAGTTTTATCGTGTGTTATGAAGAATATATGACTTGGCTGTAACAAGGAGGAAGATTCTTGGCTCTGAAGCAGCAGGAGTGAATGTGCCCTTCCCGGTGAAGGAGGCATCTAAGTAGTAGACCACAACAGTGTGGGAATCATTTCCTAGGAGAGGGGATGCATGACTTGGAAATCTGGATTATTTCTTTTGTTTTTCAGTTCTATAGCTAAGTCAGGAACAGTGACAAAAATGGTCATTTTTGGTGGGGCATTGGGTGGACTCTGCTGTGCCCTTGGTCAGGAGGGATGGTGACTTCCTTAGGAAATGCCTGAGGAGCCTAGAGAGGGCTGCTACAGGGTTTGAGCTGAAGAGAGTGGTGATTTTGGGAGCTAGTTAGGAAGGAATTTGAGTACTTGAGATTGCCTACTGTAAGGATTTTTTTAAGCAGAGGCTGTGAAAAACTAAAATTCTGATAGTTGGTAGGTAATCAATTGATTACATCTCTGTCATCTGTCAGATGGCAGATCTATGCACTTTGGAAGCTCTGACCTAGGATGTGCAGTTACGCTTGAACATATCATCCACGCTGAAAACAAACTATATGATGTGTACATCTCTTGCTAGTAGAAGATGATGTCTTGCCTTTGTTCCCTGCTGTGAGCAAGGAGCTCTGCTGCTGGGAACAGCAGAGCAGGAGATGTGCTGGGTGCGTTAGCTCGTCTCTGACCAAGCTGCTGCTGTCCTGCTGCCATGGAGAAAGTAAAGGCGACGGTAGAGCTGGCAGGGAGGGGTGGTGGGATGGGTGTGAGCTCCTGGGGAGTGCCAGGCATAGGTCCTCTCACCTGTGCTGTGGGTGGGACAGGTGCAGAGAGGGGCTGGGGGAAAGAAATGCCAGTTTTTCCAGAGAAGACAAGGAAAGCCTGGCTTGTTTAGCCTAGCAAATGAGGCCTGAGAGGGGATATGATTGCAATCTGCAAATACAGCAGGGATATAAACACTAGAAAGGGAGAGGAGCTATTTAAGCTAAAGAACAATGTTGGCACAAGAACAAACAGATATAAACTGGCATGAATAAACTTAAGCTGGAATTTAGACAGTTTCTTCCCTAAATGGAGTGAGGTTCTAGAACAACCTTCAAATGGGAGAAGTGGGAGCAAAGCCCCTAACTGGCTCTTGAGGATATATTGAGGAAGCTGATATCGTGTGCTTGGCTGTGGCAGTAGGAGATGGGGCTTGGTGACTCAGGAAAAGCTTTTCTGTACGTCTGAGTTAACTGAATATAGATTTTCTGCGCTAGTGTTTCTTATTTTTAAAATCTGACATTCAAAACTGGCATAAAAATAAAATGCTTGCTTTACAATTTGTATCGCTACTTAGAAAGGTTTGTGATGTGTTTAGTGGCCACTTTCTGAAATGTTTTGCAAGTTAGTTTTTTTCCCCTCCAAAATAATCAATGTTGGCTTACAGCTGCATCTAATTGTGTGGAAATTCCTTTTTCTTTAAGTCAAAACTGTGCAAAACGAGACTATACATTAGTGTGTGTGTGAGCTGTTTGAGCTTATTATCCTTTGGATTAAAAAATGAACTGCAGAAAACCTTTTTTATTCCTATTGAAGTAATTCATAAATCCTCTAAAAAAAGGAGTTTTTTGGGGGGCTGTACAGCAGACCCAGATGGTGTGAGCAGAGACCAGTGCTCCAAGCTATGCTGTGACTGGAGGACTGGAATAAATTAAGTTTAAAGCAAACTTGAAAACAAGTCTAGTTGAGCTAGTTGTGCATGGGGTTTGTCTCATTTGCTGTTATGCAGAACAGCTGAGAGTTATCTAGTGTGGTGGTTGCAGTAGTTAAACTTGTACGGAAGTCTGTAGTCGGTTCTAAAAATATTATGTGTGCAACAGAATACAACAAGCTGCGGATGCTATGTAATGGGTCCTATGACTGTCAGCAGTACCTGACCGCTTCTAGGAGGTGTAATAAGTATAGAAATGAAAGAGCAGCTGTGATGGGCCAAACCAAGGGTTCATCTCTGTAGCCCAGTATGCCACACAGGACTTGAGCAAGCTACATGGTGGCTGGTTTCACCTCCAAGCAGCACCTTGGAGATGCCTCTAAGTGCTTCTGCATTGTTTCCTTGCCCTGTAGCAGAAAGTGATCTCTTGCCATCAGGAGGGATGAGATGCTCTTGCAGGCTGACTTATACTTCAGGCTAATCTGTTGCCCGCTGAAATAAAATGTGAGAAAATTAATCAAGGAGAGGTTAAAATGGGTGCATTTATGATGTGCTTCATTGACTCTGTGACTCACATCCCTTTTGCAGGGAAAAGGAGACCTTGGGACATGTACATCTAATGCATGAGGCTGCAGTTCCTCTTCTGGCTCCTCCAAAGCCTCTTCCTGAGCTTATGGGTGTTTTTTTGATTTATAGCTT
The DNA here is from genome assembly GCF_035582795.1 of Mycteria americana. NCBI lineage: Eukaryota > Metazoa > Chordata > Aves > Ciconiiformes > Ciconiidae > Mycteria > Mycteria americana. Next base: position 27,704,541 of record NC_134368.1, on the reverse strand, counting down.
TCCTATCTGCCACCCTATGAAAGAATGGGATTTTCTTGCCAGCCTCCTCCTGCCCCTGTCTGAGCTGGCCACAGCTCCGTAGGCTGATGGGCTCCAGACTTGATGGGCAGGATCCCAGGATCTCTGCCTGTTTCTCTTTCCTTGTCTCATTATGGGTCTGGGCAGAGGACTAATCACTGCTGTCCCCAGAGCTTTAAGGAACAGAGGGTGCTGTTGGGATGCTCTGTGTAGTGTCCTGCTTTAGTTTCCTATTTTTTTTAACCCTTTACCTTCAGCCTGCTCCCTTTTTGATCCGTTGTCTTCTGCAACCTCTCCCCCGCCCTGCCCTATAAGCAGATGCCCAAGGAAAAATCAGAACAGGATGACCTTACTGAAAACCTCTTCTACAGATGTTCTCTGAGCCTCTGGCTGTTCTCAGCTTGGGGTTGCCAGAGCTGGGTGCACCCTTTCACTGTTTCGAAACATTTGGTGGCTTTTGGTTCCAAATGCTTCTCTGGTCTGTCTGCAGCCCCCTGGGACCTCATTGCAGCCTCCATGGCCAGGAGTGCTGCTTGTCTGTGGCTCTGCTTCTGGCTGTGTAAAGAATTCCCTCCTTCTGCATGTTCTCAGCTGGCTTCCTTCATTTGGCGGCTCTTAGCTCTTGTGTGGCAGAGGTGGTTAGTGATCCTGTGTTATGCCACTCATGATTTTGTAGGCCTCTGTCTTCCTCATCAAGTTCGCTTTTGACCTGCCTGAAGAGTTGCCTATTCAGATGTTCTTTGTATGGAAGCCATTCCGGAATGTGAGCATCCCTTTCCAGGAGTCTATCCCAGTTCTACACGTCCTTTTAGGATGGGAGGATCTGGGCTATATACAGTTTTCAACATGTAGGTGAGCTAGACAGTGGCATAACCATGTTTTGTTTTCTTTCTCAATGATTTGTAATGTTTGATTTGCTTTTTGGACTGCTAGTGAGTTAGTTTCATGAATCTGTAAAATTGTAATGTCAAGATGTTGCTCAGGAGTACGTCAGTTTGGAATCCCTCAGTTATGTATAGCAGTGGTTGTGTCTTTCCCATGTGCATCTTCTTATACTTCTTGTGTTTATTTGCATTAGCTTTCCTCTGCAGCGTTATCGACTCGGGTCTCCCAGGATTGTCTGGAATTCCTCGCATCCTGGCCTTGCTACCACAATACATTTTTTTGGCATCAGCAAACTTCCTCAGCTCACTGCTCATTCCCCTTTCCTTGTCTCACGTGAATGTGTCAAACAGCCAAAGTCTGAGCACGTGTCTCTGCTGAACTTCACTGGTGACTTCTGTTCCCTCCAAGAAGAGACTGTTCACTCTTATCCTTACCCTGTTTCTATTTTTCGACCATCTATCTTTCCACACAGGACTTTCCTCTTACCTCTGCCTGCCTAGTTTCCTTAAGAAAGCCCTTAGTTTTTGGTAAGGGACTTGGTTGAAGTCCTTTTGGAAGTTCAGATAGATCAGAATGAATGGGTGTACCTTGTCCATGTTTGGCACTCAAAGGTTTGTTAGGCAGGGTTTCTCTCTGTACAAACTGTACTGACTCTTCTCCAGCAGACTGTTTATCCAGGTGACCAAATTATCTCCTTCTATCATTAGCATCGGTTGAGTTAATTATTAGCCCAGTAGAGGTGTCAGGCTTTGCAGCTCTGTACTTCCCTGGTTCCCCACGGAGTTTGTTGTGTCTTTTGCCGCTTTCCATTCACCTTCTGCAAAGGATGTTTCAAGCGGGAGGTTACAGAGGTCTGGCAGAAGAATTTGACCAAAGCATTGCAGAGAGTGCCCTGGGATGGCTAATGGATGCTGGTTTAGCTGTGCCTCATCTGAGAGGTCCTGGTTTCGTAAGCCTGTCACCAAGGGTAGAAGGGCAGACCCTGCAGCGAGGTGATGGGAAATGAGTGTAGGAGTCTGCCCTGACAAAGACAGTGGGCACTTGGCCTCCATCACCTGCAGGATGGCAAGTAGACCTTGTGTGGCGGGTTTTTTTATGCTTTCAAAAGATCAAACTCGATTTAGCTTAAGATCTAAGGTGAACCTCTAAGTTCTGTGTCCTACCATCAAATCTATTTTCCTTTTTTTTAACTAAAATGTGCTGAGCTTCCGTCTCCCCTGAAAATGTGATATTTGTTTGGGTAAGCGTTTAGATGGTGACTTCTACTACTGAACAATCTTTGCATCTGTGTATAACACTGATTAGTGCCTTTTTAAAGTGGTCTGCATAACAATTAGGATGATTAACTAGATGCAGATTTCTGCCTTTATCAGTAGTCTGCACTCCGCTTGTTTGATACTGCACGCTGATCTCAGATGAATGAAGTCAGATGCGGTTTACTCTAGGATATTCGTGAATGTAAACTACTAACTTGAGTAGTAGTGCATGAAGAGTAATAATATGTGATAGAGGAAGGTTTGCTGCAAAATAAAATATGTACATTTTTGCTTCTGATCTCAATACCGGATAGCCAGTGTTTGTAATTCTGGTTTGTTTTACCTTATGAATAGTGCTGCTGCTGTAAAGTACTTTAAGAAAACTGGCAGACTTATATTTGGCAGTTTAATCTTTTGGACTTCACAATTTAAAAAACTTTGCTAAAATCTCAGTGGTGTCCTCCTGTAGCTATGCCAAAATAGAGTTGTACCCCACTGATTTAGTCATCTAGTTCTTACTGTTTGGCTGTCCTTTTTTTCTGTAGAAATCTAACAGAAATCTTTCTCTTTCCTTTGTCTTCCTTGCCGGGTTATATTGCACCCCAGGTAACACATCCCGTCAGACAAGCATCAGCTCTGCCTGCCCTTGGGAAAACCCTCCTGGAAGCATTAGACATGCTTTGCTATGATACGCTTTTAAGCAGTTTTGCGGTGTGTTTAGTTCTTTTGTTGAAGGTTGGGGGTTTTTTTCCCTTTAGTGCAACTGCAGTTTAATTTTCAAAGGCACCAAAAGGAACATTTCTAAACTACTTCTGCAGATTTCAAGTGTAGAATAAGTGTTTAAAAATACCCCTTGGATTTGGTAGCGGTGCTAAAATGCGTTTCGTGCAGGACTGTTAGTCACAACTGATTTTTTTCTTATGTCTGTTGGCTGGTTATGGAGGGAGGTTTCCTGGTATAATTATTGTGTGTAAAGGACAAATTCTAAAGGAAGGAAGCTGGCAGGCACTAAATGTTCCCTACCTTTATGAATTAACTTCTTTGAACAGAAGAAACTACCATGAACTTTACATATTTTGTTGTTGTCTGTTGTAGAAACATGTCATTCCTTTGCAGTGTTCTTGGGGTAGAAAGCCCTCCAAACAGTTATTAAATGACAATAATTTGGTGTGACTAATATTGGCACAAATTATTTAAGCCTTTATTGGAAACCTCGTAAGTATAATTTCTCAGATGGGTTGGAGGGAGATGCTGCAGGGTGCTTACTGGCCAGCTGCCTAATTCAGCAAATGAGGAGCTTGACATTAAGCCATCTATGTATTTAATATAGAATTTCATTATAAGGAACTGGAAGCAGTAGTTTGGGTAAATATGACAACTAATTCATGCTCTCATGTTTGCAAATAGAATTAACAAGGCAAACGTAAAGAGGATTATTGTTAGGAAGGGATGTTTCTTAGCAAGGTATTGAATTGTGTAGTTATGGAGGAAGCTGTGCAGAGAACCAGTGTGAAAGATGAAAGGGAATTGCAGGGAAGAGAAATAAGGAGGAGGGTTGCTCTCACATGGAGAATTCAGTGCTTGCCAGATTAAATTGGGATATAAGCGCAGCGTAATGGAAAGATAGTTTAATTAGGTTGTTTAAATGAGTTGAAGATATATACATGTAGGGCACAGTCTATGAACTTAGGGAAAGATTCATCTGGAAGTAAATACAGTAGGAAACCTGGGTGTTACTGGTACGCGCAGTATTAGGGAACCTCCAGCACTACGTGATGACCTTGTCTCGTTAGCATCCTGTGTATGTGAGCAGGAGAGGCAGGATCTCCATGGGATCGTTTCCCTGATACCCATCTGGGTGTAAAACGGTGCTCTTTGGGGAGCGCGTGGTCTCACCGGGGCACGCACCCAGGTGGAGCGGCAAGCCGGGGGTGTCCCAGCAGTTTTGTCATGGGAAACTTCTGTTTGACTGTGAAATGGCTGGTGCTGATTGCATGCTGTCTAAATCACTGTCTTGATGCTGGTCAGCAGAAAGAGGCACAAGGGTAAAAGTATTAGGACAGAGTTAGATTTCTGGTAACTCCTTTTAATAGAATGGTGTAAAGTATTTCAAAGGAATGAAAGTAGTTTATGCAAAAGTTTCTTGCTGTTTTTTCTTCCCTCTTGAAAGCTTAAATGGCCATTTTTCCTGGGTGTATAAAGTCATTTTCCTCCGACACAGGAAAATGTAGGAAATGGACAACAGGCAAAGTCTGTGTTGCCATACCAGGAAAGTTTGAGGTCTGTTTCAATGTCTTAAAACATCTGGGGAGAAGCCCCGCTGCTAGGATAGAGGCAGTCCAGTGCTGCGGTGACGGAGTGGGTACCTGATCTCCGGGGAGGCGGAGGGGTGGTGTGGGGCTGATGTGGCTTGGAAAAGGAAATCCAGCACTAGTAGAGAGACCGCACCATAGCACTAGCCCTCGTCCTCTTCCTCTTCTTGCTGCAGCTCTGCCCTCTCCTCTGCCGTACCGCAGAGACCTGCGTATGCCATCGTTTAGCACCCGTAACGGTCCCGTGTTGCTCCAGTCTTGTTGCTGCAGGAGAGTGCCGCAGTCTGGGAGAGGAGCGTTCGCCGCAGGCGCGAAGGAAGCGGGGTGGGAAGCTGTGCTGCCCTCGCACGAGCCCGCCGGCCGCAGAGGGCAGGGGACGTGTGGGGTGGCACGAGCGTCACCAGTCTGCTCCTTCCCATCGCTGCGGCGGGAGCAGGGCGGACCTGGGTAACTGGAGGCTTTGAAGCCTATTAAAAATGTTGATAGATTAAAACCCCATCTCAATGATATATAATTTCACAAGATAGCAGCGCGCGGTGGCTGTGTGCTTGTGTAAAATGGCAATACGCTACCCAGATTTTCTGTCAATCCAGGCTAACAAAACAGCATTGTACTCTCTGTTACTTACTGTTAAATTCTTGTTATGGTGTGAGATTTTTAGAAGAAATTGAAATGTTAAAAAAAAATCTTTGCCCTTTAAGAAATTAAGTTTTACTCTGATGATTTTTTTTCCCCAAAGGTATAGATATAAAAGTCAGCTTAAAAATACAACAGAAATTGAATAGATACTGATAAGTAAAGGGAAAGGTTATAAGGATAATTTCACTTGAATCTGAAAGATAGTGAGAATTGCCTACTTGGGAAATAACTCATATTTTTAGAGTCCTGTGGGAGCCTGCTTGCCTTTTTTTTTTTTTTTTTTTTTTTTTTCCCCTCCCCCCCCTGGTTTTTCCTACCACACTTCAGGAAGACAGTGAAACAACGTGAGAACCATCGGTAAAGGGAGTGGTTTAACTGTATATGAAAAGCTGCATGTATTCAGGCAAATAAGATTGATTTTTTTTGAGGAGTTTGAGGTTTGTTAGCTTAAGAAGTTATCAAATATAAGAAAAATGTTTGATGATACCTGTGTATTTGAAAAAAGAAAAATGTTTTTAATTATTTGGTGTTTGCTTCTCAGAAATGTTTGAGATTGGACTTACTGTTAGATAAGTTTGTAGGCTGGTAAGATGACTACCCAAGGATATTGAAATAACTTGGTGACAAAGCAATGTTGGCTTTAAACATGTGCTGTTATTTAAGCACGTGCAAGAGCTGCTAGCAAACCATGCTTGACTATATAAATGTGTTTTAACCTTATTTTTATGATTTTTGCATGCTGTTACATCAGCATTCATCTAACTGCATTTGTTGCCAATTCTTGGCACATCTAAACTTTTTCCGTAAAATACCCTGTATGTTTCCCTTTGCAAGTGTGCATTTAAACTTGGGTAAACATAATAGTCCTATATATGCCAAAATATAGGACGCTCTCTGTTAGAGGCATATGGGTGTTTAGGGACCAGTAAGTCTTTTTTTGAAAACCAATATACATATGTCCTAATGTGATAAAGATGGTGCTGTTTGTCAGGGAAACTGCGTAAGCGGTCCCTGGGAAATGTGTCTTTGCAGCCTAACAGCGTGTTGATACTGTGATGGCCTTGTACTGAAGTGTAACTCTAATGGAAGACCACAGAAAATTCAGGTATTTTCAGTGAGGGATCAGTTTGGGGAAGGGGGATCAAGAGGGACAATTGGGAGGCTCCCAGGGATGTCAGTGAGGCTTCATGTCAAGAAAGTCCTGGAGTGATGGGACTCTCGGAGCATCGTTAAAGGTTTGTACCCCAGGAGTCATGGGGTACATGGCAGGAGTCATGTTTCAGTTGTTTCCTAGCCTGCTTTGGGCTAAAAATCAGCCAGCACTACCGCATGCTGGTTCTGAAATACAGTCTCCATGCTCTTGTTTTGGCCAGCCAGCGTGTAGCAACAGATGCAATGGTGCGATGTGGTTTTACTTACTCATTTTTGGTCAGAAAAAGGGGTATCCCTCAGTGCTTCCCCAGGCCAGCCATCACCTCCTGACTAGGAGGTGATGCTCTCTCTTCTCTCTCCTTTCCAACATGTGCGCGCATGTTGCAGTGATGGGAACGGCTGACAGGCAGGATATGGCGAGGTGCATCCTTAAATTTGCGACAGACCTTGCTGGTAAGAGTTGTATGAAAGGCATTTCCCTGGTAGCAGTGGCTCTGGTGACACTGGGAGCCCGAGAGATGTGGCAGCCAAGAGCTGCCTCTGTCCTTGCCTTGCAGTAACCCGGAGGCTTTAATGAGCAGACCTGTCGTCCCTGTCTCTGAAGAGGCACAGGAGTCTGCAGCTGGCCGCTTGCCATCCTGCAGCACAGCGCTTCAGTCCACTGCTGCTAAACCAGCAGGTAGGAGTGCTAGCTGGGTGGAAAACATTTTGTGGGATTTATCCAAAATAAATAGCTAATTTTACATGGGCGAGGCTGAAATTCTTCAGCTGCGCCTCCTTCCATGGCAGAAGAGAAACCCGCCTTCCTCGCAATGCTTGTCCAAGTTTTTGTGCATGTGCAAGGTAAAACAATTATTTTCCTAAATTTAAAGCTTGGGTCCTCCTTCCTTGAGTTCTCATGGATGTCTAGATCTATACTGCTTTGAAAACCCGTTTGAACACAGATAAGCCAAACTTCTATGAACCTTCCCCACAAGGTTCACGTCGAGGCATTTGGCTGGCTTCTCTGCTTCTGCTCTGTGCTTCTGCATAATCCTTGAAGTGTAAATATAGAGCTGGAAAAAATTACACTCAATCTGGCTGACAGTATTCCAGCTTGCACTAGGACTTAAATTAAGAAATATGAGCTTCTGCTATAAATCAGAAATTTGAGTTTGTAACACCTTAATTTTTGGCCCAATAAATCCTATTACTCCCAGAAAGCTGTTAAGGTTCATGTCTAAGTCCTGAGGATATTTTAAATCTGTGGATTATTTAACTAGCGTGTATGCCAAGGTTTAAAATAAGGCTGCTAACCCACACAACTTGCCGGTGGTAAAACCAGGAGTAGACGGCGTGGAGCTGATTCAGGAGACGCCGAGTGACTGATCCAACTTCAAACCTAACTAGTTTTGAGCTTTACCTCCTGCTGCTTATACTGCTTTTGCTGCTGTACAGGGATGGAAAATTCATGGGATGCTGATGTTTGACTAGTGTCAGTAGTTCTCTCAAACTAATGGGGTGAATACTGATTGCATAGCGGCATCAGGCTCTCATAGGGTGTTCTTGCTTGGCATGTGATATTAGCACATCCCGAGTTTTCCCTGCTGCTGAATGCGAATGCTTGAGAACTTCCTCAAGCATCCAGCGTTCGAGCGGGGAACTGGGCTTTCCCCATTTTGGGGTTGCTCTTTGAACTGAGATTGCAAGCAAATGTTTTTGGCATGGCTAAATGCAATGTGAAAGGTGTGAAGCCTCCTTGCAGAAGGTGAGCTCAAAAGGAGGTGTTGAAATTCTAGATCCATCATGGTAGAGGATTAAGCTGCATTTGCACAGATTGTAAAAAATGGCAGAGGAGATGCTCTAAGGAGAGTGATGCACATACCCTGTGATTCCAAAATGAAGATACTGATGCTCCTAAAGGCTGGCTCAGGAAGGGCACTTGCCAGAGGGCTCAGGTGGAGGCAGGAGCTAGCACATAAATAGATGAAGAGGAATTTTAATTACACAGAGGAGTTAAATGATGAAATGGGCTGCAAAACGCAGCAGTAAAATAAGCCTAAATCACTTGCACGAAAGTAGGCACTAACCTTGAAATAAAACTCTTCTGTGGAGCAGTGGGGAGGCATACTCTGTACTAAGTACAGTATAAAGTCACTTAAAAATGTTTTCTAGGTTTCTTTCTTTCCCTCCTTTGTCTATTTTAAGGAGAGGCTGGAGTTTGTCCTGAAAGATTCTAAAAGTACCTAAATTTGAGAATAAACTTGTTTTGTTTTCAGAGAAACTGAAGTTTGGGTCTAGGAGTTTCACACACAAGCTATGTTCCTTTGCGTTTTCTGGGCCATTCCTAGTGTAGTAGTGTCTAGCTCTTATTATTTCTAGTTCAGAAGCATAAGCTAACTCAAATGCTTTCACAGAGCAACAGGAAGTTTTAAAAGGCCTTGAGGGAGGCCAAAAATCCAAAGCTTGTCAAACGGCCCCAGCTGGTTGGTAAAAATGGATGATTAAAAACTAGCATTTTCCAAAGGGCTGTCAGTTGAATGTGGCAGGCTCATGGATGAACCGTGTTTCTGCCTCTCAAAAGCTGTGTTTGAAAGAACCTTTTCTTCCAGGCAGAGCAGTGCCCACGTGAACGCTTGGCTCTTCTGGAGCCTAATACAATCTGAGGTAGAAAGTATCTGCACACCATATGGAAAATGGTAGTAAAATTATTAGTGCTTTTGAAATTGATGTTTTCATAGTTAGCAATAACTAGAAAGCACCACAGGATCTTAAGCTCAATAAACTGCTTAAACTTAAAGCAAAACAGTTCCTTTAAAGGACCTTCAGTTGCAGAGAACCTCTCAGTTTTGCAAGGTGAGAGTAATGCAGCTGGAGCAGATTGGTTTTACTAAGTGGCTACTGAAGATTGACAGAGGCAAAGCACTGTAGTGAAATAACAGTCTGGGTTTGATCCCCTGTGATGGGGAGCAGGTATTTAAAAAAAAAAAAAGGCAAGTCTATTGGGAAGTCTAACTGTAGTGCTGTCACCTTAAGAGGCACCAGAGATGGCTTCAGAAATTGAACTGTTATTGTAGAGAGGCAGCTCACTGTAAGAATTGAGATCAGGAAGCTTGCTTTCTTGCTTCTGAACAGGAGTAGTCTTAGGAGACTTCTACATGCTCGTTTTCTTCGTATGCTCATTGCTATTTCATGGTATAACAATTTCTGTGTTTAAAACAACCTTTTTCTTAAAACAAAAGATAAAGAGCAAAGTATTTATAATGTTAGCATGGGGTTGTCAGCTTTTAATTAGATGCTTTAAATACAAAGTTAAGAAATGGCATGCCTACAGGAATTTTTAGATCTACTGGTTTTCCTGTTGTCACATGGATTTTTCCACATTAATCTAACTTTTGATAATTGCTCCCCTGACCCAGTTACTCTTTTTATGCTGTCCTTTCCATGTCAAGTCAGGCAAGCATAAACATTTCATATATATTAGAAACGAGAATTTTTGTCTTCAAAAATGAATCGCAGGCCACTGTGGAAGGAGAGAAGGGAGAACAGCAAGTCTTGTCTTGACTTTTTTCCTGCATCAAAAATGAAATTGCGTAGGTAGATGCTGTGTTTAGGTCCTGCTGCTGTGATGGGGTTTACACTGTCCTCAAGCTGTCCCTGAAGAAGGCTTCCTCGCTTCCACAGCGTATTGTAACAAGCATGATTAGGTTGCTCAGAGGTGTGACCTACAATAATAAAAGCTATGGGGACCAAGCAACTTGCAGAACTGGAGAAGTGCAGAAGTGGGCTTAGGAGCGGGCCAGCCGAGGTCAGAGCTGCCCAGATGTCTATCTGATGTCCTCAGCTCCCTTGTCTCTTAAGGTGCCTCATGCTATCGCGAGGTAGCTGGCGTGTGATGTTAGACCTGCTCCTCGGCCTCGCAGATGAAGTCGTGCCGTCCTCTCTTGTGATGACGTGTCCTCCCTCAGGTGAGACCAAGGCTGGCTTTAGGTCTGAGGAAACCCTGCACGAGAGGTGCAAAGGACAGGCGACATGACAGGGAATGTCCCCCCAAAATACTGACTGTGAGATGTGAATTTCTTTAACTGTATTAATTTTTTGAACTGAGAACTTTGGATGCAAGTTGGACGTTAGGAATGATTGTGTTGCCAGAGGAGGCCTGTTGTTGCTACCATCCAGGCAAGCAGCACGTTTTGGATTTTACTCCTGTGAGGTGATGACTGACTGCTGGCCTACGTTGCAAGGGCAGAAAACGGTATTTCAGTGAAACTTGCGCTAGGCGTGTTTCAGCTGGGATGCCTGGCCTTTGGGGCATGGGAGCGTGCGCCTTGTTTGCTTCTATGGGTCCCTGGTGCCCCTTCTGAATCAAAAGGATTGTCATCCCAAAATGCCTTAAAGGTAAGAAACGGAGTGTTTCCAGCTGTTGCTCCCCCCCAAAAAAAACCCCCAAGAGTTGTGTTTTTAAGCAGGAATAATTACCATTTTCATTTTCTGAGTAGGGCCATTGGTGATACAAAACCACTAGTCTTTTTTTTTTTTTTTTTTTTTTGTAGGATAAAGATAGGAGTTAAGAGTGATGATAGCATACCAGACTCTTCCAGGTTGCTTTTATCAGAAGGGATCTGTTTGCCTGAATATTCACTGGTAATCGTTATCATTTAGGTCCTTCTGTCTTTTTCTCTAGAGGAAAGAAACCTTACTTTTAGCCTGCATCCTGGTTTTGTCTAAATCACTAATTGCTCTTGTTTCATTAAGCTGTGGCCAGCCACCAGATTTGGGATCATAGTAGTAGTATTATTATTAAGGAACTCTGTTGGTGTTTTAATTGCATGTGTGCCACACTTCTGAGCGGTATGAAAGGGATGTTGCACACTGCCTGGGCATCCCAGCAGGCATAGTGAGAATAATACTTGGAATTTTTTTCTGTGAATTTTTGAGTGACTGCTGTTAAGACTGGCATGTGTATGGAAGTCTTCAGCATACAGAGCATTCATTGCTGCTCCAAATAAACTTGGAATATATCACCAGAGCTTTACTCTGCTGAATTAATTCTCATGTTCTCAGTATCAAAATTGGCTTAAACTTGGTGGCTTAATTTCATGTCAGTGACCCCTTTGTACAAACGTACACTTGTGTGACTCAGGACAGCTGTGTGGGATTGCTGAGGAAGAGCGTTGCGTGCCGCCAGCCGAGCTGGAAGGTCTCGTGTGTCCCTTCCCCAGCACGGAGCGGCTTAACGCCTCCTCCCAGGGCTTGTGGCACAATCGCCCTTCCCTGCAATTAGTCGCTTGGCTAATTCCCAGCGTTGGTGGGTGCTGGTATTGGTTACAGAGATAGAAATGCCGTTGCTCTGGATGGCGTATTGTATACAGATGAGAAATTAGCAGGTACACTTTCTTAAGGAAAATGTGGGTTTTCTTAGGGTTGTTTTTCCTATCGGGAGGGAAAACACAAACTTTGAATTTCTGTTTCTCAGCAGACTGCTGCTTCTTGGAGTAAGTGAACCAGAAGCTGTAGGAAAAGCTTTTATTTTCTTGGGTCACTAAACATATTGTTTGTTCTCCACATACACATCAGCCCTGTTTGTAGTGAAAGAGAACTTCATGGGGTTTTGGGTAGTGTGGTGGTTTTTGGTTTGTTTTTTTTGTTTGTTTGGTTGGCTTTTTTTAAAAACAGATTTTAAAGTCTACCCTGAGCAGTGAAGTATTGTGTTTTCATTCTTTGCATATTTCTTCATTTTGGTTCTAATAGAATATGAACACGTGCAAAAGTTATTTATTTTCCTAAATGGTAACAGCCCTGGTGCGTTTGAAGCTCAGTTTTGTGTGTTTACAGAAGAAACAGTCAGTCTTTTGATATGTAAAGTTTTAAAACAGATATTAAAGGAAAGATTAATTAAAACCATGAATGGAAAATGGGACAAAATGCAGCATAAGTTTATCCGTAGGTAGACTGTGCCAGGGTGAATGACCCCTTTCTTTTTTCCCCCACCTTAAAATGCGAGTTATGATAAATACATTGATTTTATCTGGTCTTTAATAAAACATTTATTATGGCATGAAGTGGGAAACTCTAAACTAGAGGAGTGGGTCATTAGAGTTACAAAGCAGTTACGGGTCTGGCTAAAGGGAAACAATAGAAGAGCAAAGGAGACCCCTAGGCTGGGGAAGACTAGTGATGGGATATTGCCACAAAAACTTTGGCAACTAGAAGTTAGGAATGCGCAAAAGACGTGTTAATCTTGCCGGTATTAAAGGAGACGTTGTGGACGTGTAGATGTGTCATGCCATTATATAGTGTACTGTAGAAGTCTTGTCTAGGAAGAAGTGAATCATTTTGATAATGAGAAGTGAGAAAGATAATTTTAAACCAAACTCGGTATAAGACGGCTCCTCGTTCTGAACACGCGCATTGGCTTTGCTCCAAGTAGTACCCAGCATTTTGCAGGGAGATGCTCTGGGATTTCTTGTGTCTTGTTTTCTCTGGTCTTTCCCAGTTTCCTTTCCAGCTTCGCCTCAGTTTGCCTTTTTCTGTAACACTTTTTCTTTCCCAAGTCGTACAGTACTCTTCTTTTGCTCATGGCTCTGGAAAAGCTAATTGAAATGAGACTTTGCTAATTGTTTTTGGAAGTGACACTAAGGATGACAGGACTGGCTTACTCAGCCTTGGAAAGGGGAAAAGTGCTGTATAGTTCCTGGGCTTCGGACCGCTTGTGGCTATGCAGTTTCCCAGGCTGTGGGTGCAGCTTCCTATTTAGCCTCTTGGATCTTACCAGGAGGTGGATTCAAAAAGCATCAGCAGAGTTTCATTTTTCTCTGCTTGCTGCAAAGACTTTGGCAAGGACTTTACTGCATACATAATTGTAATAACAGTACATTAAATACAGAAGGTTGCATAATATGTTTCTATTTATTAAACGCTATCGTTATCTGAATTTAGTTCATAGTCAGGTTGTGTGTAACCTGAGGCCCCCGAGGTTTGGGGCTTAGTTTGTGTTTTATAGTTGTCGTACTTAAAAATACCAAACATCATCTCTCCTCCCCGATTTTTGTAAATGTCAGTGTAGCCCTATTGTGGGTGAGTGATTGTGCCTTTGAACGTAGTGCTGGGGAAGGGCAGGCAGTCTACGAGCAGTGTTAGGAGTTTCTCGCTACCAGCCTTCCACAGTTTGTGGTAGGTAAGTTAGGAGCTGCCTATTCTATCTCCATCCCATAAAGACAGGGAGTGATGATCCAAGTAGTGTCTGTTCTTGTTCCTTGCAGACCTGCATAGCAAATGAAGGCAGCTCTGTAAGGTAGGTAGGGAAGATATTAGAGCAAGGATGAGGGATGGCCTCCCTAAATACTCTACTGTATTTAAAATCTTCATGGTAGCAATTTGAGATTTTACACATAGAGTCATTGGTGAACCTTTTATTCAAGTGGTAAGCTCTGTCCTGTGTTAGACTCAAAGAACAGTGTAGGAAATAGGTTTTTCTTCTCTAAAGGAAGGCGTTTGCCACTTGTTAATGATGTATGGTATGCTACTTCTAAGTAACCCACTGTAATTGGGGTGAGTAAGATAAGACTGACTGTGAGGAGGAGTGCTAACTTTAGGTCTCTCATGGTCAGGACTTAAATATGGCATTGTGCATGGTTAATTCCGTAAAAGATGTTGTTTCCAACATCCTCGAAGACCTTTGGATCTGAATGGCTTGGGATGCTGCTATTAGGTTATGACAGGGATTTTGATGTTCTGGGAAAACATTTTTACCTGCCAGAAAAATATTTTGTCCATTTTGCTTAGCAATGTCTGATTCTTCAGCTTTGCTTTTGTATTTTAAGCAGTACTTTAATGCCTGCAGAACTTTGATTTTGGCTCACTGATGCTAATGGGATAGATGGGCTGAAGTACTTTCCTCTGATATAAGTGGGACCTGAATCATGTTTGAAAGGCATGTCACTTTGTTCATATGAATTTACGCCTTCTCCCTTCCCAAATACTACAGCGTCTTGACATTAGGTCATTTGCATCCTGAAGAGCGCAAGCCAGAGACAGCTTTGCTTTTGCTTGAAGTATCTGGCTCTCAACTGGTTTGGCTTTAGGCTGACAGTGTCTAAGGACCAGCCAAGTTGGAGCACGTTTTTGATGCTCTTTCCTGACAGACTGTGTGACCTTTATAGTTTCAGGATATCATTTTTCAGATGTGCGCTTTTAGTCCTAATGGTTCAGCTGGCACTTCTTTAAAATTGATATATATCCAAGAACCAAGAGAAACTACTTGTCTGATGTGGGGGAACTGGAGACTGAATTAGACTGGTGAAATACTGAGGTCAAGGTATTCTTTAGTTGAAAACATTCACTCTTGACAAGTAGCGTGTCTTTATAGCAAGAATTATATTCTTGCTATAAAGACGCTGCAAAACACAAGGCAAAATTACCCAAAGCTAAAGATTTATTGAGTTTGCTATTTTTTTTTTTTCTTCCCAGAACAGGCTGCAGTATATTGTGAAGCAGGGTAGCTGTGTTTGGACTCAAAAAGTGTTTAGCAATTGCTGCAGTGGGTTTGATACAGAGCAGCGTTCAGAAAATGCAAGGCTTTGTGTTGAAGGCGGGAGGACAGCAATGGAAGATTACTAATGGGTTTCGTACATGACTCAGTGGGGTAGAGGTAGGAAAGCTGTGGCACAGAGCAGAGGCGTAAGCACATGTGCCGTTTGGCCCTATTTCAGTCTGCCTTGGCGGGCTGGGCCATAAACATCTCTCCTCCATCTCCCTTTTTGTGTTTTGCTCCCTGCCAAGGAAAATGTGAACTTCCAGTGTTATTTGAGGTTTTTCTGTACAGAATTATCTTTTAACTGTAATCAGGACAGAACACCTCCCTCCTCCCTCCCCCATGGGTAACCTGTAGTAGCATTGCTTGTGTCCCCGTGCGACCGGAAATACAGAGAAAGATTAATAAAACCTTTCCTGCTGTACAACTTTGTCCTCCAAGTTCAAATGAATGGGAAAGTTCGATGTGGCTGATGAATTCTGATTTTTTTTTTCTTTTTTTTTCTTTTTTTTTTTTTTTTTGGCAAAACAAATAATTAAAGGTTGCTGTTAAAGGTTGCTTCATTTTCTTTTTAAACTCTCTGGTCTAGCTTAAGTAGTGTTTTTAGCATTGTTTGGGGAAAGCTTAAACTGCCTAGCTTAAGTAGTGTTTTTAGCATTGTTTGGGGAAAGCATTATATTTAGAAAAACACTTTATTGTGGAACAGTTTTAACATTATATGGAAAATAGTATTTAATGACCAATAAGATGATTTATGTTGCTAAGGCAACCATGTTACAAGACATCAGAACAAAGGAGTATGGGTGTTCCGGATTTGTGCTGCGAAGGTGCCTGCCTTCAGTTCCCTATGTAACCACATTGTGCTTAATCACGAAAGGATCTGTCTGCATTGGCAGTACTGGGGAATTTAAAGACGTGCTCTAATGTATAGTTTATGTAAGGATTCCAGCATATACTAAATATTTGGTAACTGTGCTAATGTGTTTTGGGGGAAAAGTAGAGGGAGGTGGCTTGAGTAATGTTGGGCAGTTGATAGTAAAATAGATATGCATCTGTCTTTTCTTACTGAGTCATAGATTTGAGACGCAGATGTCCCTAAGGCATCACTTTCCATAGCCCCTGGGGAGATTTCTCCTCCTCCTCGGTTGTTAGCACTGGTGTTATGAGTGCCAGCTGCAAGCTAGTGTTTGGTCACGTAGATGATACCTAGCATGGTAGATACATCTATAGGGACCGTGTGACATCCAGGAGTTGGCACGAGGGAAATTTGTCTGGCTGGTTGTTCCTTTACTTGCAGCTCAGCTCTTCTTTTATTACAGATGGTTAAGACAAGAAAAGATTTCATAAATGACCTCAAGTCAGTGCCAGGCTGTTTCTCCTTGAAAGACTAGCCAACAGATTGTTTAAAAACTTAAAAACAACAAGAATTAGCAGCCTGGCAGCCTGAGCTGACACAGGCTTTGAATAGCATGTGTTCAGGAGCATTTCTCCTTTGCCTTGTCAGGGTAGCCACGTTTTACAACAGGCATTATGCTCCTGGCAGGATTTGCGAACACATCCAGTCATGTTGCGCTCCCGACTCCTGTTGCTGGGGTGTTTTGTTTTTCCAGAGTGCCTTTAAGCTGCCTTCAACACCTTTTATCAATCTGGCCTTACCACAGCATGGAAACCAGAAAGACTTGCATAGAAAGTAGCTGTCTAGACCCAGATTGAAGTTGCTTATGTGTTTCATCATTCTCTTCTCCCAGCAGGGATCTCTTTGGCCAGCGAGGAGGGGAAAGCCCACCAGCTCATTTGCAACCCAACAGGCTGTGCTGTGCTGCAGAAGTGTTCCCTGGTGCTGAGTGGGGGGCTCTTTAAGTTGAAATGAGGAGACTTTCTTGAAAATGTAAGTTTCTGGGTGTTCTTGAGTAAAAAGAGATGACTTCTTTTCTAAACTTGCATGATGCCGTGAAATATGCGCAGTTAAAAGTTTGGTCAAAGTTGTTATCACAACATCAGTACATTTAAATGAAAACCACCAAATGTTCATGGCTAAGTATTGCTGTTCATGAATTTCCTGTTTAGCTCTTTAAAAGTGTTAATATTGAGATATTCTGTTCCAGCCTCTTTCTTTTCCTTAATGTTCTTTTAATTTAAAATTATTGTTCAAGTCCTTTTTTTTATACTGTGTTTTTTATTTTTGTGCCTTGAAAACTGCACTCTTAGTTTTGAATGAACTTACAGTAAGAAAGGTCAAAGCATAAAGGCTAAAAATTTCCTTTCAATTTTTTCTTTTTTTTCTGTTCCATTTCTTTCCAGACTTTCTTTTTCTTTTTTTCCTCCTTTGCTTCTTAAGACTTAAGGCAGAGAAACTGGGGGAGGTTATAAAGTGAAGGTTTGGGGTTTAGCTGTAGGCGTGGCCATCCCATCTGCAAGGATACAAGAAAGGTGCTGCTGTTGACTCTTACAAGGGCTAGTTGTTGAATCCAAAAGAAGTGTAACTGGGAAACCTTCAAAGACCCAATTCAGGCTACATGCAGTATGTAGTTTTAGATTTGTTCTCTTTTTCAAGAGCTTCAGGCCCGTGTCACTGAGAGCAAGCGGTAAGAATACATGCAGAAGTCAAATGAAGGATAATGTGCATCTCACTGGAGCCAGTCACACTGTAACTTGGTGCTATCTCTTACCATTACAAAAGCAGTGTGTGGCATCCTTGGTTGTAAAAGCTGGTTGTGGAGGATGACTCTGTTCTGCTTGGTGTTTCTAACTGAGGACACACATATTTAATGGTTAAAAGAGCAATTTGGGAAAGATGTCGCTTATGTGACTTTGGTATCGCACAGTGTTGGGGCAGCTGCGGTTTATCTGTCTCTGACGTGAAGATGGTAATAGACTTCTTAACTCAAGTAGAAGTTGTATAAATTAGTACTTCAGAAATTCTTATCAACTGTTAAGATAAAATGTGAATTGTGGTTAATGTGAATTACTGTTGAGGGAATAACGACGAGATTAAAAATGGAATATCAGGCACCGTTTTAACTTAACAGCTGTGGTTTCTATGATAAACCCTTTCACATGAAACAAACCACAGTTTAAGAATTCTTTTAAGTATTTTAGCCTGTTTTGAATATATATTTACATTTAAAAATACTTTACATTCTGAGAGGAAGTTTTCTTCTGTCTCCCTGATACTCTCTGAAATCCTTTGAGGGAGAAAGGAGGGAGTGTTTAGAACGCTATTTCTGATGTTAAATAGCTTCTTAAAAGCTAAGCTGATAAAACCCTGAATTTGGGTTTTGGGAGTTAGTGTTCATAGGGTGGGAAAAGTTTTATTGAAAAGTAGCTGATTGCGCAGGCCCAGAGGTCAGCTGCCCTGGGGTGCCCTTTGGGCTCCGGCATCGGTCCCTGGGCACGCTCTGCTGCCAGAGATGGGGCTGGCGGGATGCTGCTGCCCCGGCTGGGGGCCGACTGCTCGGCACGGCCGCTGGTGCTGCTGGAGCCCCTCCTCGGTGCTCCCCTCCTAGCTGGCATCCTGTGAAGCTGAACAAATTCCAGTGCTAGCCAAGCTTGTAATCAATTAGGCACAAGGTGAAAAGGACAAGGAAGAAAACCAAAAAGTGATAGCTGGGTGTGAAACATCAGCAGGGCTTCATTAAGGGCTATATGATTGACAGCTACTCGGCATCTTCATTTGTGCGTGTGCAAGCTGGGCCAAGGCTTCCATCGCATCCGCTGCAAAGACTAACTTGATTGTATCCCCACGTCTAACCATTTTTTGCACATCCGAGGATGTCCTCTGCTTCTAAACAACCAGTCCTGTATCACTGCTCTATCCAACGGGGATGATTACCTCCCCTTGCCCCCCCCCCCCAGCCCCCCCCCCCACGAGCCTCTGGTCTGAACATTCGGACAAAGGACCTGAATAAATCAGATTTAAACTTTGTTCTTATTTGGTTTATATCAGCAATTTTACACAGCTTTCTGAGGAGTTGTGAACTCCTCTCAGAGTTTGTACTCAGCACGCCTTTTTTTTTTTTTTTTTTTTTTTTTTTTTTTTTAAAGAAGGTAAATGCAAAAGGCATGAATCGGACTTCGGAAGCTCTCCTCCAGCCCCCACTGTGGCTCAGTGTGAGAGGGGAAACCAAAATCTGGAGGGAAAAACTGTTGTTATGGCAGCAGAAATAATTTCTGATTGAGACTTGCTATTCAGATGCTGCTTTCATGTTTCCTGTTTAAATCTCGAAAGAAGTCTGTGTATTATATGATGAATTAAATGGCTTTTTAATAAGCATGTAACTAGTATCTCCCAAACTCTGTAATTTAGGCACTTATGTGAATAATAGCACATGATGTGTAATAGCATGTTGCCTTCAATTTTCCAAACTCTAATAGAGAGGGCAATGATGCACAAATGTATAACTTAATTAGGTCTTAATTTTTAGTACTTTGCAGCCCACTTTATGCAGATATCTTTATTTGTATTGTGGTGCAGTTGAATCACTGGAATAATCTTCTGAGCAGTTAGGCTGCCCAATTGTGATTGCAGTGAGCCTGCAGAGGTTAATAAATGAAACAACTCTTCTAGATTTTCGTTTTCTTTTCATTGAGCAAAGTGTGCTGGAAGGCACAGTTGGGAAAAATCATCTGTTTTTAATTTATTGGGTTAGTATACTTTTGTGTACTAACACCCAACGCAATCTCTGCCTATTAACCTTCTCTGATGGAGCCCTGCCTGCACAACATGGCTCGTGTCTGAAGGGGTGCATTGGCTTCTAGCGTCTGCAGAAGACAGCCGCCTCATGGCTGCAGGTTTCCTCTGAGGGGTCGGGCTCTGAGCATCTTCATGCAAGGGAGCAAGCAGTCCCAGTTCCCTCCGCTTTCTGTGCAAGCGCCACTGCTGCAGAGTTGCTGTGTAAAGGGGACTTTCACCCTGTGGTAACGGAGAGAGCACCCTTACACTCTGTTTCTGGAAAGGACTAACCAGACACCTCCGTGGAGTGTGTTTGGCCTGCGGTCTGTGAGTATCTTGGGTCCTGGCAGCGGGTGGGATTTCAGGTTTTGCATCGCCCTGCTTCTTGCAGGAACATCCTTTTGTTACAGCTGAAGCATAGGTTTTGTGCTCAGACTGGACATTGCGCTTTCCTGTCCTTCGTTTCGCAAGTGCGTGTTCTTTTGTTTCAGGCTGTGTATAAGTCCACAGACACCTGAATGACGTCCTCAAAATACAGACAGGCCTTTGGCTGTTCTGGAAGAATTTAAATTGAATTGAAAGGGTTACTATTTTCATCAGGAGACCACTAATCTTAAGCTTACATGATAAGCAACTCCGTTTGTATATTTGAGTATAGATAGCTGTTGTTGGGGAACTGCTCTCTTTATACAGGCACTGCTCCCTTAAGTCTTTATTTTGCTCTGATCTTTAGAAGTCTTAAGTGGTCACCTTTCATACGCCTGTGAAACTCTTAGATCTGGACAAGCCATCTTCTTCTGCAAGCTGTTAACTGAAGTGAGTTGGTCTACTAGAGAGTAAAATCTAACACAGCGCAGGGGTGAATGTAGAGGGGAGCAGTAAGCAGTGAAGTGGGCTTTCTATGACTGGAGTTGGTGAGTTTCTAGGGGAAACAGCAGAGGACTTTCAGTTGCATCTCCTTCACTGAGGACAGTCATGTCTTCCAACTAGGCAGGCTTGGTAAGTGTTGGTGATTCACTCTTCTGCGGGAAGAGGTAGGACAGAAGGAAGGAAATTACAAGCTACGTCTCCGTAAGTATTTTACAATGATGGTGTGTGTACACAGCTCTATCATTGGCGTGGCACTCCTGTAGCGCCTTTACTGAAATAATTATTAATAAGTTATTGTAATTACTGATATTCCATCCCTACTGGGGATTATCTGAACACAGTTTGGTGGATAGTTGGAAGGTAACCATTGAGCTTTTTCCCAACCATGGAGTGGCGTTCATCACATTTAAGGACTTAATCTCAATGATATTGATATCAGGAGAGTGAGAGAACCTGGTCCTCATCTTCCATTTGGGTAGAGATGATGACTGGGCCTTCAGTAGGGAGAGAAATTGAATGAGCCCGCGCAGACTAGAATGGGTTACTTTTCTTGGGCCTGTGTCTTGGGCCAAAGAGGCTTTTAAAAGGAGACCCTGTAGAGAAGATGGGATTTGCATGAGCTGGAAGAGGTTACCCACTGGAGGAGCTAACATCCTGGAAAAGCAGTGACTTGGACAACAATACTGATTGCTCTCCTAACACAGAAAGGCAGATGACATGACAAATCTTGATGGTCTCCAAAGACCACTTAATTAACTCTGAACACAAAGGAATTAATCACATTTGCCTGGCTTACGAAATGGCAGAAAAAGGCATAAAACTGTTACTTTTCTTCAGTTGGGAAGAAATTCTTCTGGGCTTGTCTCAAGGGCAGCAAGGTGCTTTAATCTAAGGGCTATTGATTTATCTAAGCTTCAAGCTAGGACATTAGTTCTCTGAGAAAATAGATCTCTGCCCACACATGACTCGAAATACATACTTCCTGTGGTGAAGGGGTTGGAAAGTCTTTAGCAGCACATGCAGTACTGAGAAAATCATTAAGGAATGTGTATGTTTCCAGATGCTGAGTATGCAATTTCTGAAATAATTTAAACTTTGCGCAGTTTATGTAGAGGGTCTTGTGTCTATTATGTGTGGAGCAATGAGGAGGAGGAGAGCTCTGTGGCTGGAGTAGATGGCTTCCAAAAAGGTCTGACAAATCTCCAGGTGGAAAATGCACCAAAGTGTCATCGAAGTCAGTATTCTAGTGGGTCTGAGATCACAGAGTGTTCAAAGGAGAGCTTCTCTCCCTTCCTGAGCAGTAGCCAGCTCTGCAAAAGTTAAGCCTTTCTCTGAGAGGCCCTTTTGTACTGTTCATGTGGGGCTGTCATTCCTGCTTGCACGAGGATCAGAGACTCCAGTGTGCTGGGCCTTATGGTTGTATGGTCATCTTTCTGGATCTTGTATCTTTTTGGATCTTGGCACTATGTGGTTGGCGCTTCCTTGTTTTCCCAACCAGGCTGGCTTTGCGTCGGTGATAGCCAGGAAAGGCAGAGATTAGGTTATAGGGCAGGTAGAATCATGAAATCATAAAATGGTTTGGATTGCATTGGAAGGGACCTTTAAAGATCATCTAGTCCAGCAACCCCCCTGTCGTGGGCAGGGACATCTTTCACTAGATCAGGTTGCTCAAAGCTCCATCCAACCAGACCTTGAACACTTCCAATGATGGGGCATCCACAATTTCTCTGGGCAACCTGTTCCAGTGCCTCACCACCCTCATCATAAAAATTTCTTCCTTATGTCCAATCTAAACCTACCCTCTTTCAGTTTAAAGCCCGGTCCAGTTTCAGCAGGTACTGCTGCTCCTCTGCAGGGCTCCTTTTGCCTGGTACCAAAGCCAGACCCACTGTGGAGTGAGCTTCATCTCTGCCAGATAGGTGGTGGGCTGCATGCTGTTTGAGACTGTTGGGATTGTCAGGGTAGATCAGACCCTGCGTCCCTCTTTTTCCAATATCTCATCTACAAGGTGTCAGTGCTGCAGGTTTCCAGAGGAAAAAGTAGGCGCATCTCTGGTTTTTATGGGGTAATCTCTCCCACTGTTTTTTTATCATGGTCTGTAATAGTTAGAGGTAGACCCATGCCTTCAAGGTTGTCGATAAATGAATCTTAGTAATAAACCTTGCATAAATGGAACAACTGTGCCTGGTCTTGGTCCTCACGTAAAACGTGTCATACTTGACTTCCATGACTTCCTGCAGGAATTAATTTTAGTTTGTATTTATACACACACACATTCTTGTGTATGCAAACAGAAACTGCCAGACTTCCTCTTCCAAATAATTTTCTGTCTTACCATACTTGGATGTATTTCAGCAGATTGGGATTGTTCAGGAAGACAGTCTATTCTGAGGTTTTTTCCATTCCCAGATCCGGACATGTTACCTCTTTTTGAAACAGGTGTAACCCTGGCTGGTTTAGCAGCATCTTGTGGGGTGACTAGCACAGCATGTTATTACAGAGGAGTGTGCACTATTGTCTTCTAGAAGATGTTTATTAGACTATTGTTATACATCATCTCAATTCTGGTCATGCAAGGCTATGGAATTTGTGGTTCTTTTTTTTCTGCTTTTTAAACCATGGCTGTATCTTGAACAGAGACTTTTGCTGAGCTGTTCCCAGTCCCTTTCTAGAGCCTTTAATTAATGGTTTGATTAAAAATCCTGTGAGATTTTATAACTAGCATAAAAGCTTGCATTCAGTGTGCATTTGTTAATACTGAATTCCATTGGCGTTATATTTCTTGTCCATCCATGTCAGTCACTTCTCTCTGCAGACTCCTCACGGTCCTGTCAGATGTTGCTTTACATCAGAAATTGTCATCTGCTGATGTTCCTACCTTTCATCTCTCCCTCCTGCAGCCTTCCTTTCAGTTCGCTGGACTATGAAATACTTTAAAACACAAGGACGTGGGAGACAGGCTGCTGCTCATCTTTGCTGTTATGCACACTGAGCCATTATTCTCACCCTTGCTGTTGGTCTCCTAACCAGGGTTTGATATGTATGCATCCCACCACCGGCCCATTGCCTGCTTATCTTGGCAAGCCCATGCTGCCTGGGGAGGTGCAGGAGGCAGTCCTTCTTTCCCTCCGCCCTTGGTTGGGCAGGCAACGCAAAGCATGCCTCGTTCGAAATCCTTCAGGACCTACTGAATGTCAGAGCTGCTCTCAGACACCGGTGTGCGTGTCATGGTTGGCCAGGGTTACTTTACATGGTGATGAGAGAAGTTTGGGCTTGTGTGGCAGTTACTGGTGGCCTTCACAGAGTGCTCCGGTATGGGTTCTTTTTTGCATTGAATTTGTTTTGTAAAATACATCCACATTGATAGTCTTATGCGTAATGTACTAGTTCAAAGAATGAAGTGTAGTTCGGGTGAATAAGACAGAGTCTTGCCTTAGTAACTACAGCTATTTAAGAATTAGGGAAAAAAAATGTTTTGGCTGAAGTGTTCTGAAGTGTTTTCTTCTTTGGCCAGTAAATGTCAGTTGCTTTAGAAGCATTAAAAACTTGGATGTGTTCCAGCCTCATCTTCCAGCCTTTCTTGTTCCTTCCCCTCTTATTTAGCTTTATGCCAAGAAACACAACAGCTCTAATGACTCAGACATGAGAACTCTATTTCCTTTCATTTTTTAGCCCACCTTTTATATACACATGCATATCCTATTAACTTTTTAAAAAACGTTGTTTGGAATTAATACTAAGCAGTAACGATGGAAGTGTGTTTGATTCCACTGTGTAAAAACTTACAGTAGTTAAAACTTTTGGAGAGGGGGGTCCCATGTGCAGCAAGATGTGGGTGCACAGCTGGGCAGCCGGCAGATGCTGTTGGGTGCTCAGAACTGTACAAGGAGGGGGCTCAGCTCCAGTTTCCAGCTGATTTTCACCACCTCCATCCAAAATTGGTTGTTATTATTTCAGTATCTCTAGGTACATAACTGAAAAGCATATGCTTTGAAATACAGCTTTCCAAGTATTTCTGTGTAGTAGTAATCAAACTTTTCATGAGCACTGGGGTCATAGTTCCATATTAATTTTTAGTGACCTATGATGGCTTTTTTAAACTCAAAATGTGTAGTCCCTATCCTGAGGAACCAAGCATTTATTGGTTTATTAAATAAAACATCACACCAGAATACATACATGTGGTGAACTTGATGTAATGATAGTTAAAGTTCTGATAACAGCACCCACTCACGTGTTGCTCTGCTTTTGCTGCACGTGAACCTTAATTTTTAGAGATTCATATCTGTTCTGTATTCAAATGTTAAAAGAAATGTTGGGGTAGCTTCCGGCAATAAAGCTGAACTGACCAGTTTTCCTGTGAAACTTCCAGTACTTCCTGCTTCTGTTCTGGCTTAAAATTAATGGTGTTAAAAAAACACCTTCTGTCATTTCCACTTCTGATTTTAGCCAGAATATGAAAGCAAGGAAGCATTGTAACAGTAATAAATAAAAAATTAAAAATTCATCATGATCACTTTGTTTTCAAATGACAATGGTCAGAGCTTCAGGTTTCTGTTGTAGTTTTTATATAAAAGGTTCTCTATGTCTGCCTATACTTCCACATATTGAGATCTTGGCGCATACGTGGATAAATATATACAGAGAGAAAAAAATGAGTTTATGGGGGGGAAAAAAAAGCAGCCAAATACAGACAAATTCTCTGTAAAAATTGCTTGACTTGAGGAACAATTGGAAGATTAGACCAGATAATGGCGTGTATGTTACTTTGGGGAAATTTATCAAGCAGTGTGTGAATGCTGCCTTGCTGTTCCTAATGCAAGCCCAGCTGCTGAGATCAAATGGTGATTGAACATTAGTCAATAATTCTATACATATGTGTCAAATATTTTCCAGCTCTTAATTGGTTTCTGTATATAGTGTGCTGATGATACCTGTTATTTCTCTTGTTCTGCAAGATTGTAGCTGCTTTCTTCTTAATTTAAGTAGTGTCCGTGTCGTGTCGTGTTGTTGTGTCCCCTGTGTCTGTGTCCCGTCCCCCCCCCCCCCCCCCCCGTTTCAGTTACTTTAGAAACATTGAAAACTTGATGTGTTGCATCGACTTCATTCTGGCTTGTATTTGTGATCTTCCTAATACATCTTAGGTGCAGAGATGCCCAAGTGGTGTTAATTTAGGATAGTATAGTTATTTCTTTCCTTTATAGTGCTTGCAAAACTTGCCACATCATGTTTGGCATTTAGTGCTGGGTTGTAGTGAAGATGTCTGGTAAAAGAGGATAACTTCAATTTTGTGTTGTAATAGTATATGGTAGATGAGAAAAAGTGGAGTCCGGCAAGTGATGCCTTGCTCTGCAGTATCTTTAGCCTGAGTTTTCAAATCTGAAGTCCAGCCTGCTCTGTACTCTTGAAAGAAGTAGCTCAACTTCTAGAGTCTCCCCAAACACATGACTACAATTTTATGGTCGGATGTGTTTCTGCAAAATTGTAGCCAATGTGCAGCAAAAGCACTGGAAGGGAAGAAATTAAACCCAAGCTTTAACAGCAGTGAAGGAATAAGGAAAGGGTTAAAAAAATAAAGTGGTCATTAGTAATGGATATGTAAATTAGTATAATTTCTCAAGTAGGTTTTATCTGTTCAGTTTAAAACTTGGAAGCGAGCTGACTTTAGATGGTGGTGCTTATGGCAAGATAAAAATGCAATAATGCAAGCAAATGGTTTTCCTGACTAGTTTTTAATCTGGATACAAGCAAGCATAGCAGTAACCCCCTGAGTGAGATGATTACAGAGTTGTATAATGTTTCCAAACAGCATTTTGAATTTGGCCCTGTTGGAAGCAAGAACAGTTACTCTTGTCCTGCATCTGCGTAAGCCTGATCTGAATCTGATCCAGTATCTTCTCCCGAGATCAGGGTTTCAGAGCACAGCTTTTTGTGTGGGTGTCTTTTTTTTTTTCTCTCTGAGGTAGTGCTCTGGCAACTATCGTTTTAAAGGATTTTACATACAAGAGTCGAAGAGCAGTGTAATGTAGTAAATAGAGAACTAGATTAGGACACCTGAGCTGGTGAAACCCTGTCTGTGCTCTGCGGAATTCCAGCTGACTTCAGTGGAGTCAGGCTCTAACATGGAGCTTCCATTCATGGTCAGCCATGCTGGGCAGGTGATGCTGCTTGTATGGTCTTCTGTCCTTTACTTTGCTATATGTTTTGTTTCATAAAGCTGGTGTACTGAAATAAGAATGAGGAGTTTTCAGCTTGCTTTTGCTTAACTGGTACCCAGTACCTGCCCAAGGAGAACATTTCAGGTCAGGATTGCATATGCTACTTGACTGCTCTGTCTTGTTCAGTCAAGCATTGTTGTAATTTTTCTTGTGTTGAACAGTCCCCCTACACTTGCTTATCGTAGGAGGGTTATCTGCATTGCATATAAATGTACTGTGGCTGCAGAGGAGATCTGAGCTGATCTCATGCAATCTCATAGCTCAGGGCCAGAAGCAACGTGGTTGAGCTTGGGCAGCAACATGCAGCCTTGGCAGTTTGGGCTGGTGCCATCTCAGGGATGGATCCCTGTGCTTTACGATCAGCATTGCTAATGTTTCTAATGTGCTCCTGTACCTTAGTTGATGTAACTTGTATTACTCTCGTTTTTACATTTGCAAGACTATATTTAAAAGAAAAGGCTTTATTGGTTACAAAAAAATACTTGCCACTTGTGACAAGTTACCTGTCCAGGCATTCTGTCCTTTGCATCTTTACTTTGTAATGTGAATGAAGTTATAATATATGTAAACAACAACACTTGGACTCTACTATAATATTATTTTATAGCACTATAACTGAAGGTCTTTAAGCCTTACTGTTTTATAAATTGGCTTTGGGTTTTTGTGGGGAAAACACTGCTGATATATTCATCAAATTTAAGGGATTAAGATGAGGAGGAAGTTAAATACTGTGAAAAGTGTGTTTGAATTGCAGAAACAAAACCAGGGTTGTATGAAAGTTGTTAGGAAACAATCTGTTCTCTGTTACAGTTTTAGAGATCTTCAGTGAAAAAGAGGACTTTTTTTTTTGTTTTTGCACACCCTGAGGAATGCACTCTCTTGTAGGTGGGGTACCTTTTGAATGCTTTTAACAGCCTAATCGGCTCATAAACAAAGCCACCCCAAAGGCTGCTTTCTTAGTGGAAGGACTGTGCTTGTGTGGTATGCGTTTCTGGCTAGATCCAAGTAGGGGTTTTTTTGGAGGCCTTTTGCATTTTTTGTGGTAACCCTATGAACAAAATATTTGGAGAACACACCCCTGTGGTGTTCCTAGGTCTCCTCTTTTGTCAATGATCTGTTGTTTGAAAGCTGTGTCTAGAATAAAGTACACGACTACCTTTTCAAAGTGTATCTTTGACATATTTCTATGCTCTGCATTATTTAATATAAAGAAAAATACTACTGCAATATGGTTTTAAGGTGTTGTTCAACAGCAGTGTAAGCCAGTGTAAGCTGGTGGTTTCGCCAGTGATGCCCTTGTAGGCAAGCTTCAAGTGTTAGACTACAGTGTTAGCAGTATGGGTTGCTGCATAATCGGACTTTTATATTAGAAGCAACTGGATGTGTTTCATGATTTCTGGAGAAAGTAAGCATTCAGTTCCCTGGGGTGAATTTCCTTGATTAGCTGTCAGACTCTCTTAACTTTCCAAAAGCCAGCTCTTATCTGGTAATAGAAAATAGCGCCTGACTGTTCAGGTTGGTGCTGAGAAGCAAGGAAGGCTCCCTGTTCCCCCTTGTGCCTTGAAGAGGCTGGGCACCTCGGGTATGTGGCTTGTGGGGTGCTGCTGAGCATCTTCTCCTCAGCTCAGTTTGCTTCCCTGCAGAGGATCAGACTGAGTGACTGGTCTTGGACTTGTTGCTGCATTTCCCAACTGGCCCTTTCCTAGCAATGGATATGTATTTCTCTCTAGCTAGCTTACGGTGCTGCAGGGATGCTGACAGAAATAGTTCACAAAAGCAGGGTAGTAATGCTTTAAGGATACCCCAAATTGTAGAAGAATGTGAACTTCTGTAGTGCTAATATATAACTGTGTTACCTTCACACTGCCTACAACTGATTGTTGTTGGCTGGTTGTTTTTAAAGCCAGCCCAAGCACAGAGGGGCCATTGCTGGTGTTCGGTTCCACTTTCATCAGACTTTGTGGATGGTTATATACAGCCTCAAAATGCAAACTCTTAGTGAAGAACAATGTAGCAAAACATACTTAGGGTGTTCCTTATGAATAGCTGTGTTCATGTGTGGTTTTTTTGTTAGGTGTGGTGTGTTTTTTTTTTTTTTTCTTTCCCCAGCCCTAGCCTTTCCCCAGCCCTAGTTTTCTGTGGTTAATTAAATCTTTTTCACTTCCAGAAGCCTGTCACTTGTTAGCTGGATCAGCTGAACTGTGTGCACATGGGCTCTCCTTTCATTGTACCTGGAAGCTAGAGGTATTTTTCCAGGGACTTTTCGGGCCTTTTGTGGTGTGGAGCCATTGGAACTGCACAGGGATTTTTGGTGTGTCTATATAGTTTCTGTGCACTTTAAGCAACTGATTATCAGTGACATATTAACTGTATGTTAGAAGGAGTACTGAGCAGTTCAGGTATCAAGTTGTTGGGTTACTTGTGTGAACAGCAGGAACATCAGCTCAATCAAAACAAACGAAAAAGCTAACTAAAATATGCTGCAAATGGAAGAAAAGGAAATGAATTGTTTTAAAGGACTTAGTCCTTTTAGAAATATTTAGAGCAAAAGCCATCCAAAGTCCTTCCTCCTTGTTCTTCTGAGCATTTTGCTCTGCAGCTGGCTGTATTTCTTTCAGTAGCAGCCCCCATGGATTACAGTGCTACCTGCCAGGATGGCAGAACTTCTCAAGGTGGCCAGGATGACAGCTCTTTTGTTATGCATGTGCAGTGTTTCCTCTTATGGAGATCTCTGTTTCTGTGCTGTAATATGTGGAAAGGAAGTATCACAGATTTGTGGTTTGTTCCTCCCTCAATCACCTCTTGTGTTCAAAAGCAAGTGCCCTTGCATAGGAGTATCACGCTGCAGTATTTTGTGCAAGAGAAAGTTGGCTTGTGAATGTATGAACAGAAATGAGGTGGGTTTTTTCTGTCCTGGGGATGTATGTGATGGTGGACTGCTAAAGACACTTTACTGACATGCATGTCTTCCAGTTAGCAAAGGAAACTGTGTTCATGAAGATGAGCAAGGGCTGAAAGCAGGGAGATCCTGTCCTGGCTGTTGTCGTCACTGATGCTGGCCTTTATGCTGCTGTGATTCTGGGAGACCTGGTGGCCATCTACTGCCGGGTTAAGGCTGCTTTACTTGATTGGAACAAGACAGTGTTAACTTTCTTGGACCGGCCCAGGCAGCGTACCATAGCTGAACAGTGTGCTATTTTAGGTAGGTGCACAAAGAGGGTGATTCTCCTTATCTGTTGATGGGAAGGGTGCTAATGCTCTGGAGGATTCCTGTCGTTCTTGTGATGGAAGTCAGTCTGGGCTTTCACAAAACAGAGCCTTGGTGTTTATAACAAAAAACCAAAGGTGTGAGGTGCTAGCATGGCCTCACGTCCCACTGTGCAGTAGCTCTCCAAACTGCCTCTTTTGGTGGTTGTCCTTGGGACTGTTGTTGCTGAAGTAGGATAAGTATATCGCCTGTCTAGAAGGAACTGCTTCACTGTGGGGTAGCTGCTGGCTTGTATGTTTTGCATCAAAATATGGTTAGGTGTTTGCGTATATCTCTTTCTCTTTTTAAAGCTTCTGGATGCCTCTTTCAGTTCTTCATCTCCCTGCTATTTCTGCCTTTTCTGAGCTCCAGCAGGGACAGTCTGGGTCTAGTCATCGAGTATAGGGTGAATAGAGATGTTCCTATCATGGCATGTTTCTTGACGATGCTGTAGCCAAGGTCAGTGAGACAGGCTGGGAATCACTCAGTAAGTACAAAAAGGAATTAGCTGGATATGACTCCCTCCCTAGAGATGTTTGCCTACGCATATGTAAAAGTGCTTGTGGACTGAAGTTTGCTATTGCTTCAAAACCTTAGGCAGCATGCAGCATAGTGAATGCCTGGGAGGTGCATTTTTAAGCTAGCGTAACCAGGCAGAGAAGTAGTTTGAGTGCAGGGGGATGCCTTGGAGTAACTTCTCTGGAGAGAACGCAGTAAAGTGTACCACCTAAATGGTGGGTTGTTGTGGTTCTTTCAGACATGACTTAACATGTCCAAGTGCAGAGGGAGGAAATATTTGAGAGCTTTGCAGTGTGCTTTTTAGAAGATAGTAGTAGATAATTCAGCAAAGCTCATGCTTGGAAGTTTCGAAGGAAATATTTGCTGTGAAGAGCGTTCCAGGAGGCTTGATTTGGAGGTGCAGAGGTGAACATGCTGCAGTTTTGTTGGCAAGGGGCATGTCTCTGGCTGACCTGTGTCTCATGGTGGGCACTTGTGATTTGTCCCTGTTTAAACTGGCTAGTTGCATTAGATTGGCGGGGAGGAAGTTGAAGTACTCCATTTTCCTTCAGTGAT
This sequence comes from Mycteria americana, assembly GCF_035582795.1. Lineage (NCBI taxonomy): Eukaryota > Metazoa > Chordata > Aves > Ciconiiformes > Ciconiidae > Mycteria > Mycteria americana. The sequence continues at coordinate 27,673,686 of NC_134368.1, read as the reverse complement.
GTTGAAATTAACTGGATTTATGACATCAAGGGAGGAATATAAGCCACAGGTAGAAAACGTATTCCAGTTTTGCTGTATCTAACAAGCTCTTATTTTTCAAATTTATTACACTGTGTAGTGTTATGCTTTACTGGTCTGAAGTAAGCATTTTAGTGAAACTGAGTGCTCATTCACTGGCTTCCACGTCCCACTGAAGCTCGGTGCTTTGCAAGAGCTTTCTGTTCCACAGAACTTCTGTTTTCTTTATTTTTTTGGACTACTGCCTAGTGTTGCCATTTCATGCTCTTGCCATAAAGTGGTGCGTTAGAACAGGATGCCTTTGTCTGTGCTCAGGCGCCGCTGTTTTGAGGAGGGGGAGTTGGCGGGAGGGAGCGGGTGGCTGGTGCTTACAGGCCCCCGGAGGAACTAGGCAAAATGGTGCCCATTCATGGGGCCCTAGTAGTAAAGTATACCTTCCCCAGTGTTTCCCTACTGTTTTACTTTGGCTTTGTGAGTTGCCTGAGCTGCAAAGAGCTCCTGGCTCTTGGTGCTCAAGGATATTTTGGTAGTTGGAGGTGGAGTGCCTCCACCATTTGCCCTGCAGTCTCCAGGCAGCAATGAGGGCATGGAGGTCCTGTGCTGTGGGGCTACCAGTGAAGTCCCGCTTGTCCTATTGCAAGCGTTGCTGAATCCAGGCTGACCCTGTGCTGATCAAGCTTTGGTGGTAGGAGCTTTGTGTCCTGTGGTAAATAGGTTCAGCAAAAGATGACTTTTGAGACCAAGCAGTCCTTAGCCGTGACTCTAGGTGGGCACAGAATGATTGCTTTGACTGTCTTGTGCTGTGTCTGGCTTCTGGGCAATGGGAAGGGGAACGTGGCAATGGAGGGTGCTCGCTATGCTGCGTTCAGCAATTGCTTTCCTCTAGGTATTTTTGGGCTGTCTTGCTACTAAACCCCCAGTAGTCTTGCTGCAGTGCGGTAGTTCTCGAAGTCCTGTGCAGTTTCACTTGGGAATTGTGGATGTATGATAAAACTTGCAGCAGATGGGGGGAGGATTTCCTCTCTCCTTGATAAAAATAGTCTTTGGCTAAGGAGGAATCGCGATTCCCAGAAACTTAACTCGATGTACTGGGCAAAAATTGGCCTGTTGGGAAGTGCTTGCTGCAGACTTGCTCATGAGCTCCCAGAAGGTAGGTCTGTGGTACCATCTCTGACAGCCAAAATGCTGACAGGAGAGTAGCTGGATGTGGGAGAGGAATATTCCATAGAAATCAGTTGTCGTTGGCTGTGGATTAATTTCTCTGAGAGTTTTGGAAATTAGTCTTGGATATTTGGGGCTAAAGACTAACTGGTGTCTGGGGCTGGTGTCCTCTTCAGAAATGAAGACTAGCAAAAGGAGGGGAGTACCTGAGATTACATATGTTTCTGATGTTAAAATGGACATATTTTGTACATTGTGAGAGAGGTAGATTTTTGTTCTGCTTTGCAGTTCTCCCTTAAAAAAAAATACGCTTTCTTCGAGCTCTGATTATTTATTTGCAGAACAGAGCAATTACGTTGTCCTCCCTGATGTTTTATTATCCAAAAATTAGTCCAGAGGCATGTATGTAGGAGGACTTGATGGGAAAACCCATAAACAGGCAGTGTGGATGAGGGAGCTGGCACTGCTCATGCTGGCCCCGTAGTGTTTACAGCAAGCAGAAGTTGCAGTGGGACCAGCCTGGCTATAGGCTGTTCTGGAGGTGTAGGGTGACTGTATACTGTAATATGCTGTCTGACGCTCTTCAAATTAATTGCTGCGGTTTAGTAATGAGCGATGCTTCCTCCTGCGGTAACAATGTTGTACCCCTGCAGCAGGTACTGATTCTCACAACGTATCCGGTCCCTGATTACTTAGAGGTCAGAGGGAGAACAAAGTTGTCCCTGTTTCCTCTGTGCAAGTTGTATTTTGACAGGTGAGATGCAGAAATGCAATTTTGACAAGTTTTGCCTGGTGGGTAATGCATACCAGACTGGTTTTGCTGCTGAGTCACATTAAACAGGGTAACTTCAATGAATGTATTATTGCTGTGTCGATGAAGAACTCCATCTCAAGTTAATCAGTAACGACTCGACTGTTTAAGTCAGTAATATGCTTGCTTATCACTTCTTCCTACTTGAAAAAGGGTTGTAGTGATTCTGCTGTTTCGGACCATGGGGAATGAAAACATTCAAAATATGAACTGCGGTCCTCTTACTTACCGGTTACCATAGAAATCTAAATAAAGAATGCTCTGCAAATAGTGTAAATATAACACTTAACTTCCACAGCTCTCACTTTCTTAAAAAGACATGCCATTGTTCAGATTTCTGCAGTAACTGATCAGTAAGGGCTACTGCACACATTCTGAATAAAATTGCTGTACAAGTGCTGTATTTACACTATTTGCAAAGTATCCTCAGTATCAGAGAACTTTTCCATTACTGATTTTTAACACTGATTTGTTGTTGAGACTTGCCATGGTAAATGAGACCAGAAAAAGCTGCTTTGCATTCTTTGTAAGAGCTGCAAAATGCTCAAGATTTTATGGATTATGAATGAGTCCCCTACAGAACTGTTCCTATAATTCCAGCGGGAAATGCGACCCAGTGATGTGCAGAGCAGCCAGCTTAAAGCTGCAGCTAGAAACTCAGGAAGCAGCAAGATGTCTTGTCTGGAAATGTGCTGCTCTTCTGGGAACCACTCAGACTCTCCCCTGGTCTGGCTTTCTCACTCAGCTCGTTGCATAGCCCAAGAATGGGGGATGGAGGCCAGCTGGCTTTTGGGTGTCTTTGGCCTCTGCAAGTGGTATGGTCTGACTTAGGGCAAATCGGTTCGTGACCTAATATCCTTTTCGGAGCTGAGAGTTGTTGCAGAGTAAAGCTGCTCCAGATTTCCCCCCGCTGCCCTTAGGAACACATATTATGCATGTCTTATCTGGTGAGACCTGATGGTATTTTCACCACTTTTCATTGTTTTCAAAGTAAATATTAAGACTTTTTTTTTTTAAAGCAGTCACTGTGGTTTCATCAGTTTTCATCTGTTTCCAGTCATCTCATATAATGTAAATCACTTTCATATTCCATTGATTTTTTTATTTATTTTTTTTTTCCTAGGGCTGTCTGGCTGGTAGTAGTAACCTCCTTGCAGAAAGAGAGCTAAGCACGTAAGAATTTTAAATGAGTTTCCATCTGGTGTTGTTTTTGGCTTGGTAACAGAAATAAAAATGTTTTGCATTTTTACAGAGTAGAGGATTTTTTTTTTTCCTCCTGATAATTAAAAACTGAATCCAAAAAGCAAAATGGAAATTTACGGGTTTCCAGAGCCTGGTCACTGAGCTGTGCCCTTACATCAGCACGCAGCTGGGGGAAAGCAAAAAGCATCTGCACCATGTGATGGATAGGCAAACTGGGGATTTTTATGGGCAAATCTGAGCTGGTATAGCTTCCCAACAGCTCTCCAAGCAATGTAGCTGTATTCCTGAGATGCTGTGCTCTTGGAAGTTTCTAAGTTAGCTCTACTAGTCATCTGTAATTAAACCAAATAAAGTCCCCGTGCCTACATCACATTCAGATGTTGGACTGGATAATTCTGTGCAGTACTTCTTTGGGTGTTGGCATTCCAATAGCTACTTAACATCCTGGTGCAGGTTTGGAGAAAACCAGGTAACAATTCTGGATGAGGAGGTTAATGCCACTTTCTTGAATTCCCCCCCCCCCCCCCCCCCCCCCCCTTTTTTTTTCCCCCTGACCGCTTCAACTTCTAACCTTGCCCTGGTGGCTCTGGCTGGGTGAGGTGGATGGCACTTCTTATCTGGGGAGCACTGAAGCTTTTGCAGATACTGTCGATTTTGCTGTATTTGTCCGGAAAACGTGGGCACCTTTTTAATGAACGGGATGATGTTGCATGAGGACAGTGTTGGGAGGTCTGCTCTTCTTTCTCAGTGACTCTGTCATTATTCGGTGGGGCTGGTGCTGGTCTGTTGCTGTCCTTTGGCTCTGTGCTGTGCATGCTGCAGAAATGGCAATGGAGGGTGCTTCACCTTCATGTCACTCTAGTCTGGTCTGACCAATGTGCCTGGCTCTTGGTGCCTCCGTAGGGAAACCGAATCCCTCCCCATGGAGGACTGGTGCCTGAATGTACCTCTGAAACCGAGGAGGAATAATACAGGCATTGTTCACTGCGGCTGAGACCATTTCTTTTTGAGGTCAAAAGGATCTGGGGGACATATTTAATGGGTATTTGATAAAGTTTCAAGTCTGTTTTCTTGATGTCCTGCCAAAAGAGAAATAGTTGTTTCAGTAGCAATTTTACCAAACTTCTGTGATAAGAAACTGATCTGAACTCAAAGTGATTTTTTTAATGGATCTGCAATTTTGCTGCTTTTTCCATGTCCCGCTTTCTAAAAAACCTACTCAGCAAATCTAGCAACTATTATATCAGTTGACTATTGGCTGTGTTTTTAGATGCTTGCAAAAATAGTAGATGGTAGAATTTTAGCCAAGCAATTATTTTCCTTAGATTTGTGCTAATACGGAGTTGCATTTCTTTTCTTCCACTAGCTCCTCAAAATTAAAGGCAGTTCTCACTAAGGCGTAATATGATAAAGAAAAGTTGAATTTAGATACAGCACTGCCAAGTAATTGTAGTCTAGTGCACTAATATAAATGTAGCTTGAAATACACTTAATTGCATTTGAAACAATTTCAGCTGCAAACTAATAGTATGCTTTTTTGGCCTTCTGGTTGATACATGGTATTTCACTGCTTGTAGCTATTGGCTCTCTTTCTGTCCTCACAAGAAAGAAATTTCTAATTTAATATTTAATTATTTAATAAATTTACTATTTATTTTTCAGTTTCTTCAACAGTTACCAAAATTCAAACATTTTTAGGTTAAGGGCTTTTCTGTGTTCATCTCTTCAAAGGAATAGAGATTCACAAAACGGCACAGAATTGCTAAACTGAAGGCTAGAAAACAAAGGTGAAAATTTTAAAAGTCCCCAGCTTCTGACTTCAATGAGAGCAGGGAGGTCAATGCAAGGTCTACCTGCACTACTCACGAGCCATGTCCAGGTACACAGGACATGCCTTAACATGGTGATGAATGGGGAGGTAGAGTTATGCTGCTTTCAGAGAAACAATGCTGCTTTTTTCTGTATTTCTTTATTTTTAAAATTATCATAACTTGGAGTGTCAAGTGAAATCACCAAATTTTGCAGCCTTGTGGTTTTAAGAACTCCGTGTAGGTGTGTAAGCCATTCAGTTTTGAGCACTGCAGAAACAAGAGCTTCAACTGAATTTCTTCAGTTTATAATTAAAACAGAGAGGATGAGTATGTTACAGGTACAGAAGGTTTTCTGGGAGAGGAGTTCTCACAGAATGAAGAGCATCCTTTTAGCCAAATGGGTTTGAGTAGAATGAGAATTATTACTACAGCTAAGCCAGTGAGTTACTGCTGGAAGAGGCTGTCCTTATTCCTTTTTGTTTGGGTTTTTTTTTTCACATGTTGTGTGATGTGGCCCTGCCCTCTTGTTTCAGCTCTGGGGCACCTTTTTTTTTTTTTTTTTTTAAAACCAGTCACTGGGAGTTAAATACACTGTCTGGGTTCATCCTACTCCCTCTGTCCGCCTGTGTGTTCTGCTGGGTTAGTTCTCTGTGTAGGCTCCCTGCCCAATTAAATGGGTGCCAGAATGGGCACAGGAGGATCAGGAGGTGTGAGAAACCTCACCTTAGCCCCCATGTAGTCTGGGAGGCTCAGGGTGTGCCCACCAGGTAAGTGGGAATGGCGCTGAACAGAAGTGCTCTGGAAATCCAAATTAAAACATTTCTTATGAAAGGGGAGAAGGACCCATTGCAGAGAAGCAAAACTTGCATAGTTCTTTTGTTTTACTGGGCACAGTGGTGTTGGATTTTGGGTGCATTGGGTTTTATTTTTTCAGAAACATCAGAAGTTTCTTGGGATAGGGGAGAGATGATCTGTTGGGGCTCTTGCAAACTGGAATTACCCAAATTGAAGACAGACATTGAAATGCAGTGGGTATTCATCTCCATTCAGCACTTCATAGTAGGTAAAAATGCAGCTTCGTACTCTTGAATCCTTCGTATCTTGCTGTGTATTGCCGTTGCTGCTGTTTCTGATCTGTGCTTATTTTATGCCTGTGTTGTGGGTGTGAGTTCCCAGAGGTATTAGTCCTTTGGGTTTCCTTTCAGGTGTGATGAAGAGGAGGCTGACCTCTGTGGCATGCTCACAAGAAATAGTACTGTGAGAAATTGCCTCTTGCCTGTACAGAACCTGGCTTCTCCACCAGCAGTAAAGTGGTTACTGAGCCTTTTTTACTCACCCTGTTTGTTTTCCTCTGACAAAGTAAATATACACTAATTATCCTGTGGATTACCTGGTGCAATTTCCTTGTTCGTTTTAAATTGCATCAGTTCTGTGCCACTGCTAGCTTAAGGACCTTTGACACCAGTTTGGCCTTGAGTTTTGCAGACATCAGATATATACTATATTGTAGTAATCTGTCAGAAAAGAAAGTGCTGCAAAACGTGAATAGACTTGGAGAATAAATGTTTCTAATACTTCTCTAGTGTAAGCATCGGCAGTACAAAGCTTTTGTGCTGTGGAAGACTGCTGCAGCTGGTATTGGGTTTAAATCAGTCACTGTGTTTGACAGCTATTCTGACAGCCAGTACTCGCAGCTGGGTACACTGCAGCAGCATCATCTCTAGGGAGAGCTAAGGTGTTGTGCATGAGCTCAGGTCTCTCCCTTTCCCCATGAAAGATTTATCCCTTCATGGAACTTTGCATCAGTGTTAGATGCTTTGGAAAAGACTGTATAAGTAGATGCATTTTCATAATGTTTAGTTGTCGTAGGTGATGTCCTGTAAGGATCTGGTTATATCCTCTAAGACACTGAGCATGATCTCCTGCAATAGCTAAGCGAAAATTGTGATTCATGACACCTTAACAACTTACTGGTCTTGAGCTTCTTGATCTAAAACAAGAAGTTGACTTAATTTGCCGCATGTTTGCTCACAACTCAACCATAGTGTAGTAAAATGAGTGAGGATTAAAACTACCCTGTTTTGAGACGTCTTGCTGTTGGAAATTGCTTCTGTGGATTGCAGCATTGATCACTAGTGAGCTGGTGCAGTAGTTATTTGAAAGACTAGCTCTGTTAGGAAAGCAAGAGCTCCTTACATGCTCCAGTCATGGGCTTGGATATATTAATTATCCTGTAGTTTGTAAATGGTTCATTCTCAGGTTTATTGTTGTTCACAGTTGCGTTCCACCAAACAGAGCAACTAAATGGGTTGCTTTAGAAGAAATGCAATTGGGTCAGGACCATTTATAGACCCTTGGGTTTTCTATGGGTTAAGATTAATACTAACATTAGCTTTGTGTTTCACTCAAGTGTGGGTATTTATTACCTGTTTATTCTTATCCCTTGGAATGTTAAACTGATACAGTAGATTTGTCTTGTTATTAGCTAGCATAAATTGCTGCTTCATTTATCGCTTAAAACAATCTTTATATAGCTGCCTTTTTTTTGTTGTCATAAAGTGCCTTAGCTTTATTCGAAATGAAGGAAACCATAAGAGCACAAAATAACAGTATAGCTTAGTTTTATTGATGATAACGTGTACTTGCATATTACTTTTCATCAATGGCTCTGGAGATGTTTTGCAGACTTTCAGCAAGCCTCTCCTGTCCTGGAAGTTAGGAGTTAAGAATATCAGAAGATGTGTGATTCTAGGCAGCAAGCTGCATTACAGCAGTGGGTGACAGTAGGCTCTTCACTCATCTTGCCTGCCTCGTGTGGGCAGGTTTGGCTGAATTCCTAAAGATCAATCTTATCTTGCAGGGGCTTTGGTGTAAGAATGGTTAGTCTGAGTCTCCTCTGATGTTGAGATACTCTTATTTGTGAGTAATAGGTGACTTTGGTTTTGTATGGCTGTTATCATGCCTCATTTACTGGTTTATCACTTTCCTGTACCTTACTATGGTACTCTGGTTTGGAAATTGCAGAGAGGAGAACTCCTCTGACTCTGTGTTTTGTGCACAGGATATACCTCAATGGAGGGCCTCTAAGCAGTGTCAAAATGAGTTATTAATACACTTTTAAAGGATGTTACAGGTTCTCTTCCAGGTTGTTTTGACACACCTGTCAAGAAGCCACAGGTACTACCTGTGGTGGTTGCGATTTTTAGGTTTGTAAACCATCCTACAGTGAGCTTAAGCAATTTGTACAAGGCCCTTCTCACTGTTATTAGTAAAATAAAATCCTTGATCTTCCAGTCTCTGAGCTGTTACTCTATGTTTAGCCTCAGCTATGATTTTTCATTAGCTTAATATTTAAAGAAGTCTTGTAAGTGATGCTGGTTCAACTGATACATAAAAAAAGAGGTGCCTGTAAGTGTTAGCTAAGTTGTAGCTAACTAATAGGAATACACCTCACACAGCTGCATGGTTGCAGGTAATTACCTTTTACGGTACTTGAGAGGGTGGTTCAGCCTTAGGAAGTCTGAGGTTTATTGGCATTCCAGGTGTGCTCTCTTACAGTGCAAATAAAGGAAATATTATCCTTGCTAAACCGAATCTCTGAAGAAGAGATGGAGGTTTGAGAAACAAGTTTTAGTTGCAAAAGAAGAATCTGATCTTTTAGCACTGTCAGGTGAAATAAAATCACTTATTTAAAACCTCTGTAGTATCTGTCTCTTTTCCAACTGTAATCACTGTTCTTATGTTTCATTACCTCCAGTAATCACCATCACTTTTTTTCTTTTTGCATAAAACTCGACTGCCACCGTTACTCTGAACAGGGCCCTATTGTATATATGTACAGGTGAATAAGCTATGTGCTGTGTCATGGGGAAGGTCTGCAGTAAAAAGGTGTGGGTATGTGATTTCTTAAGATTTAGTTTCTAGCTGTTATTTTATTTAGTAACGTTTAGAAAAAGATTTTTTGTGTAATAGACAAATTAGAAGAAAAGTGTTTTCAAGAGTTTTTTTTAAAAGGAATTGCATTTGTTGTAAATATGTAAAGGCAGCACAGTATTTTAAAGTTTTATGGTACCTTGTATCTTCATCAGGCAAAGCTAGGCTTTGTCTAAGTTGGGTTAAATTATACCATCTGTCATGTTTCATGCATCAGAAAATTGACGTTAATTTCAAAGCAACAGTTGTACTTTTTAAATGAAAAACGATAAACAACAGGATTTTTAGTCACTATTTAAAACTGAACCTTTCCTTACAGCTGGAGACAACACAGTGTACGTTTGGAAAAGGCAGGCTGCTATGCTGTGTATTTGTATTTACAGGCAGATGCCCCCTGTTTCACTGTGATGTGTAGGTTAAACTCTAAGAATAAAGTTTTGAAGTAGTTGGTTAGACTATCCACCGTATAAGCACAGTTTGGCTCGTAACTTGTTGAATGGCACTGGAGTTCAGAAAGAGCAGGGGAAGGCAAGCGTGGCGCTGGCCGCAGCCTGGGCCGCTGGGCAGGCCCAGTGGCACCTCGGTCTGTCGGGCCTCTGTGACCGCATTGGGTTTGCGTGGCAAGGTTTTGGTAGTGGGGGGCTACAGGGGTGGCTTTTGTGAGAAGCTGCTAGAAGCTTCCCCCATGCCCAATAGAGCGGCTCCAAGATGGACCCGCCGCTGGCCAAGGCCAAACCCATCAGCAACATTGGTAGCACCTCTGTGATAATGTATTTTAAGAAGGGGAAAAAACTGCAACAGCAATTGCAGCCGGGAGAGAGGAGTGAGAATATATGTGAGGGAAACAACTCTGCAGACACCAAGGCCAGTGAAGAAGGAGGGGAGGAGGTGCTCCAGGCGCCGGAGCAGAGATTCCCCTGCAGCCCCTGGTGAAGACCATGGTGAGGCAGGCTGTCCCTTGCAGCCCACGGAGGGCCATGGTGGAGCAGATATCCACCTGCAGCTCGTGGAGGACCCACGTGGGAGCAGGTGGACGCCCAAAGGAGTCTATGACCCCGTGGAGAGCCTGTGCTGGAGCAGGCTCCTGGCAGGACCTGTGGGCCCATGGAGAGAGGAGCCCACGCTGGAGCAGGTTTGCTGGCAGGACTTGTGAGCCTGTGGGGGACCCACGCTGGAGCAGTCTGTTCCTGAAGGACTGCACCCCGTGGAAGGAACCCACGCTGGAGCAGTTTGTGAAGAACTGCAGCCCATGGGAAGGGCTCATGTTGGAGAAGTTTGTGGAGGACTGTCTCCCATGGGAGGGACCCACGCTGGAGCAGGGGAAGAGTGTGAGGAGGAAGGAGCGGCAGAGAGACAATGTGTGATGAACTGACCGCAACCCCCATTCCCCGTCCCCCTGTGCCGCTGGTGGGGAGGAGGTAGAGAAATCGGGAGTGAAGTTGAGCCCAGGAGGAATGGAGGGGTGGGGAGGGAAGGTGTTTCTAAGATTTTGGTTTTTATTTCTCATTATCCTACTCTGATTTGATTGGTAATAAATTAAACTAATTTCCCCACATTGAGCCTGTTTTGCCCATGATGATAATTGGTGAATGATCTCTCCCTGTCCTTATCTCAACCTGTGAGCCTGTCCCAAAATTAGTGAAGTGAGATCGTTTGGCGTCTTTTTTTTTTTTTTACCTGATAGCTTCTGTTTTTTTGAGAAGCATGAGCAATTACAAATAAGCCATCGGAACATACATGGAAGAATTGAAATTGCTTAAAAATATTCTTTACCAAGAGGGAAGTGGATGTGACCCTGGCAAGGAAATGCTGTCCGCGATCTGGGAGGGTTGGTGCCCGTCGCACCTGAGACAGGGAAAATGTGCCAGATGACTTGGGTGACATTTATTTCCTTTCCTGGGGTCTGTTTTATTTCATTGAACTGTAGAATCATAGAATGGTTTGGGTTGGAAGGGACCTTAAAGATCATCTAGTTCCAACCCCCCTGCCATGGACAGGGACACCTTCCACTAGACCAGGTTGCTCAAAGCCCCATCCAACCCGGCCTTGAACACTTCCAGGGATGGGGCGTCCACAACTTCTCTGGGCAACCTGTTCCAGTGCCTCACTACCCTTATAGTGAAGAATTTCTTCCTTATATCTAATCTAAATCTACCCTCTTTCAGTTTAAAGCCATTACCCCTTGTCCTGTCACTACTTGCCCTTGTAAAAAGTCCCTCCCTAGCTTTCTTGTAGGCCCCCTTCAGGTACTGGAAGGCTGCTGTAAGGTCTCCCCGCAGCCTTCTCTTCTCCAGGCTGAACAAGCCCAACTCTCTCAGCCTGTCTTCATAGGAGAGGTGCTCCAGCCCTCTGATCATCTTCATGGCCCTCCTCTGAACTCGCTCCAACAGGTCCATGTCCTTCTTATGTTGGGGGCCCCAGAGTTGGACACAGTACTCCAGGTGGGGTCTCACGAGAGCAGAGTAGAGGGGCAGAATCACCTTCCTTGACCTGCTGGCCATGCTGCTTTTGATGCAGCCCAGGATACGGTTGGCTTTCTGGGCTGCATGTCCACATTGCTGGGTCATGTTGAGCTTCTCATCAACCAACACCCCCAAGTCCTCCTCAGAGCTGCTCTCAATCCATTCTCTGCCCAGCTTGTGTTTGTGCTTGGGATTGCCCCGACCCATGTGCAGGACCTTGCACTTGTCTTTGTTGAACTTCATGACGTTTGCACAGGCCCACCTCTCAAGCCTGTCAAGGTCCCTCTGAATGGCTTCCCTTCCTTCCAGTGTATCGACCACACCACACAGCTTGGTGTCATTGGCAAACTTGCTGAAGGTGCAGTCAATTCCACTGCCCACGTCTCCGATAAAGATGTTAAACAGCGCCAGTCTCAGTACCAACCCCTGAGGAATGCCACTCGTCACTGGTCTCCACTTGGACATCGAGCCGTTGACTGTAACTCTCTGAGTGTGATACTCCAGCCAACTCCTTATCCACTGAGTGGTCCATCTATCAAATCCATGTCTCTCCAATTGAGAGACAAGGATGTCATGCGGGACAGTGTCAAATGCTTTGCACAAGTCCAGGTAGATGACATCAGTTGCTCTTCCCTTACCCACCAATGCTGTAACCCCATCATAGGCGGCCACCAAATTTGTCAGGCACGATTTGCTCTTAGTGAAGCCATGTTGGCTGTCACCAATCACCTCCTTATTTTCCATGTGCCTTAGCATAGTTTCCAGGAAGATCTGCTCCATGATCTTGCTGGGCACAGCGGTGAGACTGACTGGCCTGTAGTTTCCCTGGGTCTTTTTTTTCCCTTTTTAGAAATGGAGGTTATGTTTCCCCTTTTCCAGTCAGTGGGAACTTCACTGGACTGCCATAACTTCTCAAATATGATGGATAGTGGCTTAGCAACTTCATCCACCAGTTCCCTCAGGACCCGTAGATGCATCTCATCAGGTCCCATGGACTTGTGCACCTTCAGGTTCCTTAGATGATCTCAAACCTGATCTTCTCCTACAGTGGGCGATTCTTCATTCTCCCAGTCCCTGCCTTTGCCTTCTGTGACTTGGGCCGTGTGGCTTGAGCATTTGCCTGTGAAGACTGAGGCAAACAAGTCATTGAGTACCTTAGCCATCTCTGTATCACGGATAACCAGGTCTCCCATTTACTTCCAGAGAGGGCCCACATTTTCCCTACTCTTCCTTTTATCACTGATGTACCTATAGAAGCTTTTCTTGTTGCCCTTGATGTCCCTGGCTAGATTTAATTCTATCAGAGCTTTAGCTTTCCTAATGTGATCCCTGGCTGCTTGGACAATTTCTCTGTATTCCTCCCAGGCTACCTGTCCTTGCTTCCACCTCCTGTAGGCTTCTTCTTTGTGTTTGAGTTTGTCCAGGAGCTCCTTGTTCATCCATGCAGGCCTCCTGGCGTTTTTGCCTGACTTCCTCTTTGTCGGGATGCATTGCTCCTGAGCTCGGAGGAGGTGATCCTTGAATATTAACCAGCTTTCTTGGGTCCCTCTTCCCTCCAGGGCTTTATCCCATGGTACTCTACCAAGCAGATCCCTGAAGAGGCCAAAGTCTGACCTCCTGAAGTCCAGGGTAGTGAGCTCGCTGTGTGCTCTCCGCAGTGCCCGAAGTATCTTGAACTCCTCCATTTCATGGTGCTATCATAATAGAAATCTTTGCTTGGCTTATACAAAGCACAGTCACTTCCTTTTCTGGTTGTCAGGATTCACAGAATTATCCCAGTTATGGATTTTCTGGGCTTTACAGGATTTTTAAAAGCCTTCTTGTGAAAAAGGTGGCAACTGCTTGTGGGTTTTTAACTGTTCTCCTCTTCCTTATCACCGGTTTCTTATACAGAAGTGTGAAGAGAAACTGCTGCTGCTTTTTGGTCTGTCAGCCCTCTGGAAGTGCCTCTTCATGTTCTGTGTCCAGTCTTCATAACGTTTGCGGTGGACTGCCCCGTTCTCAGCTAATGCAGCACCATAGTCAAATAACTTGCTCTTGCCATAACTTAGCTACCTCATGCCATTAGGTTTGAAAGCTCTGTTTTTGCTGACTGTATCAGCCACATTAGGATTGTGTTAAATTTAAACATAAATCTTCATGTGCCTGTACGACGACCAACAAAGAAGGCTGTAGTTCGTAATCTAGTGGTCCGCTGCCAGTCAATGACCTCTGCAGCGTACATTTTGCATACTGGTATCCCTAATTGGGACTTTATCTTCTAGAGTAGTATTTCATTGGGTATGGTGAGCTTTTAAAAGTCTTATGTATTTTCTGCTGGTTTAAAATGGTGATCTTGCAAAAAAAAAATGAGTAGCAAAGCTTGTCTCGTAGGAATACTTGCTGAATGGCAGTAACTGGTTTTGTTGTTTTTTTGTTTTTTTTTTTTTTTTTTTTTGTTTTTTTGTTTTTTTTTTTTTTAATAATCCTCTGTGTTAAGGTTTAAGCATACAGCGGTATGCCTGTGCTATACTAATTATGGATTTTTTTTTTTTTTTGGTAACTAGAAATAGATTCTTTTTTTCAAATTTTTATATATATATATATATATATTTTATTTCTTTTAGCAGACTATCTTTAGGTGAGTTAACAAGCTACTTGTTAGAAGTACAGACAGAAACAGGATTAATTGGAAAGATGATCAGTAATAAACACCCCAGCATATCACTTGGCAGATGACGACTGGCACGAATGCACTGAGAATTTTAAGGCGTTCTCTCAAATCAGGGTTTTAGACACATATCTGTCTTGGTATATTATATTGAAGGTGTGCGGTAGTTTTTAAAAAAGTATTTATTTAATGCATTGATTTCTCGATTTCTCTCATTGATTCTCTAAATAGATTTGATAAAGACCTGGCCAAATGTATACATAATTGAGAAGGAATATAAAAAAAACACTGGTGCTAATTACAGAAACAGGGTACAGAATCCTAGCCCCACTGATTTCACTGGGAACAGGTTTGGTCTGCTAATTACTGCTATGAACAAGGTTTTCCCCTCACTTACACCAAAGCATTCTCCATTGATTTAAGACTGTGCTTAAATTACTGTGACTGAAAGTACCTTTGCCTGTGGCACTGTCTGTCTCCCTTAGGAAGGGATGCAGAACGCTTCCCTGGTTTCTGTTACATTTTCTAAACTTCAGCTGTCTTTGAACTATAGTGTTAGTGCTTTCTCAAGCTTTATTTTTACTCTAATACTATTGCGACTATTGCATAAATGGTTCGACTTGCAGGAGCACTGGCATCTCTCTGTCAGGTAAATATTTCTCTGGCCAGGTATCCAGTGTATAGGGACTTCTGTGATGTTTTTCTAAGTGAAACCCTGTTGCTGCTTGCTGCAGTTGGCCTCCTGCATCTGCTGAAGCTCCCAGGGCTTCTGGGTATTGCCCAGCCTGGCTGATGTTTCCAACAAAAGGCATTTCTTTAAAAATGCGTGTTACTGTGGGCAGTGTACGCCAAATACTTCTAGATCCCTTGGGGGGCCTTTTGCTTGACCGATGTTGGGATCACCCTTCCCTTCCTTTCCCAGGTGGCGAGGAGTGGAGCAGGGCTGCCCCTGTGTCAGCTGCTTCATCCTCCTTCTGGACCTTCAGAGAAGGAGGAGGACCTATTTGTGCTGAAATTAGATCAGGCTCCCATCTGAAATTTATATGAACCCATGTGTGGATTTCTGTAAGCTTCAGATATGACCCCAATGAGATTCTTTTTCTTTTTCTTTTTCTTTTTCTTTTTCTTTTTCTTTTTCTTTTTCTTTTTCTTTTTCTTTTTCTTTTTCTTTTTCTTTTTCTTTTTCTTTTTCTTTTTCTTTTTCTTTTTCTTTTTCTTTTTCTTTTTCTTTTTCTTTTTCTTTTTCTTTTTCTTTTTCTTTTTCTTTTTCTTTTTCTTTTTCTTTTTCTTTTTCTTTTTCTTTTTCTTTTTCTTTTTCTTTTTCTTTTTCTTTTTCTTTTTCTTTTTCTTTTTCTTTTTCTTTTTCTTTTTCTTTTTCTTTTTCTTTTTCTTTTTCTTTTTCTTTTTCTTTTTCTTTTTCTTTTTCTTTTTCTTTTTCTTTTTCTTTTTCTTTTTCTTTTTCTTTTTCTTTTTCTTTTTCTTTTTCTTTTTCTTTTTCTTTTTCTTTTTCTTTTTCTTTTTCTTTTTCTTTTTCTTTTTCTTTTTCTTTTTCTTTTTCTTTTTCTTTTTCTTTTTCTTTTTCTTTTTCTTTTTCTTTTTCTTTTTCTTTTTCTTTTTCTTTTTCTTTTTCTTTTTCTTTTTCTTTTTCTTTTTCTTTTTCTTTTTCTTTTTCTTTTTCTTTTTCTTTTTCTTTTTCTTTTTCTTTTTCTTTTTCTTTTTCTTTTTCTTTTTCTTTTTCTTTTTCTTTTTCTTTTTCTTTTTCTTTTTCTTTTTCTTTTTCTTTTTCTTTTTCTTTTTCTTTTTCTTTTTCTTTTTCTTTTTCTTTTTCTTTTTCTTTTTCTTTTTCTTTTTCTTTTTCTTTTTCTTTTTCTTTTTCTTTTTCTTTTTCTTTTTCTTTTTCTTTTTCTTTTTCTTTTTCTTTTTCTTTTTCTTTTTCTTTTTCTTTTTCTTTTTCTTTTTCTTTTTCTTTTTCTTTTTCTTTTTCTTCCCCTTCCTTTTTTTAAACAACACTGAAAGTGGGCAGGATAAGCGTCGAGCACACTGGTGAGGTTACGTGTGTCATCTGAGTCATTAGTGCTGGCGGTGCTCCTGGCCTGTCACATGTGCTAGATGTGACATCTTCAATGAAGTTTAAAGGCATGGTGAAAGGTTATGGGCATAGTTTCACATCACTTTGGACTGATCCAAAATTAATGTTTTAAAAGCTCTTGCCGACAGCAACTGTTAAAGGGTGTCTGTCCATCTTCTTCAAGCTGTTACAACACGCCTTTTCCTCCTCCCTCGCACCCTTGTGGCCCCCTGTCCAAGCTGATCAATTTGAGAACCCAGGCTGAAAACTAACCTCTCAAAGAAGATGCATCCTTGTGACAGTGTTGCTGTGGAGGCTGAGCCAGTCTAAAGGCCAACTGCTGCTGAAAGGGACAGTTGGCTTAAATCAGTATAGATGTAAAACTGTACCGTTACATAAAGCGTTTCACCCTGCTGGCTATGGAACAGCAACCTTGACTTTTACTTTCTGCAGCTGAATGTACATGAAATGATTCCTTAAGCTGAGGTGAGCAGTGCTTGTTCATACTCAGTTTAACCTGTTCATAACCGGGACTCTCTATTCCATTTAAGTTCTGCCTGCATGAAGTTAGACAGTTCCAGCTCTTGTTTATGCATATTTCGAGTTTATACTGTGCTTAATAGCAATATTAAACTTCACTGTTGCTTTTGACTGTGGGAATAAGTTGATTTTAAATGAAGACTGTGAGTTGGCTGGCCTTGCAGGCATCTAAAATGTGTGCCTGTGTCCATCCACATGTATACTTATACATACGTATATACACATACACACTCACACATCTCTAACAGGAAGTCTTGGAGCCACTGGTTCTCCCCCAGTAGCTCTGAGCACAGCCAGCTGCCTGGGTGGGTAAACTGGAAACAATGGGAATTCTTCTTGGCTCCTGTGGACTTCAGCTGAGGTTGTAGGTGTTCACTTCTCATACTGCTTTCTAGCAACTTCTGGCACCGTTTAGGTTTTGAAGGGCCCGGTAGAGAGTTTTAATGTTTTGGCTTCCAGGTGGTCCCACTTCAGCCATCTGTGTTCAACCTTGGTGTGACTGACTGGTTGGTGACTTTGTTCCTAGAGGTGTAACTCTGCACTTCTACTCTAACAGGTTCCGAGACCTCTTCGAGGTGGCATGTGTGAGGAAAAATATTTGTAAGCTCCAAAAGAGTTTTGAATTTTATTTTTCAGTTGCGGTACAGACCTCAGTCTAGGTTCAGTGAAATTAGTGGCTAAATTGCCATTGATTTACTGGAGGCTTCCTTGAGACCTCTCCATCAGTACTTCAGTTCAATTTGTTCTATCTATTACACGCTTCGCTTCTTGTTGTAGAGCACCTTCTTTTTAATTTTTAATTTCATAATACTTTACATCTTTTGTCACAGTTTAGCTGGAGAGGATCAATACACAGACAGCTCCAGAACTTTCCTCTCCAAGCCAGCATCACTCTCGTGCTTCTAGTCATTATCAGTACTCATCTAAGAAGCTATCAAGCCCCACTGTCTCTGTTGAAGAGGTTACATTTTTTTTCTGTATTGATTAACTTAACTGTTTTGAGTAAATTTGACCGCCTGTGGCTACTGCTGACCCTAGATTCCTGCAGTACCTCCAAGCAAAATGCTAAACATAGCTGGCATTCTTGGTACAGCATGAGTGGGTGTGTTGGGAATTCAGGGGTGCTAGGACAAAGCACTGCAGTACTTATCCAGGGCAATCTTTTATTGGGGGGGGGGGGGGGCGGGGGAAGAGTTATTCTGTGTTAAATTCAATTTGGGAGCATGGCATTGAGAGATGAGATCCCTCTTGCTATGGTTATATATGATGCCCCTCGGTTTCCTACTGGCGTAGATGGTTCCGCATGAATTGGAAAAAATTCAGTGTACTGGGGGAAAAATTTCAATGTAATTCTCTGGCATTGAGGACTTAGTTAAAACAAGGGGATGGCAGGAGGTTTTAATTCATAGCTAGAGACGATGAGGATATAAGTGAGCTAGGGTGAGGGAATGTTATTAGGGTGAATTTTGTTGCTTCCTTTTGGAGCATCTGGTAATAGCTGCTATCAGGTCTGTCCTGAGGTGGTATTTCCTGTGTTTTAATGAAAGTGGTTGTAGCAATGTACAGGGTGTTTCACTGTGAGGACTCAGCAGTATTGCAGCAACATATTAATTTCTGTAGTTTGAGTTTTTGGTATTGACATGAAGTGTAAATATAACCATTTGGCAGTGTAATTAAGTATGTGTGACATCCTGTAGGAAAATTTCTTTCCAGTTTAAGAGGAAATTAATTTAGAAACTTTTTGATGTAATACAGACATAGCTGCCTCTCCTGTGTATGTGTATGAGCTTATTAAAAAAAAAACCAAACAAACAAACACAGCACTTGCTAATAAAAATCTAGGTCTTAAAACCTTAGGAATGGAGAACTTGGAAAGAACCTAAATGAGCATATTTTTGGCAATATAGTTATTAATTAATCTGCAACCTTATTGTTATTTTGTTAAATAAAACACTTTCTAAGTGCTTGTCTCTTGAAAGAAATTCTTAATAAATTTCATTTATATTTTTAAATAAATTAAATAAATAAAAATATTGGAATTTTTTTTATCTTATGAATAATTGCCACAGCAGACTTGTGAGCATGTATTGTATTTCTTGGCTGTGTAATCATACATGAGCAGAAGTCATTACTGAGAAATGCCTTTTTTTTTTTTTTTTTTTTTCAAAGTAGAAATGCTGAGTGCAGTCCTACAGCGTATAGTTCTTTGGACATGATGTTTTGTCTGCAATTGTTGGAAAGGGTTTTTCAAATTAATTAAGAATATACTTCTGTGTTGCAGGATAGAGTATGGCTAAATTTAGGGGAATAAACTTTTGAAGCCTATAGGATGGTTAAGGAAAGCTTTGTATAACTTAAGGCAAAGATGTAGTCAATGCTGTTCTGAAGTGAGAGGTCATACTAAGAGCAATGGGAAGTCCTTGGTCCATGCAGGAAGCAAATGTGTGATAGAGGAATCACATCTCTGGCATATAAGTACTAAATTTCTTGTCATCTGACAGCCATCCTTGGAGTTTGCTCTTTAGGTAGTGCTTCTCGTGACCTTTCTGTAGCTGATTATGTTGTATCTTCTATGTTCTAATTTCTCTTCTGTGGAAAGCATATTTTTTCCTGTTGTTGCTAGAATAGTTAATCATCAGTTTCTCAGGAGAAACTGCAGGATCCCTTCTACCAGTGGCCTCAGGTTGGTTTAAAAAAAAAAAAAAAAAAAAAAAAAAGAAAAAGATCCTAAAGTATATGGATTAGGTAAGAGGTTTTAGCCTCATAGCATATTTTATGACACAGTAGGAAGACGCGTGCTTGTTTTTTGAACATGATCAGAAAACTAATCTCATACTTTTCATCAGGTTATTGCACCATTAATAGATCTCCCTATCAGAGGTAGAGAATTGAGAAAATACTGCATAGCACTAGAACTGCAGTCTTAAGTAAAAAAATTGATCTAAATGTCTTTTTCTCAGTGAGAATTGTGAGACCACAGCTGCCATATTTTTCATCTGCTTTACTTCCTGAAGAGATCAACCCTAGATGGTGAGTCAGCTAACCAGCAAAGATGATTAATAAAGGAATAAGCTAAATAAGGATTTTTTTTCTAGTAACCACCGGCTATTCTGAGCAAGAAATGTTCCAAGTACTCACTGACCCTGTTTTGTTTTTTTTTTTTAAAAAAAAAAAAAAACACAAAAAAACCACAACCAAAAAAAATCCCAAACAAACAAACAAAACACAAACCAAAAAAACAACCCAAAACCTCAACAGTTGTTGTATTTGAGGTAATGGACATGGGACAGGTCTGATAGTTACTTCTAACAGTAGTTCTGCCTTAATTCTACTAAGCACGTATGTAATGATATATTCCAAACCTTTCATACGCTTGCATAAGATATTTTAGTGTGGGGAAAAAAATAAAGGTAAAAATAGTTTTTAAACTTTATTCCCCTCCCTCCCCCGAACCATAATGACAGAGGCTGGTAAGGTAGAGGGGATGGTCCCTTTTTACAGCTAAGCACCTATTGTGCAAAAAGTTTTGAGTATGTTGTCCTGGTGTGCAGAATCAGTATGATTTCTGTTAGTACATGTTGCCTAAGTTAAAGGTTCTTCATTGTCTTTTAGCTGGCTTTGAAGCCAAAATTACCAGGTCTTGTAACAGCATCATTAAAATTGGTTATGGCTAAAACTGGAGAGAGACTTGAGCCTTTTATTCTGCCTTTTTTTTTTTTTTTTTAGTGCACTCATTTAAGTGTGCAGTCTGAGAGTCTGCCTGAGCTTTAATGAATGCAATTTGGTCTCCTGCTGGACAAATTTTCCTATATAGATTTTCTTATATATATGAAAATAATGTAAAAGAAATAGTATGAAACAACACAGATGTGAGACAAAGACACCTTTCTAATGGCATAATAAATCTGCACTGTGAGTGGATGCCTAGGCTAATGCGAAAGATGCGTGAAGGCCAGCAATGCTGGCAGGGTGGTTGGCTAAGCAGGATGCTGAAAGGCAGAGAGTGCCAGAAAAGCCAAGCTGGCATTGCCAAGTGCCTTGTCCTGTGATGCCGTAAGCCCTGTGCCTTGCCCTGGCATGGTGGGCGTCAAGGATGCTCTAAGATGGAGCACCCTGTTGCGTGCAGCATAAGCCAGAAAGTACTGGAGAATATCAAGAGAGGTTGGGGAGAATTATACAGTGATAACAGTACTCCAGAATAGGAATGAATAACTGAAGTCAGTTACTGGGAGAGTTTGTACTTATAGCACAGATGATAATGCCTTTTTATGACGTTTGGAAGAAGGGGCAGGCAGCTCAGGAGGACTACAAAGATGTTGTGAGGTTATGCAGGGAGAAAATTAGAAGGACCAAAGCCCAACTAGAAATTAATCTGGCTACTGCCATAAAAGACTATTAAAAACCTTTCTATAAATATATTAGCAACAACCAGAGAGCCAAGGAGAATCTCCCTCCTTTATTGGATGCAGGGGGAAACATAGTGACAAAGGATGAGGAAGAGGCTGAGGTACTTAATGCCTTCTTTGCCTCAGTCTTTAACAGTAAGACCAGTTGTTCTCCAGGTACCCAGCCCCCTGAGCTGGAAGACAGGGACAGGGAGCAGAACAAAGCCCCCATAATCCAAGGGGAAATGGTTAGCGACCTGCTACAGCACTTAGACACACACAAGTCTATGGGGCCAGATGGGATCCACCCGAGGGTACTGAGGGAGCTGGTGGAAGTGCTCACTCAGCCACTTTCAATCCTTTACCAGCAGTCCTGGCTAACCGGGGAGGTCCCAGTTGACTGGAGGTTAGCAAATGTGATGCCCATCTACAAGAAGGGCCAGAAGGAGGATCTGGGGAACAACAGGCCTGTCAGTCTGACCTCGGTGCCAGGGAAGGTTATGGAGCAGATCATCTTGAGTGCCATCACATGGCACGTACAAGCCAACCAGGTGATGAGGCCCAGTCAGCATGGGTTCATGAAAGGCAGGTCCTGCTTGACCAACCTGATCTCCTTCTATGACAAGGTGACCTGCTTAGTGGATGAGGGAAAGGCTGTGGACATTGTCTACCATGATGATCTTAAAGCTCTTTTCCAACTTAAATGATTCTGTGATTCTAAAAAGGACCTGACTTGCAAATTCCGATTTCACTTCAGTTTTGCGGTGCACTTTTAATAACTTGCCTTCATTTAGGCAAGGTTACAAGCTAAGGCTCAGTGTGGCTTCATTTTAATTCATCCTGGTTTTAGCTAATGCTTTGTGAAATTATTGTCTTAATGGTGGGGAAGTAGATCTCTTGGGAAATGTGAACAAAGGACTACCTTGTTGGGAAAACTGTGTCTCTGGTTTGTGGCGCTCATGAGTTGAGCAGGTGATGTAATATCTGAACATCATCTTGTGAGAGGGTGTATTGCATTTCTGTTTGTGTCCTTATTTCTTCTGCGGCGATTCATCCTGTTTTGCTGGGTTTGACCTGTTAATGTATGTGCAGAACAGGAGGTGGAGAGAGAATAACTAAAGAGCATGCTTGCACCCTGGAGGGGGAAGGATGACTTAAGCTAAAATGCTGCCTCCATATCCCATGGGTATGATATGTGGTAGAGTGACTGGATCTCCTGCATTATTCATTCCCACTGGCTTCTGCTGTGAAGTGGGTGTTTATCACATGAATAGTTGTGCTGTGGGTTGCTGCAGAAAAGGTGTGTGTGACCTGAATACTCATCACCCACAGGTCTTTCTCTAAGTGACAGATAAAACCTGGTCTCAAGTATGGTATGTCTGCTAAGAAGTCGAATCATTTGGAGATGTTTTTCTCTCAGACAGCTTGTGGATGAGCATCTTTAGTTGCTTCTAACCCTCATGGTTGGTCTCTGTTACATGTGTCAGCATGAATTCCCAGGCTTTCAATTCCTTCCTTAAAATTTTACGCCTGTGTGAAAGTAAGCTTTAGTCTTAACATGTATTTGGAAAATTGTTCAGCTAGCTAAGTTGCACTCCATTGTGCTAAGAATAAGATTTTTTGAGAGAAATTCCAGGCTGTTTTTTTTTTCAAATATAGATTCAAGTTTCTTTCTTTCCACTTTTAATTTTTTTTTAATTCTTTTTAATGCAGCTCCTTGAGCGTTTTCAAAGCACACTTGTTCTGTTGCTGAAGTGCTAACAGCAAATTGTGTGTTGGGCTTTTGTGAGCTCAAAAGCTTGGGTCAGGAGGGATGAGCAAACAGAAAATACGGCTTGATTGCCATCCACTGGGGGGAAAACATGCTGCAGTGGTACTCGGGCTGTGCTTGGAGAGTTGCTGTTGAGCGATACGTACCCCTACGTTGATCGTGCTGTGCTTTTGGCATAATAACCCAGAAACTGTCAGCCTCAGCCCAGATGTTTGCTCAGACAGTTTTGTAATAGCAGCTACTTGTCTGCTTTTTGTTCCAAGTCATGATAGCAGTGATGCTGAAAGCTGGAGAGAAGGGGTGGGCTTAGGGATGGAAAGGGCAGACACAAGGCTTAGTGGTGCTGCTGGGGAGATGCGCAGCGCACTGCAAACCACCTGCCCCGCGGTGTGGGAACTGTGTTCAGGATGTTTCTGTGCTCTTCTCCTTTTCCCCTGGCTTTTGCACGTTGGATGTATGTGTGCTGAGACCTAGCACCAGAACAGCATCTGTCTTTCTGGAACAGCTCCTTGCCCTGGCTGGCTGGTTCATCCTTAGGAAGCTGAATTACTCACCTGTGGAAATACCAACTCCCTCAGGCCATAAGGGTAGGGTATTTCCATACCTGGTTTTTACTGGTAGGATATTATGTTTTATGGCTAACTATAGAAGCAGAACATGAACGGAAGTGGGTTTTTTGGGGTGCACAATCTGACAGGACCAGGTGAGCTGGAGCCAGTGCTGTGCAGTGGGAGATGTCAGCCTCTCCAAGGCTGAAGATGAATTCTGCTTCAGTGTCAAGCCGGTGCTTTGCTTTCTTCTGCTTTGGTGGCTGTGCAGCACAGCTCAGCAAGCAGCAAGACTTGGGAAAAGCACTAAGTTATGCAGCCAGAGGACCAAAGTGACACCCTGGTGTTTGGTAGCAGTCACTGGCAACGTGGAGGTCTGTGTAAATGGTTTGAGGGTGGTGGTGGGGAGGATTTACTAAAATGAAAATACAGATTTGGTCCAGACTGGCATGAAAGGAAAGTTTCTTAGCCCCCCCCCCCCCCCCCCCCCCCCCCCCGCAAACCTTTAAAAGGATAAACAAAAAACATCTCCCAATATCCACTTGGGACATTTTTAATAAGAAGAATCACTAAAATGAAGGGGACAGACTTGGATATCATTCATAAATATCAAGACTTTCCCTCCTCACAGTCTCTGCCATAGTGACCCTGTGGTCAGCGCACATTGTGGGGGAGGCAGAAGACCCATGCCCATGTTCCTTCTTGGCCCAGGAGGACTCGACCCATCTTCTGCCCTTTCCAGGAAGGTGTCCAGAATATGCTTTTTAACCTGGAAGGGGAAGAGTGGAACCCCTCCTGCAAATAATGGATAACTAAATCTCTTCAGTTTTGTGGATTTCTCAGAGTTCATAAATAAAACAGTGCCATGTGCATTTCAGTGTTTTAGCCACTAATTGTGAAAGAAATGCTTCTTCCTGACCTTCAAAAAATTGTGCTTCAAAAATTTGGGAAGGTAAAACACCATCTAAGTGGTGCTCTTTTCCTTTTGGCCCTCTAGGGCAGTAAGTGAATTAATGTGTAAGATGCTTCCTTCTGTGGATTTGGCAAAAACTACTGTCAAAGACAGTAAGATGCAGACAAAGAAAGGTAGATGCTAAAAACATCAGGGAATTCTTGAGGCGGTGGCAGTAGCCTTCTCTTCCACCCCGTCTTTAATGAGTCTTTTACCTGTCATTAATGTTACAAGAGTCCTCCATGTCTGTCAGATTGAAGTGCAACTTGTTAATACACCTGGCAGGTTTCTTTTTTTTTTTGGTAAGAAAAACATAATTTGTTAGTTTGCTTTTGTTTTTTCTTTTAAACTATTTCTAGACTAAGGCCTCTAGAAACCTCAGAACAGAACTCAGCTCTTCCTTCTCTCCTCCTTTCGGAAATAAACCCCAGCAGCCTGGGTTCTTGGGGCGGTTGCATGAGGCTCACCTGGAGGCTGTCTGATGGACTGGAGTTAGAAACTGGTAATGTGCTTTCTAGAAGGAAAGAGAAAAATTTGTCCCTAAAATAGATGACCATGCTGTACTTATTAATTATTGATGTTATGCTGGATGACTTCTTTCTTCTATTTTTAAATCGGAGGAAGAGGTGGAAATTTTAATGGAGGGGTAGGTGGGATCCTGTGATTCTGGTTTAAAAGGCAATTTAAGGCAGAGTCCTCAGTCTGATAATGTAAATGCAGCGTGCCTGCATGTCTGTGTGTGGCTAGAGAAAACTGCAGTATGATACCAGTTTCATACTGATACCAGTTCACTCATCTCTATATGATGAGCACTGTACACATGTAATATCCTCAGCCTCATGCATAAGTACATAACTGTGCTTCCATTCTAAAAGCACAAGAATTGGGAAATCTATAGTTATTTTTCCCAGAGCAACTGGATCCCTGCCAACTTGCATGTTACTGATTTTACACCCTTCCTCTCTGCCCAACACAGGCAGGTTTGCAGGCTGTTAGCAATATATAGCCAATTACTATAAAGGATACAGGAAGGGTGCTCCAGAGTGATGTAATCCTTAAAATTTGTATTCCCTAATGCAAATAGGTGGGTTTATTTTCCTACAAAACAAGCTTTCAAGGTGAAGAAGTGGAAGACTATCTGTTGCTCTCCTTGGAGAGATGTGCCACCGCCAAGCCCAGGTTGGCTACTCTCTGCCGGGGCCATCCGAGAAGCAGTTGCCCAGCAGGGAAGGGGAAAGAGTTGATGAATTTTCATTTTTTGGTGTCAATTTTAAGAGTAAGAGAATTTAAATCAGAGTAGCTCAGTTTAAGTCAACAGAAGCATCGGAGAACCTTGCTGGTGCAGGCTTTTTTTCTAATTTAAAGGCAAGAACAAAAATGCAATGCCATTGCTGAGGAACATACCATTTATATAGTGTGTGCTTCAGGAAAAAAGAGTTACTGAAGTATAAAACCCATTTTGGTACTGAATGACTCCAGTTGAAATTTGGTGATTGGAAACCTGCCTCTTTTATATTTAACCTAAACTTTAAAGTTCCTTACCAGGAGCAAGGAGGTTGGAAAGGAGAGCAATCAAACCTGCTAACCTTCTTAGGTCTTGGCAGGAAGCCACCAGGCACAAGCACAGGCTGCAGTGGAGCAGGAGGAAAAAAGCTGCAGCGATTCCTAGCTCAGTAAATTCCTGCTAAACCTCAAGAAAGTAGCTTTGGTCTGAGTTTAGATATTACAAATCTTTGCGGAGTCTCTATCGGGTAAATGTCTGTCTGTTTTGGGAGATCTACAAAAGTAAGTTTTGTTCTAGCATCTCAACAGGGGCGACAACTCCCAAATTTTTCCTTGCTGGCTGGTGTTTTCTGTTTGGTTTTATTATTTCTAACTGAAATTCTGTGATGTGCCCAAGATCAGGTTGCATGCTGGCACCTGTGAGATCACTTGTTTCTGAGGCTACCTGAGGGCTGGATTGCAGGTCTGTGTCCTGTGGAAATCTAAGTACCCAGGAATATCTAATCCCACTTTAAGTATATGTAGCTATCACCCCATCTTTGCAAAAGAAGGAAATAGGCACTATTCAATTTTTTAAACTTGCACCTAGTATTACTTCAAACAGCCAGTTGTTTATTTCAGTAATTGTAACAGTATGTTCCTACTTTGTCATCTGTGGGCGTTAAACATTTGCTAATTCATGTTCTAAGAAGAGTATCAGTGGCTGTATGCTATCTGCCTTCCAATTTACTGCTTTTAATAAAGTCCTAAATGAATTATTCTAGCTTGCATAGGTCTGGGAGACTGAGCTTGCTGCACTGTTGGCTGGCTGAGCTTTTCTTTGAAATATTAAGATTTATAAACAGGAAGAAAAAAAAAACCTCCTCTTTTCATCCCTGGGTCGTTTTCAAGTCTGCCAGTTTTCAAGGCAGGCAATGTGGTTAAAAATGTGGGTGGAGAGGTGGACATGTTCAGTAGGATGCAGAGAAAGGGAAGGACACTCAGGGTGGGGGGCAGATTCTCAGCTGGGAAATAGAAAATGTTGGGTGTGCGATAGCACAATTTCAGGAATTTATGTCATCAGTGTAAATATCCCTTTGGATCTGAGGTCAGATGTCTCTTGTTGAAACTTTGTTTTGCAATTTCCTATCTGCTATTTTGTTGGAGAGCTTGGTCATTCCTACCTTCAAGACCTGTATTTTGTATTTCAGGCTTTCCTCTGATCTCAGAACTGGCAGCTGACCCCATCTTAGTTTGGATTGAAAAATTGTCTTGTTTCAGGCGTAAAATGCTTTTTGAGCTGTTGCCTATTTTTTTATTGAATTAACTACTGTTTTCTGTTGCAGTTACACTAGGCTTGGTTTAGAGCAAATTAGGTTTCATATATAGAATGAAGAGGGTTAATTGTAAAAATGGCCATGCCAGCACAGATGGATGCATCTGTTTGTTTATCATGGGAAGAAATCCCTTAAAATTATTTGGAAAAAAGCTAGCATGTATGCCCAGTGTGTGGAGAAGTTTGGGGTCTCAGTACTTAACACAGAAAGTTTTGTTTGTATAAAACCCGTGAATCACAAACAGAAGGAAATCGCTAGTTTCTTGGCTTTACTGGTATGCAGGTGTTAACACAACGTGTGTTTTCTTTCTCTCCTTCTTTTTTTTTTCTCTCTCGAATACTGAAATCTGATCGTCTGATACAAAAGTCCACAAATGTGCCTGCTAAATTGGGTTAGAATATTAATGAGCATTGTTCTGTTTTCTTCCTGCCCCCTTGAAGAGTTTTTTTTAAAAATGCAATTTCATTATTGAAATGAAAATGAGTATATTTTCTTGATTTCTTCAGAAAGCTTTGGATTTTAAAATTATTTTTCATCTGGCTTCTAAAAAGGTCTATTTTCAAGTTTCCAAATGACAAATATGATTTTTAACGAGAACATTTTCAGCTCTCCAAAATGATCTGTTCTCTCTCAGTACTTTCTAGGATTTATAGTTCTTAGATTTCTGTTAGAACAAGGACAGGAAAAAATAAATCTCTCTTTAAAATGGAATATAATTTGGCTTTATTTAGCTTGGCTTTTGCTTTAACAAAGAAAAAAAAAATTTTAAGCTCTATAGCAGATGAGATTTGCATCTTCGGTCTTGCATATTTATTTTCTCCAGATGGAAGAACAAATATAAAGTTGAATAATACCTTAAATTCTAGAACATAGTTTGACTGACAGATCTGCTGCTGCTGCTGGACTATCTTTTGATGGGGAGATAACCTCGCTTCTGTTACTATGTGGCAACAATCCCAATATATTTTTCAGTACCAAACCCCAAAGCATTAATGTAATCATTTACCAGGGGCCAGAACGGTTAGGGAATGACTGCATTACAGCATACAGACTTTGCAAAAATAAATTATATACTTGGTGTCTGCTGAACACAAGCATAATTGAAAAGATGATTTTTCACTTTATTTTCTAAATTAGGTTATGAATATCCTGTTTAGTGAGGACTTCTTGCTGCTTTTTTCTAGCTTGGGGCTCATCTCTATCATCTAAATTAATTTTCTTCGTGATACTCTGTGTTCGTGCATGGGGAAAACCGCAGGTCTGTAATGCAGTGCAGAGAGAGAGAGAGAGAGAATTTAAAGCATGCTTTGCAGCGTGTCTCTTACATGTGCAAGCTGTCATAGGCCGACAGCAGCTTGTGACACCTGCCCGGTTTGGGAAGATCCCTGCGCTGTAATATATGGATCCTCTGTTGTGCTTTTACTTCTCCTGCGTGCATGTTATTGAATGCAGATGGTTTTTAAGGATTTAAACTGAAGGTGGCTGTTTGGGTTACTCACTCGCTTGTGCTCGTCTGATTGCCAGGCTCCTGCTGCCGCAGAGGGTGGCCGTGTGGGTTTCTTCTGGCAACCTGCACCTTTGTGAGCTCAGTAGTTTTCATGAATCCCTCCTTGACTCTACATAAACGAAAACTCTAATATGTGACTTGTTTTTGTTTTGCAGCTTGCCTGATTTCTGCAGTGACCTGAGGGGGTGCTGGTGCCCAGGACTCCAGGACTTGGTGCTCTGGTACTGGCTTTCCACCAACGAGCTGGGGAGAGTAAGTAACCTGCTCTGTGTCCAGGGATCCTCTGGGGTGGGGGGGCTCTTTCTGCACTTTTCTTGTCCCACGTCTCAAACACTGAAGTCTCAGATTTCTCCCAGCACAGAGACCAGAGGTACCTGTATTTCTATGCAGTATTTACGTTGTTTATCATGGTGTTTGTTAATAAAGATGCTCCAGCTCTTCTAGTACTCCAGCAAGAGCAGTTCTTGGTTTATCCATTTGTGCAGATTAGCTGTATTTGTG
Source organism: Mycteria americana (assembly GCF_035582795.1). Lineage (NCBI taxonomy): Eukaryota > Metazoa > Chordata > Aves > Ciconiiformes > Ciconiidae > Mycteria > Mycteria americana. Next base: position 27,644,546 of record NC_134368.1, on the reverse strand, counting down.
CAACAAACCACTACAACTTGTTCTGCCGCCTCATGTGAGAAAAGGCTGTACGCAACAGAGGTGTTTCATAGTAGTGCTGTTCCTCTGTGGTGTCAGTGATACTATCTGTTAATGCAGACACCTGTGTTGGATTTCAGTATTCTGTGCAGCAGGAGTGCAGTCTCCTGCGATGTGTTGAAATGGTTCTGTGTGGGTCTTGGAGTGGGAGGGAGGCCCATAGCAGCAGCTGCTTTGTGGCACCAGCTGGGGCCATCTATGTGGAGGGGTTATCTGGTGGCATGCTCCTCAGCAGCCTCTGGTGTTGTGGCTTTCCCTTTCTTCTCATGCGACCTTACAGGCTGAGGATGTACTTCCCAGTACCTAGCAAGCCACGGGGTTTCTCATCTTCAGAAATAAGCTATGTGAGAGGTCTGGCACTTTGTCTGCCCACAAAGAAAGTGCTGTTAGCTGGAATGCTCGGGCTAAGCGTGCCTGTAGGTTTGTCTACGCCATACAAGCAGTTCTACTGGCAGAGCCCTGCGGAGAAACTGCACCATTTGCTACTAGAGGCAGGAAGTCTTTTCATCAGGATTGCTGTTCCACCTTCCTGAAATGCAGCTGCACTCTCTGGGCTTTTGCTGATGTGATCCTTACAGGGGTGTTATTTTGGAGGTAACTGCTGGAGGTGAGCTCACAGAGCTTTCAGATGTACGCCAGCCTTGTAGCCACTGAGCAAATCTTAAGCATGCCTCAAGTTCTTGCTTTACTTGTGGGGTGCACAGCTGCAAACTCTTACACTGTAAGTTTCCTCTTTAGCTGGTTAGTTAAAATGTAGAGAGGAGATAAATGCTAGTACCTAGCTGGGACTTTCATTTAGAAAATGATCTTTCATGCTGCATGTTACTTTTCCTAGAGAATTCCTTATTAACACAGGAGTTCTCATCCTGAAGAATTTCAGAGGTTTTATGGTTTGGTTCGTCCCCGTCCGTCCCGTCCCTCCCCCCCCACCCCCGATAAAGCTACACTCTGGTGAGACAAGATATTTCTTATTAAAGCAGTCTTTGCACAAAGAGAATGATGGGACTCCAGCCAGGGCTAAGCTCATGTTGGTATGCAGTTGCGTGAGACATGAATGTTTTAGCCGGTGCAGTAAGATGGCTCTTAAGGGCTCATTTAAGAGTTCAGGGTTAGTCTTGGTCTTCATGCTTTTCGCATATGTTAATCAAGCAGACTTAGTGGTCCGTAATACACAAGAGGCTGGGCTTAATGATGCAACTTTTCTTTCCAGGTTGTTTTTCTTTAGTCTCTATACCTACTTGACAGAGCCTCAATTCTTACATGGGAACCGAGCAGTATTCTTCTAAAACATAGAGTTGCCATGCAGATTATTAATTTGTATCGTATACTAGGTCATTCTCATGTCTTTTTTTTTTTTTTCTTTTTTTCTCCCTTTTCCCTTTTCCCTTTTCCTTCCCTCTTGGTCCTCTCCCTTTCACTGGAAGAGCCTGTAAGTCCTCTGCTGTCCTGAGTCATTTTAGGTATCAGTAAGGGAGTCTCATAATTTCCCTTATATAAGATTCCAGTCTTCTCTCTGTGGAAGAAGCTACTGGGTTGAGGACCTTCACCTTAATAGGACCAGTCACCCTAATTCATCTTACTCCTCTTTGTAACCATGTCCAGTTCCCCAAAGGCCTGTCCATCAGAGCATCTTTAGGTGAATTGCTCACTGCGTGACGCTTGGCTGGCCTCTGTTTTACTGTCAGGAAGCACTCTGCCATGGGCATGGTGCAGCCATTGGCCTGGCGTTAGCTATGTGTCTTCAGACAGCCTTGTGAGACCATCCCTGCTAATCTTTAATCAGCATTCTCATGGCAGACTGGTGCCAAGCTGAGGGGAGTAGTGCTTCGGTCATTGTTTAATGCAGTTGAAACTCCTCACCCCAGCTGCTCAGGGATGATACAGTTTGTCAGATAGTAGCTTTTCAAATTAAAAGGAAAGGTTACTCATTTTGTGATAAATGTGGGTTTTGGAGGTAATGGAGTTGGTGTGGGTTCAGCTACCTGAGCAGCTATCACTGCTTTTCAGAGTCTTTTAGCGAGCCTTGCAGACAAGGCATGGGTGTCATGCTCGCAGTGGAGCTGGTGCTCACGACATCGTTCCTGAGATCACAGATGCAGTAGCGTAGACTAATTCTTTTCCAGATTTCACTGGATTAACACCTGTATGTTTAACATGTCTACAGAATACATTTTAAAGGTGGAAGTCCACACCAAGAACAAACTCTGTGTGGACGCAGCAATAGCTCAGGTTGTCCTTCAGGCCACATCAGCATCTTCCTCCCATGCCCCAGTGGGATCTCTACTGCTAATAACAAGAGAGTTCAGTTTTCACAGCTGTTCCAGTATTTCTGCTGAGACAGTAATTTCTGTAGTGTGCGTGGCTCTCTGTTAGGGTTTGAACCAGAATCAACAATTTGTTTAATAGGCTAGTGGAAAATCCATGGTAGCTCTCACCTCAGGATGTACTTGTATTGGTGACCCCTCTTCAGTTAAACAGTTTCTTATTAAGACTCATTTAAAACTGTTGGCTACAAAGCAATGAGGTTGGCTGAACCTGAACTTCAGGTCCAGGTGTGGCCTAAAAGACACGTATTCTGTGATACTTCTTAGGGAGCCTGTAGGAGATGAGTTTAATGTGTCCCATTCTAATTGACCTTAATGCAGCCTGTTTTGGTGCTGAAATCATATGAGATCATCTATCGTACTTGTTGCTTGGCAAATATGGTTGCAGTACCTCCATGGTAGCTCCCCAGTAGTGTGCTGCAAGCCCTCTCTGTGGCTCAGCAGAGGCTATCAGAAAGTTCCTGCTATGTTATTGTCACTTAGGACTGGAGAGGATAGCTGCTTGTTTGTGGAAGATGTTATTCACAAAATCAGACTAATTCTCTGGTGCCTGATTTGGTTAATAATATTAATAGGTTGTGAAGGAAACCCTGGGGGAACTTCTCAAACTGCAGCAGGTGAACGGAATAGCCTGTGCTTCTGCTCCCAGTGTTGTTGTCGTTCATCATCACCTTTTGCCACTGGTAACAGCAGCAGAAGATGTAGTACTGGGTAGTGTAGGACATGGTTCAGCCTTTTTTACTACCTTAGTATATCATACTTTCAAAAAAGAAATACATTTCTTGCTCTATTGATAGCAGTTGTCCTTGCAAACCAAGGACACAGCTCTTGTCTTGGGGGAGGGTGTTGTGGAGAGGACAGACCTGAAAAGAAATAATTGAATCTTAGCTGGTTGTTTGTCTTGAGCTGGTAGTTTATTGTGCCCAGACTCATCTTATTTGCCAAAAAATGGAAAATGGTACCATGAGGTAGAAATTAACAGTATTTTAGAAAATGTTAAATAAAATCGCTTTTTAATGGAGTATTGCAATATTTAACGTGATTGTTCATGGCTCAGTTAGGATTAGGAAGCATCAACGACAACATGAAACTCTATTCTGATTATTCTGACAGATGTTTAATTATAAAAAAAAAAATTTTTTTTTCTAAGAATAAGTTCTTCCATCAAGAAAGGTGGAACTCTTATGTGATAACTGCAGATAATGAACCATATCTTGACTTGTGACCCAGTTAATAAATTTTTCTTTTTGGATGCTGAGAATCCTTTCCACTGCATTGTCACAGAAAAACATGGCATGTGGCATGCCAGCTTAGGAACAATTTATGCTGTATTGCAGCAGCTGTCCATACGATATGGGTTTTGAATGGAGAGGGGAGGAGGTACCCAGGAATATGCTTATATTACTCTAAATGCATGTCATCATTAGCTTTGAAGAAAGAATCAAAGAGCCCCAACGAGAGCCTGTCTCACAACTACTCTTCTGTTGTTTATGCAAGTGATTTTGGTGACCGACACTAGTATAAACCTGGATTCAGATGCAGGATGGGTCATGTCTGTACATCATTCAGCATCCAAAAAGGCTGACAAAAGTCTTATCTCAGTATGGTAGACATGGTTTTCAAATGTTTTTTTTAGTTAAATAAAACTACAAATCCTACATTATATGATTTGGCTGTCTCTTGTAGCCATTATTTTTGAGGGAAGGTGAGGCAGAACAAGTACTTTGACAAAAACTCCGATATAATTTTCAGTGTAATTACTACTTTGTTAACTTTTTCATAAGTATTTCAGTACGACACCAATTCGTTAATCATGAGATCTTGTTACAGAGCTATAGAGGTAGTGTGTGTAGCTTCCTTCTAGAAAGACGTAAAAAACCCTGGCTTTTTATTTCCTTATGTCATTAACTGATCTTAAAGTAATATCTTTCTCCTATTATGCTGCAGAAATTACTCTTTCCAATATTTCCTTATTTACTATAATGGTGAGGGGGTTTGTATGGCTGATGAACAACTGCTTAGTCAATAGAGGTGTTGTATGAGAGTTCTCTGTATCGAATGGCTCTGCCATAAAACCCGCCAAAACTGGAAACAAAGGAGAGGTTTGTTATGTGTACTCTATTTGGATACTACAGCATTGTTGTCCATACGAGTTCCTCATGACCTTCAATTTATTTTTTCCTTCCATATCCCTGTGGGTTAAAAAAACAAAACAAAAAAAACCCAGGGGGCTGAATTGTTTTCTTGTCAAAAATGTATATGAGTTGCTTGCTTCCTACAAATAAGACTAGTCCTTCCTTCAACAGCAAAAGCAATGTGCTGCTTATATTGCTAGAGCTATAGCTGTTGTCCAGTTTTTGGCAAATTGAGACATTCAGAAACGCACTTGGTAACTGCACCTAGAAAAAGGTGCTTTTTAAGGAAAAAAAAGTAGTAGAAATTAAAATCCTGAATCATACCTCAGAAATAGTTCGTCTGCTTTCAGTCATTCCTGGTTTATGACTGCTTCAGAGAAGTAAGAAGGCCAAGAAATTGTACAGAAGGCAGAGTGAAAAATCTGTTCATAAAGTTTCTTCCAAATCCTGTTAGATGAAAACCATCTTATCCTTTGAAACTTGATACCCCAAATCTTATGTGTTTGGGTTTTTTTGGGGGGTGGGGTGGTGTTTGGTTTTGGGGTTTTTTTGTGGGGTTTTTTTTTTGGTGGTTTGGGTTTTTTTAAAACTTTGTACTCTGGATATGCTTGTTATTCACTAACCATGCAGTTTTATAACCCTGCTGGATTTTTGTCCAGAGGTGGCTATTTAGATTCTCGTTAATGTCTCGGTGAATTCCACAGAAAAATTGTGATGCTCTTTTTTTTAATTAAAAAAAAAAAAAAATATCACACCAGAGAAAAGTATCTCCCATTCAGATGCTTACCCCCATCGTATTAAAACAATTCATAACTTTTAAGATTATTTTGTTAAATTATTTTATACCCTTTTGGAAATCTGTTCTTGGACCACCTTTCTCTGATGTTAGGTATGTTCTAATTTCCAGCCTAAATTTAGCAAGGACTGCTTTACGTGCACTTGTTTCTTGTGCCAACATTACACTTCAGAGTTTTTGTTGCTTCTCTCAGCCTTTGTTTTGTTGTATGCCAAACCCTTAATATCCTTGTACAAGACAGAAATCTGGTACCTTGATTATCTTCCAATTTCCTGTGTTTTCCATTAATCCCTGGTGTGTGAGGGACCACATGCTACCGGGCTGTTTCAGATGAGATCTGGGCATTACCTCGCACAACAGTGTCAGTGTTTTCCTAACTCTGCAGGAAGGGCTGTAACCAGAGAATTTATTTGCCTTCCCCCATGCACGCATCACACTGGAAGCTCAGAGCAGGTCAGTACCCTGCTGATGTAGCTGGGTCTCTTTCTTCCATCACGTCCAACCATTTGCATCACGTCCAACCATTTGCATCACAGTCCAACACTGACAGCAGAATTTCTTAGTGATTCCCTGAATGAATGACCTTGTGCTCTGTGTTACTTCACTTCATTACATTTCTATTATGCTCCTTCTCAGCATCCAGTTTTCCTTTTGGTGATTCCATCTTTCTCCTTGCAGCAGAGCATCCAAATTTTGTGTCACCAGCAGATTTCACTGACACCTTTTGTGACAAGATCATCAATGATAATATTAATTGAATTAATTTCCTTTTATCAGCCGCTATTTTCCACTCCTTCGGTTAATTTGTATTTTCCCTTCTCCTCTTATTGTGTGAAAAGGAGAAGTTCCCAGTTTGCTTCCACTGAACCATTTATTTGGACCTTTCTTTGTGTTCCCTCTTGTTAACTCCTCTGAGGTAAACATTTTGTGCTTCCCTCAGTGTATCAAAGCTCCTGCGTAATAGCTTTGATAATTGTCCATTCCATAAGCCTTCTGGTTTTATGGTCTCTGAAAAATACTTAAAGGTACTTGGGCTTGTCTGGGCTACTGAAGTTTGTATACTGTGTCTGAGGTCAAAATCAAGCATGGAGGAAGCCTGTGTTAGTGTCTTACAGCCTTCTATTGCCCCAGGTAAAATAACATTTTGTTGAAATAACAGTTTGCTTCAGCGTCGTTCCTCTGCTGTGAATTGTAAATTGTATTTTAGCTGGTTGTCCAATGGTCAGGAAGCAGTTACACACATACACACAAACACACACATATAAAGCTTTATATTTTTATATATAAAACATATATTTCTATAATAAATGTGTGTATATATATATATTTATATATAAATAAAAATGATAGGGTAAACCTTTTTAGAAGAATCTCTACCTTGAAGTTTCAAAATACAACCCGCACTACATTTGTTACTGCATCTGCTACCACCAGGTCCCCAAGGAGCAGCAACAGCTAATGCTCTGTTGCATTGCAGACTGGGGATATAATGCGCTTGGGCTAAGTAAGTATAGGAAACTGATGACAGGAGGAATGACTAATAAGATATGAACAGAATTGTTGTGATTTTGTTTTGGTATTTTGCTTTCAAGATAGAAAAGAGTGGAGGCTGCTTGGGACAGCGATAAGGGAAGTCACAGAAGGTATCTGCTGGTGGTGGAACAACTGTTCCAGAAAGAACTGTTCAGAGAAATATCGGTGCAGGTTTTTTTTGTATTGCTTTACAGTTCTCTTCTTCTGTCCTCACACCCTGGAAACCAGCTGAGCTTAGATTGATCTTACGCTCAGCTTGTCTTTTGAGGGCTTCCTAGTAACCGTGGGAGTTAGAAACAGCCTTGGCTTGAAATCCTGGTCTTCTGGCAGTAGGCGGGTTCTGCTGTGCTTGCTGCTCCCGTGGAAGGGTAAAATGCAGGGCGTGTGGATTACATCATTTAGATGCAAATGGGCAAGATGGGTAAACTGGGAATTTTTGTCTTGAGTAATAAAATTAAGTAATTTTCTTAAATTACATTTCATGGAGGATACCATGAGGATACTATTATATTTAATGGAGGCTACTAGCAGGATGAAGAAGGTGGTGCTTTTGGTTTTGTTTTTCTGTCTGAACAGTTGACAAACGTTTTTAGTTTAGCAGATATATCAGTTTGGAGAGAGAAGCTCTAGCTCATCCCATTAGTTAATTGAGAGTTGGCAAGCATAGAAATTACGACATTTTTCTGGAGTGTGCTGTTCTGTTTTGTCTCCGCTTCCAAGTTTTGTATCCATTCTTGGAAAGACAGCAGCAACATTGTGTTCATTCCTACAAGATACAGGATGGGGAAAGGTGGAGGCTTCCCACAGAAAACAAAAGCATGGTGGCATCTCTAACTTCAGAAGAAATAAGCACCTTCTAATTTAGAATTATTGCTGTTTACCTGACAGTCGGCTTTGAAAAATGTTTTTCACTGATCTTGGTGTAAATGAGACTCACAATGCATCACTGCAACCCTAAATATTGCCCTCTTGTTTTAGACTTTACAGGAAGATCTGCATTACCTGGTGATGATTGCTTTGATCATGTAATGCCTTTGCACAGCTCCGCAGCTTACCAGGCTTCCTTCTGGCATGCAGCTCCACCTCACTGCAACCCCAGAGGCTCAAAGCATGGCAGTAGTGGTCTTGTCAGCCTTAACTTTGAACTCTTTTTCTTTGGTTTTGGGTTTTTTTGTTTGTTTGTTTGTTTGTTTTGGGTTTTTTTGGAGGGTTTTTTGTGTGTGTGTGTCTGCAACTTTACTTCTAACTTAACAAATCCCCCCCAAAGAGCAAGTAAAATTGAGATCATTAGCTGATATCAGTTCAGATAGCTGCACCAGAGTGAATGAAGTTATCTTGATTTATAACAAACTGTCAGTATTATAGACAGTGTTTTTCTTTGTGTTAAAATGTATATGGACTGTATAGTTGCACATAAAATATCCTGATGCTTTCTTTTACTGTTTGGTTGAACCAAATCTGTATTAAGATAACTTAATGTAGAATAAATAAATGCAAAACCAGGTGTGTTTTGCTGAGAAAGTATGTATCTTCTGTGCAGGGGATTAGGGCCAGGGACCATGAATGACTTGAATTCAGCTTGCTCTACATGATCTGGCTGCAGTACTGAAATGCTAAATTTCAGAAAAACATGTTTTTGATGAGTTAGGCCTCGAATATGAATCAGGGACACGGTAGGAATTTTGTCCAAGTGACTAACACTGATGACATCCCCCAGAACAGGGTGGGAAATAACAACATCCATCCCCACATAGTGTATGGGAACCTCAACTAAACAGGCAGGTGACACAGTACCCGGAAAAGACGACCAAGAATAAGAAGAGCCCTCATGAAGGACTTCTCAAAAATGGGGAAGACAGAAAGCATCCAAATAGGAACTTGTTAGGGAAGAAGTTAGAAGCACAAAGGCAGCCAGAAAGTATGCAGGACAGAATTGCAAGCAAGAATGATTGCAAGAAATAAGAATTTGAGTAGTGTGAATTTGTTGGAAGGAGAAATGGTGGAGTCGCCAGGCTTTTTGGGCAGGAGAGGACTTTCCAGGTCTCTGAACGTGTCTGGTATCTGGATTACCGCTGCATCCCAGACAGGTCTGAGTGTGGTAAACCCATGGCGAGTGCGGCAGGCTGGAGTGCAGGCAGTATATTCCCCTGGGTGTAGGGTTGGGGTTGTCTTTCTGGTTCCCAGAAGGCTTTTATCCTGTGCCAGCGAGCAGGGATGTGACGGGGAGTGAGTCCTTCAGTAAGCAGGGTGGCTTCCTGCCTCTCAGCAAAGCCAGGCGGTGGGAAAGCGTAACGTCCTGCATGTGAGTGCTCCCAGACAAAACTAGAAAGGCGGATGGGTCTCTTGGGAAGCAGAAGACTTAAAAAAAAAAAAAAAAAAAAAAAAAAAAAACAACAAACAAACAAAAAAAAACCCTGAAGTGACAATACCTTTTTTTAAAAAAGGTGGTAGTTATTAGGTAGAGAATAATGGATATGAATCATTGACCTTTTTTGAGGTTATTGCACTCACAATGATAGAAGATATTTGGCTAGTAAACAACATTTTTCTCTCTCCAACAGGCAGTTTGGCATGAGAGGTCCGCATCCGATAGCTGTTCCCAGCACAGAAAATGAATGTGCTGTCTCTGTATGTGCCTCCAGAAATCGGCAGCACAAACTCCTAATGGCCTGGCTGTGCACTTTGCTTGCTTGTTTAAATTGTGTTTTGCTAATGTTGTTCTACGGGTGATGCTCCAAGTGGCTGCTCTGAATGCAGGCAAAGTGAGAAGCAGTTTACTATGGGAAGCGTATTTGCATTATATATGCAAATAAATATGTACATGCATATACAAAATTTAGGTGTATATACAAATACACTTTCTTATCTCAAAATGAGCCATCCACCAGCCTTACAGGCTGGTGTTTTGTTGGGTGTGGGGTTTTTTTTGTTTGTTTGTTTGTGTTTTTTGTTGGTTTTTTGTTTGTTTGTTTGGGTGTTTTTTTTTGTTTTTTTTTTTTTTTTTTAAATCAGCCTCTTTCAGTGTCTGAACCCTTTGCTATAGTGGGCCTATTTTGTGTAGGACCTGTGGCCCCTGCATGTTTTTAAAACAATGCAAGGCATTCCTCTTACCCATTCCCTAGCAGGGCTATTTCCTGGTATTCAGAGCAAGACTTTAAAGGTGGGATTGTGTTGTTTGTCAGAATATCACCCAGAGACTGGAATGTAAGTTCTTGAATAGGTGTCCCTTGAGAAACTAAATGCAATAACCTTTTTTCTTTCCCTGCTGTGTGTAGCTGTTCCTTGTGAAGCGTTGAATGATGTAGTCAGTCACACTTGGATGACTTCTGTAGGTAATTTGCAGTCATGTCTTTTTCTTTTTCATATCCCTTTTCTTGGGCATGTGAGGGTAGGTCTGCTGGCAATCTATTGTATGAGATTATAGCAGCCAGTATGAATGTACTTATAATTGTGTTGGAACACCCACGTTTTTATAGCAAATGCTGCTTGTAGAGAACCAGGGAAGGTCAAGGAGTCAGCTGGCCATTTAATACCCTCATAAGCAGCAGCATGTGTGAACAAATAAATTTGGGTGAAACCCAAAAAAGGTTAATGTCCATTAAAAGTATGGAGGTTGGAATATGAGTTGTTTGTCCTCAAAAGATAATGGAATTAGTTCAGGCAAACATGATCCTATGTGCCTGCTGTATGGACATAACTCTTGGTTTCACTCTCATTTAAAAAAACAACCAAACAAAAAAAACAATCCCAAACCAAAATGCACTAGAATTTAGTTTTTCTTTTTTTTTTTCAGTATTGTCAAAAGATTAATACAAATAAAATGAAACTCTTATGTAGCAATTATAAAAACGAAGAATTGTAAAAGACCCGCAACAAAAGAAGCTCTGTAAAGAAAATGGCTTAGGAAGATGACAGCCTCAGCTGAAAGTCGTGGCAGGCCTCTCTGCAAGATGATTTATGCCCTCATTATGTGTGATGATGAGTAGCTGGTAGCTCTGTCACCACAGCTCCTAGAAAAGACTTGGCATGAGGTGAAGTGGATAGTGCTTTCAGGTGCTCCCCTGGGTGGTGGGTATGCAGTCATAGTGCTCAGGTTTTGTTTCCATGGTTGTCTGTAATTGCTTGCAGCATGGGGCTGCTCACATGAAACGAATCAGGGAAGATCATCAAGAAAGGACAAAATATAGATCTTAACACAGAGCCAAATCAAAATATTTCTTGAAGAGAAACCATAAGGCTATATGTGCATTTGTGTATATATAGTTTTTAACTATAACAATGTAAAAATCACTATAAAATGTTTTTAAAGCAATTTTGCAGTAGAATAATAATCAAAAGCCCCAGAAAGCTGTTACAAAACACATCTGTTACAAAACAAATATGAGTGAGCAGGTTAAAAACGTAATACTAAGAAGAACTGATCTGACATATTAGGTACATTCAGGTTTAACTCAGATTTATGTGCAGTTGTGGATATCTAAGTTGTATACATTTAAAAATGAAACCCAAACCTGTACATACATTGTACTTGGATCTTTTGAAAGGAATATTTGAGACCTCCTTCCATTTTGTTTACTATTCTCATGGATCTATACGGAAAATCAGTGCTAGTTTTCAGATGCTTTAGCTATGGCATTTGGATACCAACAAGGTTACTTACATTTCTGTGGGAGTTCCCTGAGCTTGCTGTAGCTCAGGAGTCCCTCCAAGATCCATCTGGGTGAGCAAATGTGTTTAAAAGGCAGGTTGCTTTGGCTATTCTGGTCACAATTCAAAGATGGTTCTTGAAAAAAAGAAAAAAACAAACCCAAGCAGCATCTTCATTTGTCTTGATCTGGGTATGTCCCTGCTGGTACGTACAGTCCAGTATCACTATCATTTTGCAGGGCAGTTTAACTTCACTTACTGTGTGGCACTTCCTTCTAAATTGACTTTTGATCATTGGCTTTGATCCAGGTTGTAAATCTTTGCAGTTTCCATTTTATACAGTAACTGGTGAAACCTTTGCTATAATGAGAAAATATCTTTATGTTGTCTTTTCCACTGAGATTTCTGGGGTTTTAAAATGTGATATTTAAAATGGTTATACCTTTGGGTCCCCACCTGGCCTCTCCTAAGAGTGGTTTATTCCCACGGTGGGCACACTTCTTTAGGAAACTGTACTCTAGTTTAATTCAACTGTTTGAGAGCATAATTGTGGGGTTTGGGATTTTTAATTTATATCTGTTAGGTTTTTTTATTATAGTAGGGCGCAGAAGGCCCCCCTCTAATGGTGTGCTGCTAGGTAGGGAGGGAATAGCGTGTCTCAAGCATAGACATTTGATATCATATAGTGAGTGTTATCGCTTTAGAAAAGTGTACACCTTCTAGCAAGACAAGAATGCATTTATGAGTCATCTTGCAGCTCCATACATACTGATCAAATTTTTTCACAAGCTAGGGAAAAGAATTGTAAATACTGTCATCTGGTTACAATTTTTGTTTCCCCTCAGTAATTTTTTTTTTAAATCCTTGCACAGCTAAGGAGTGTTTTGTTTTATTCTGCTGTGAATTATGAACTTGGTGCATAGGTATTTGAGGGGAGTAAAAATGGTAATGAATTTGGAGTGAGGGGAGACTTAATTTTTTCTACTAATAAATATGTGTTTGGTTTTTTTATTATTATTCCTATAGATCAGGAAAGGGGAAGCAGCCATCTGCAACTTTTTTCCTTGCGCAACATTATAATGTGTTGAATTAGTAGGCCACCACAGAAGTTTGAAAAGGTCTGTTTGGCGCATGGCAAGTTGTCCCATATTGCCCTGCAAAAGAAATGCAGGGTTTTCTGATTGAAAGTTAATTTTACTGTTTACTACTCACTTTTCATCTTAATAGCCAGAATTCTCCTTTTTGTTGCAAGAGAGTACTGTCTTATTGATTCACTGAACTTTCTCCATTGAGGACAGTTGAATGGGACATGCTTTGTCAGCACTGATTTGGGAAATAATGGAGATATTTACCTGTTTTTTGCACTGTCAGATATTCAGCCTTGTAGGTGTCAGTATTTCAGAATTAATCCACAGAGCCTGTAGCAATGTTATGTGATTGCATTTTAAGTCATTTTAAGCACAGGTGTTGTGGTTTAACCCCAGTCCTCAACTAAGCACCACACAGCTTCTCACTCACTCTCCCCTCCCTGCCCTGTGGGATCGGGGAGAGAATCGGGGAAAACAAAACAAAACAAAACAAAAACAACAAAAAAACCCATGGGTTGAGGTAAAGACAGTTTAATAGGACAGCAGAGGAAGAAAAAAAAAATAATGATACAAGAATGTACAAACCAAGTGATGCACACCCGCTGACCAATGCCCAGCCAGTCCCTGAGCAGTGGTCACTGGCCCCCAGCCAACTCCCCCAGCTTTGTATGCTGAGCATGACATTATATGGTATGGAATAGCCCTTTGGTCCGTTGGGGTCAGCTGTCCCGGCTGTGTCCCCTCCCAGCTTCTTGTGCACCTGGAAGAGCATGGGAAGCTGAAAAGTCCTTGGTTCAGTATAAGCACTACTTAGCAACAACTAAAATGTCAGCATGTTATCAACATTATTCTCATACTAAATCCAAAGCACAGCACTATACCAGCTACTAGGAAGAAAGTTAACTCCATCCCAGCTGAAACCAGGACAACAGGCTGCCATGGTCCCGTGCTTTCCACTTGCCCTCACTAGCTACCAGTACTAGCGCAACCACCACGAGCCAGTTCCGGAGCCTAATCTTGCTGAAAATACATCTTTATGTGGAGTTTTCAGCTCTGTTGGCTCCCAGACCAGCTCGCAGGAGAATTGCATGGATGCCAATATATATAAAAGGCTTATCTAGTTCAGGAGTAAGCTACTGTTCTGCTCAGTCAGGGAACTGAGGTATCTGAAGATTAGTGGAAATCTCCCAGTTTTGGTGCAGTGCTCTTTCATCTATGTCCTGATAGTTCTATTTCCTGGATAGAGCAAGCTTGTGCCTGTAGCTGCAGCCTGAGACAGTAAAAATCCTTAATGAATTAGGAAAAACACTCCCCAGAATTTGTTGCTTTTTCGGTCCTTCCAGCAAGGGAGAGAATGAAATAAAAGGAAATGTATCTTTATAAATTGAGTGGTTGACATGCAATGCATATTGGAGGATGTCTGGGAACATGAAGGCTATTCAGATAGACTAAAAAAAAAGGTAAAGCTGGAAATCAGCTGAAAGCTGTATTTTAGTACAAAATCTTACACCGAAGAAAGAAACAATGGGACTTGTTTTTAGACTAAAAGATTTTACACTAGTTATTTGACAGATTCAGTAGCATTTCAATTAAGATTTTGGATTTTTGATTTGTTATTCCAAACTGACTGTAAGATGTGCCATGCATTTCTTGTTTGCTTGGGTTTTTGATACCTCAAGAAAACCGGTACACTAGTAAATAGCCTGCATTCCTGTAAAGACACTTCGGTTTTTAGGGACAGATTCAAAGCGATCAATGTTATGTAGCACAGATAAGTTTTGTTTCCATAGCAAACTGTTCATAAACTTGTTGCTTATGATTGCTTATGCTGCTTGTGATTGCTTCACAAAATTTAAGACGACATTGTTATTAAATCTCACCTGCTGGCTAACTGTATTTAAAGCCAAAAGCGAACTCCCTCTTGCAGTGTTTGTTGTTCTGTCTGTATCATGGGCCAAAAGAAGCTACTGTATGACCTGAGACTTCTTTGTGCCTTAAAATTTATGTGAGCTTATTAATGGAGGCTAACCACTAATAATAAATTTGTGCTGCATGTGTAGCACAACAGTTCATCTCCTCTGACAACATGACTATGAATAATTTATAGATGTAGTTATCCTGAAATTTGTAGGGGTCATTAGCATTTTAATGAAAAAGATACAGCTGTTGTACTAAATCTTCACTTTTTTTTTTCTTCTCCCTCAGTTAAGCGTTTCGATCTGTACTTTGAAAGCAGCTGACAGCGTGCGGTAATGTGCTGACTGGCACTATGGGCAGGCGGTACCCAGGGGCTCACTATCGGCCAAGCAGCTCATGTATGTATGCAATTGGTCTAATTTATTGGTCGCTTTATTACTTTTGAAGGCTGCTAAGTTTATAAATTTTGAAATAGTATTTATAAAGGATGATGACATACTCTGATAGATGCCAGCTCTCCCATGTGTGTACCCAAACGGTAAGTATATTGATTTATGTTTAAACTGCAAAGGTGTTTTCTAGAACTTTGAAAAGCAGCTTGTGACTTGACACTGCACTGTGCTGTGTTTTGTGTTCAAGGTTTCCAACTTCATTTATTATAGCGTTCAAAAATTTAGCTGCTATTCCTTTTCACTCTCATCCCAAGTTTTTAGTACCTGATACCTTCAAATTAACAAACTACTTGAGCTTATCGTAAAATGTCACTGTGCACTATAGCTTTAATTGCTTACAACTGCAACTAATGTCTCCAGTTCAGATTATTTGTATGCTTGAGTTCAATACTATTCAAGTTGTTTTTTCCTCTGAATTGTGTCCTCTTGGATTATATTACGTTATCTCTTACTGAAGGTTGTCTTCTGTAAAAGCACAGAGGCAACTCCTAAAATTTATCACCTGCACCTTCCATGGAGTAAGCAGATGTCTCTCATGCTAGTGCAGATGGCAGCCACCACACCACAGTGGCTCCACAGTGCAGGCTGTGTGAAATGAGCTGACGTGACCTTCCCTGGAGAGCTGTGTGGGGTAGTGCCCTGACTCCAGAAGGCTGCTGCCGGTCCTCGTGCACTTTCTGTTGATCACTCAGGCTGCTGAGGTGAAGCTGTGGTAGGTTAACTTTTGTATTCACTCTTCTTTCTGCTGTAGCAGAAGAACATGATCCCACGTGGCTTTTCTTGGCATCAAAGCCAGTTTAAGAACCTCTCACTTCTGTACCGTTCTTTCTATTCCTTTAAAGACTTCTTTAAAAGCCTTGATCGCTTCAGGCATCCAGCTCCACACATACTTGCGTTGGTTGATGCAAGTAGTAAACTGCAGTGAGAGCTTACAGCTGTGGCAGGACAGGGAGTTCCTAGGGTGGCTTTGCCATCAGATATGAGGAACTGCACGGTGAGGTCCTGTATTCAGAACATGACTTTGTGGGATTTTCCCTAACCCCGAGGCTAAATCCTAGTAAGTAGTAAAGCATGTTTACTCTCTGCTGCAGACTAGTCATAGGTGTCATGAAGATGTGTGTTAAAATGGTGCATTAGAGCCAATTTAGATATTACTTTTCCAAAGAGTTTGTCTTGGGTATTAATGTCGGGATATTGTCTATACTAGAACAGGGGAAATAAATGGTTGTTACAGTTTTGACAGGTCTCTGGTGGTCAAGTGCTGGAGTACAGAATTGGACTGATCTGTTTGAATCACTTGACATTAAATCTAGACACTAGCCTTCAAACCTGGCCTCTTGGCATACTGCAGGGCAGGATATCTGTGTCTCCTGCCTAGGCTTGAAGCTCAGAGCTTTAAGATGATCTAGTGTAGAGGTAGGTAATCAAGTCTTTCCCATTCCTACTTAGAGAAAACAAGTAATGGGCATTAAATTCTTACCGGAAGAACCTAGGATGTTTTCTCTGGTGTCTGGTTGAGCAGTTGCAGACAGTGAAGAACTGGAATTGTTTGGTTGGGGAAACGCTGTGGTTCCCATCATCTGCCAGGGCAGAAACTGGCGTCAGAATCAATTGGCGCCAGAGCTCCCTCTGTTTGAGGACAGAGATATCAAAATGTCTACTTCATGACTGCTTTATGCTTTTGTTTAGCCAAGTTTTCCCTTTCCTTAACCTGTCAGGGTTTCTAAACCAGGAAACTTGCTTTAGTTTTTGGTTTTGTTACTGTATGATTTGTGCAACTTCCCGGTGCCTAACATAATAAGTGCTTTGGGCATCCAACAATAATGGCATTGAAATCGCCCGGTCTTTGGGAAATGCGGATCATAATGAAATCTCTGATAGCAGATTAGATCTCAGTGAAAGTGCTGGTAAAATACATCATTTTGCTTTTGTTTTCTTTGCATAAATAATGAGTAATTGCAGCATCTCAGCTATTGTATTTCACATTCATGGTTGTTGCAATCTTAATGTTGTACCATTAAGGACTTGGTGCAGCCTTAAACCTTAGTCCCTGACTTTTATCTTCTGTCTTTACATACATATATACCTAAATAAAGTCTGTGAGGGGAAGAATTAGGTCTGTGTGGAGTATGGCAGTTGTATTGCTTCTTTGGTGGTGAGATAATATTTCATCCATTTATGACATTGACTGTTTTGTTGAATGATTTCATAAACTTAATGAATGTAATACTGCGTAGTCTTAGGAGAATAGCAAAAGGTTTTATATTCAAGGAAACACATAACAGTTTAAATAGAAACAGCTTATTTGAAGCCCAGTGCTAGGAAATGTATTTGAAATACAGGTGCTGAAGATGTAAGAAACAGCAAGGTGTTTAAAATGTAAAATTGAAAGCTGTGAATTTAACAGGTGTGTGCTATTTTAGACTTTTTAAAAGTGTAATTAAAGAGCAGTGATCTCCCTTGATTACTGACAATAAGCAAAGCAGTCTTGGGTGTATCCCTGGCTCTGTCTAGCACTGCTTGTCCTGACTTAACACTCCCTCTTGTGCTGTTTAGTTGGTTTTTATTTTTTCTTTTCTGTGCTTTTCTTGTGAAAAATACGGACTAAGGATGTACAGTCTCCAGCTACTGAGAAGCTAGGTTTTGTAAACAGACTGCTTTCGTGAATTTCTCCTGAGCTTCGTTTATATTTGTATTTTTCTAATATTTGCTCATAAGACCCACTTTTCTGCATGGGCTGCAGCAGTTCTCCTGAAGACATGCTACTGTTTGTGTTGTTAGGTAGCCTCAGATTTTCTTTCATACTGTGGCTAAAAATTTTTTGTTTTGTGCACAGAGTAGAAGGGTTTTGTATGTCTGGAAAAATCATTTTTTTTTAGTTAGTCATAGTGTTTTGCAGGATACTGAAATCTGAGCAAAATGTTTCCAAGAAAATGAAATTGGTTCCAGTGCTATTCTGCTGGCATTAAATGCTCAGGAAGGGTTTAAACAACAATAATAATAATAAAATGCACGGTTTTGTGAGAGTGCTTTTAAAAAAAAAAAAAAGCCCTCTTTTTTTTCAGAAGACATTGGAAGTGAGGAAATGCAGGAATTTGTGGGTGGTAGTTTTTAGTGCTTGTTGACCTTTGGAGTGTGCCGGGGTGGAGGTGCAGTCCTGCGGTGGCACGTCAGCATTCACCGGGAGGAAGGGACCTGCTTGTGCCGGGAGGTCCGCGACCAGCCCTCGCTGCCCACGGAAGACGGCACCACATCTCCCACCCTTCAGTCGCCCTCTTGATTTGTGGCAGGCAGAGGTGGACTTTTATTTCTTTTTAAAATATTAGGCATCTCTTATTTTAAAATGACTCAGATTAGGGTCCATATGGAATGATTTATTGATATAATTCTGCCAATATAATTATTAGAGCTGACTGGAGTTTTATTTCAGAAACTTCTGATGGAGGGTGGGTTTTTTTTTCCCCAAGCAAACCTTTTTGGGGAAATACCATTTTGATGAAATGTTCATAAATCAAGGATGAGGATGAAAGGAAATGTCCCTTGTGGGAAGGCACTCCCCTGGAGTTTGGAGGGGAGAGGTTTGAGTCTTGGCTCTTCCTGATCATCTCCCATGCTAGAGCTGCTCTTATAAATAATTCAATATACTTGAGGGCAGAGAGAGCAGGGCTGATTTTATAAACTTGGGGTTTGATTTCCCTCCAGGAACACTCAAATTCCTGCTCTGGTATCTCTTCAGCTTCCCAAGGAGTGCCCAGCTGCGACCTTCTTTGCACTGGGGCAGTCCCCGGTGCTGGTCTTGCAAAGGGGCTGTTGCTTAGTGAAACTGCTAGAAAATCTTAGCTTTATTGTAGTGAAATAAGGAAACAAATGTGAGAATGGTGGCATTATAAATAACACCAAACCCCTGAAAAAACCCCAAACTTCCAGTCTTGCAGCCAGTGCCAGGAATTACATTGCTATCGTTAGCCCAAGATGAGTTGGTGTGAAAACGTGCCATGGAGCGGCTCTGTGGGCTTGGCTTGGAGCTGCTTCCAGAGTAACAGAAACCTCACCCAAAGAGGCACCCTGACCCTCAAGGAGGAGTGTGTCCACCGTGCAACTCTTGGTAGAAGCATCCCAGTAAAATTCTACATCTGCAAAATCCTGCCCTGTATCTCCTGACCTTTTCTTTCCAGAGAAAGGTACCTTGGTGTAAACGAGGCTCAAGCTTTAGCACTGCTCAGGTCATGTTCAGGGGGGACAGTTTTCTGTAAAATTGCTGAAAAGCTCCACCTAATCGTTGCTTAGCTGAGGAAAAGGTGGGAATACAGATGATTCATGGAGTAAAATTTACAAAAGCACCCCATGACACTTGCATTGCTTTCCCCATTAAAGACTCTCTTGTTTAGGTTTCTACCTTTCCTAGGAAGCTATGTGGAGACTCACACAACTACTTCATCGAGGCCTCTTGGGTGACCCTGGTGAAACCCCAAAATGCGTGCTGGTTTCCACAGATAGGAGCTGACTCGAAGCCTGCAGAGAAAAAGCTTTCTTTAAGAACTGTATATTACTCTGAATGCATATCATCACTTCTGGTTTTATTTCTCAGCATAGTTAAATGGTACCCCTACCCCAGGACACTGACAGGTCCATTGCTTCTTCATGGTGAAACCAGAGGTAGAGTGCTCTGAAGCTGAAGGTTTCCTCGTAACTCTGCTTGTGCATGTTCACGGAGAACCACCATGGTACCAGATTTGTGTCGCGTGTTTGTCCCCTTTCACAGGAACTCCAGTTCCTTTGGTGTTCAAGTGCCTGGTGAAGGCCTATGTGTTTGTGGATAAGAAAAAGGAGTAGAGGATTTTGGCTAGCACATCAAGAACTCAAGACTCCTTGTTGAAATTCAGGCCAGTAGTACTACTAGCTTGTTCTTTTCCACTTGTTCAGTGTCTTCTACAGCCAAGTTTGCTTCTCATTGAAACTGATCCTACTTCTAGCCATGCTTCAGTGTAATATAAATGCCAGTAAGTGCAGTTGCTTTTTTGTTATGTTCTCTTTCCACTTTATTATGGATTGATCTGCTTAGTTTATGGGGACCATAAAGCAAATAACGATACTTTGATCTTATTTATGAGCATGTGGTTTTGTTTTATATATGAGCACTATGGGTGGAAGTTTCTCAGCATTCTCAAGGAACTCTACTTGCTACAGCAGGCCCAGATTGAAGTTATTCCTGTATTCTAGTACTGTAATTACATTGGGAGAGTTACTGTAGGGTATGACCATTTTAGTCATCTCCCAGCATTCTGTTAGCTTAAGCCATACTGCAACAGTTGGTTTATAAATTGTATGTTTTGAAGTATTTCTGATTTGTCCCATTAAAGTTTGGTTGAAGACAATATGTAGCTTTGCTGGCAACTTTCAGCCTTGCTGAGATGTAGCTCTTTGTGTAATGAGCCTTATTTTAGTTCAGCTTTTAATGGAAAAACAGACTAGAAATGTGGGGACCTTTTCTGGTTTGATGCATCCTGTGCTCTGAAATACATCCTGTTCCATTGGGAGCAAGGGATATGTGGGTAGGATGTGCGAGTCCAACTTTAAGACAGTTTTAGCAGATGTAGTTAAAAGTGCACATATAATAGCCTTACCTAGGTGAGAATACAGCATGTTTTTAATGTATGTGGAACAGAAGCAATCTTGTCAATGTGCAAAATCTTAATTTCCTCTCTGTGAGAGCCCTGAGAGTCTCGTTTTGCAAAACCTGGCAATCAATCTAATGTTCTGTCCTGTTACTAAGACTTGGACTTTTTTATTTTTGCTCACAGGTCTCAACTTAACTGTTAGCAATTTGAAATTATTTGCAAACACTTATGAATTAATGAAATTAGAGGTTTTCATTCTTTATATTGAGACTTTTGATATACACATTTTTATTCTTTATTTCTTTTCATATAGAGCTGTAGAGAGTCTACTGAAAGATTATTTCCCATTTATTTAATTTTCAGATTTTCATCTCTGGGGCTCAGCTTGACACTAAGTACAACCTTATAGTAATAAGAAAACAATTTTGGTGCACCATGCTCTTTCAAATGCATTTTGATATCTCAGCTATGAGGCAGTGATAATCGGTGGCTCAAAACTATTGCTACCAGTCTGGGTAATTTGCGGGTAAAAACATTTCTGGATAACCTTGATAAGAGCTTAATATGTAACTAGCCATAAATTCATTATATGTCATTCAGAGGGTAGAAGTTGTAGCAGGTGAAATCAGGCCATCAGAAGTTTAACTGTTAAAACATATCAGTTTAAAAAGAGAAGCTAAAATGTCTGTATTTATGTGCATGCAGTTAGTTGTTCTTGGGGAAGCGGGCTGTGCTCAGGAGTATGCAGTGTTGTTTCTAGGCTTTACGGGAACAGTCAAGTGTTTGCAAGCTGCAAATAGCAGGGCCACAGACAAGATGTGTGGGAGGTAGTTAATGATAATAATCTATTTAATGTTTTTTTTTCTGTCCAGCACAGATGCTGTGCTGGAAGTTAACTCATCCATTGCATCTGACAGGGGCACAGTTAACATTTTTGCTCCTTCTGTTAATAATGCTGTGACCTATGCTTAATTTGTTTCCTACTTTTGCTGCCTGTGTCTCCTGATCAAAGAGCTTGGTATTGGGCTGGTGCCATTACGAACAGCTCGAAAGCTGGTACTGGACCCTGCGGGTTTCTTTAACCTTGTTCACGAATCAATCATCTTTTGAATGGTTCTGCTTCCTGATTTAGGAGCTGTTGAATGATCTAAGTTAAATTTATGTGGGGCTGAAAAATCCCTGGTCTGAACTCATTCTAATCAGTCTAAGTCATTTTATGTGCCAAATCTGTGGCCATTGATTCCTTTCTATTACTCCATTAAGCATATGGGTAGGCTGCCTGTCCTGCAAAGCATTTTGGTTGCCTTTTTTTCCCTGAGACAGCTTATCCTAGCTTTCTTTTTCATATGGCATCATGCTTTGGTTTTAGTAATTCTGATCAGGTTTGATTACACGTTGTTACCTTCCAACTTGGTAAGAGTTATTTTTGGATGGCACTTGAGCTTGAAGTTGCAGGATATGGAAGACCAAGTCCTTTTTGCTTTATTAGTCATCTCAGTTGCAGGAAATTTAAGTTACAATTTCTGAGTTTCTGCCTTTGTGTAACAGAGAATGAAGTTTATGCTTGTGCCCTATATTAGCACGTGCAAGTAGAGTTGTTTGTAATTTAACAAGTAAGTCCAAGGTGTGATCTGTATTGTAGAGATTGAGTAATTTATACATAGATTTAAAAAAAAAAAAAAAAGAACGTTAAGGCTCAGGAGTTTAATTTACACAACAGGATTAGAAAAAATGACTGAGGTTTACTTAGCAAATGTCGCTGTGAATGTATAGATCCGATGACAGAAGGTCTTATTATCTGTGCTTGCAAGTAGCCGATAGCTAAAACACACTCCATCTTCTTGCCTTGACAACACTGTTTTTGCCTACCAGACTGTTCCATTCTGCACAGGGGGAAAAATCTAATTAAAGGGAGAAAATTGAATTTGGAAAAAACTTAGTATGCCATCTTGTTTTTTCCCTTACTAAATGCAGGATTAGTCATGATTGCATGTCATGGTTATGCCTTATGTAAATGAAAGAATTGCTCTTTCTTTCTCCAAGTGATCGCTTGATTTAAGAATAGTCTTGTAGCATAAGATGATGCAGGTTGTCTGCAACATAGAGTTTCAGTCACATAGATACATCTACATAATCAGTGTATATTTGACTATCTTAATAAAATTGTAAGTAAAGGAGCAATGGATTTAGTCTGTTTCTTTTTTCATTTTTATTGTTTTTCCTTTTCCTTTGTAGCTGTTAGAATCTGATTCTGAGAGGCATCTTGTCTCTGAATTTTTGCTGGATGAGGAATTTGACTGACGGTGTAGGAAGGGAGAGGGAAAAAATGGCAAATGGGAAGGCATACTCCACTTGAGTGCCAGAACTCATTGCAGGATCTGAAGTTGTTTCTTCCTTAATAACATTATTTAAAGACAGATCAGCATTATGGATTTCCATTAATAAGAGCATCACTAGAACAGAGACAGCACTGCTGCTAGGCTATTGCAGTCAGCTGGCAGCATGATTAGCTCTAAAAGGAAAAATGTAATTATTGTGGCAGCAGGGGCTGGCAGGGTGCCTCTTGGGGAAGGAGGAGCCAGGACAGAAAGCTGGTTACCGGATGGTGATTTCACTAGGACTAGGTGAAGCAAAAATAGGTGGAAATGGGGGAAACTGCATTTAGCAAGCAGGTCAAAGTGGTGATTTTGTTCTGATGTGAGGACAGAGCCAGGGTGGAGTGGAGAGGGCAGCAGTGGTTCCCTGTTTGGGCAGGGGGGTTGGACTAGATAATCTTGAGAGGTGTTTCCTGTCCTCAGCAACTCTGAGGTTTGTGTGGAGAAGTCTGCAGATGGGTTTGAGGGCGCGCGTGCAAGCTGCTTGCAGCCCTGCTCCTTTCTGGCTCTTGCGTTCCCAAAACTGCTCTGCCCGCCATCGGGATTTGCTTTCCTGGCTTTGCTGAGCTTTCTCTCTCCAGCTTCCAAGCTCAATCCAGCAGAGATGTCATTGCTGGAGGGAGCAGTGGGAAGAAAACCACTGGCTGTAGGAACATCATCGGTTGTTCTGATCTACTACAGCACTTCATTCAAGTGTTTTCCTTCCTTTTCCCTTCTGAAAGCGTTTAACATCCCCTGGAATTTGCGTAGATACGTAGGCAAGAAGGAGCATGATGATACTTGACACTGAGAAAGCTTCTAGTCTCGATTCCGATTTCAGGTACATTAATGTAAATCTAGCCTTTAATAGGTTACTTTCAGCTGACATCTGTTTAACTACTACTATTTAGCTGGTCCGAGCTGAAGGATGAATGCAGATGTGAGAAGACTGTGTGTTAGGATACTTAATTAAGAATTAATGTTTTAAGATTGGCATTGACCCTTTGAAGCAGAGGGAGTTAGCTAGTGTTGAGTTGCAAGCATTGTATAATGGAGGCGTTCTCTCCACCTGCTTAGGCTTTAACTAGAGGCAAAGTATACAGGGCCTGAGGCTGTAGACTCACAGCATGAGTTTGTCATGAAACATTTTGTACTCAACAGATATCCTTGCAGAAAGGAAATCTGCCATGTGAAAAGGTTTGTATTCTTTCTTTCCTATGTTTCCTAGACACAACGGCAGAAATAGTCATAAGTGCATAGAAATACCTTGGCTCCCAGTGTGTGTCATTTGCATCTAAACCAGGGACTTCAAGGGAAAATGGTTTACTTATGAGAAGATGTCCAGGAAAGGGTCCTGTACAGAAGCTTGCTGCCTAGCTTGCTTTTTATGATTCCCTCCTGTGGGATCAACCCTGCAGACTATGCTTCTTAGTTTCATATGCTGGATCTCATCTGCAAATTCTCATGTGAACATACCTTACTGCTGTGTTTATTTTTACCAATGCTGCTGTAGTTTTTCGAGTAAGCTATAGTTGGGTAATTGAGGAAACCCCCAGATTTTCTAATGTCATGAAGTTTTTGCTACAGTATGTTGATTAAAACTGGAGAATATTGTTGAACTTGTGCTCTTAGTAAAGCATACATTAAGAAAAATATCATAGTTATTTTTAATTACTTATTCTCATTTCTGTAGACTAGCCTTTCTCATACTTTAATGACTGTCAAATATCATTGAAAGCTCAAAAGATCCCTGCTGTTAGTTCCGGGGTTTGTTTAGAATGCTTAAAGTCTCTCAGGAGCTTTTGAAATGTGGTATTTTTATTTTGTGTTTTCCTTTGGTTTTAATTCTTAAATGATCCCTCTTTTCAGATTTCAAATTATAATCTATTTCCTGATGCATTGCTGACGCCCCGTGAGCCATGTCAGAAGTACTTCCAGGTCAGATGCCCTTTAAAAGATTCTGCTATGCAAATATGTGAAACTTTCCTCTTCTTTTCCTTCTTCTTCTTCCCAGGCCCATATTTCACTTTCATTTTGCACTTATACATGAAAAAGAGCAAGCACTTTCTTTTCTTTTTAACAGTGCCTTTTTGAATGAACTCTATTCAGCTTTTGAAAAACTATTCCTATAGACACTACAATGCAAAAAAGTCTTATTAGAGGTACAGACAAATCGGTCATACACTGTTTTCTGTTTGCAATGGCATTTTCTCTCTCCTTCTAGCTCTGTAAGGTTTATGACAAGATTGGAAAACATCAATAAAAGCCATTCAAGTAATAGCGTTATTTGTATTATTATGATGCTTAGAAAATTGGGACAACTTTGTGTTAAACACATTATAGTGGTGAAAGTATATTAATCTATACCTGTAGGTATGTTTCTAAATGGTAGAAGTATGCAGTTGAGGCTGTGATTTGTTTTAAAAAGTAAGCAAGCTAAAATCATTAAGGAATTGCTATGACAGATCTTCTGCCTGCTTAAGTGCTGTCTTTAAGCACCAACATTTTAATAGTATGTTATTATTCCCAGTAATGATAATGTTCTAATTCTTCTTAGTTTTTCAGATATTTTTTATTATAGTACCCTATTTTTACTCGCTTATAACTTACCACTGTTCACTTGCTTTAGCTGAGATATATGTATCAGCTCAGTGATTCCTGGTCTGCTTGTCCATTTGCGTTTGCTTTTCAGCAGAAGGCAGAGGAGCTGAAAAAAGGATGCCCTGTGCCAGTAGCATTGTCCTTGCTGGTGGCCAGGCAGCACGAGGAGCTGCCCAAGCAGAGGAGACGTGGTCTGCCTGCGGTGGGGTGCCTGGGTGCAGGACCCCTGGCACAGTGTGTTAGTTAGCTGGTGGGGGGCACAGTACCACCGTGCTTTAGGTACCCCTGCAGTGAGGGAGGCAGGGTCGGTGGGAGAGACAAACTAAAAGATAGGGAATTCAGCGATTAGCATTTCGGTCTTGAAATTACAGGCACAGGAAGAAGTTGCATTTCCTTGAAGTTTTTAATTAGAAAGTTGGGATGTGCTTCCTCTGGGAAAAGTGGTGTGTTTTAAGCATCACCGTGTCCTGTATAAAGGAAGAGGGACAGGCTATCCTTCTTCCTTATGCTATTCTACTACGCAATCTAGGTTTTCTTCGGTGCATTTAAGCATTTCCTTGCATTCAAACGTTTTCCAGCACTTTAGTTAGTCCTGGTCTGGTAGCAACTTCTGCCCTTGAGACGCAAGACCTGCCCCTTCCCATCTGTATTTCTTACTCTCTTTTTGCCTTTTTTGTTGCTTCCCTTTTTCCCACCTTTATATCTGTTTCTGAGAGTGGAGGGATGCCAGCTGTGCGTATCCCAGAGCCTGGCTGGGAGTGCAAGGTGACGGCCAGCGAGCGGGTGCCTGTCTTTTGAGAGGGCAGCCTGCTCCTCTCTGTGCGTGCCTTGTGGTACTGTTTGCATGTTCATCTGTTTGATCAATGGATCCTTTGAAAGGGGGTCAGGAGGGAAGGTGGTGTCCAGTGGAAGGTTCATTTTGACATTTTTCTGCTTATGATCATACTCCAACCCAATTTAGCACCCAACTTACAAACACTGCTTGGGTTGCAAAGACTTTTGGAGGCTTTGGCTCAGTCATTGATCAATGTGCCAGTGTTCATCATAAATCCATGGGGGAGCTTTATCAAGTAGATTAGTAAAACATAATACATTTTATTTCAGTGTTTCTATGTGATTATTCTTACAGTATTTTTGATAAGTGAAATGCTAATGGCAGGAGACTGGCTAAAGATAATCTGGCAGGCGTATACTTAAGCTTTATCTAGGAAGATCATTTTTTAAGAAATTTTTTCAGTGGTAAAAATAGTGGCAAATGTTGCATGAAACAGCTCACTTGTAACAAAGAACAAGAATAAATTTCAGTCTTGTTCTAGATTGTGGTGGTTGTATTTATTGATGAAAAAAATAAATGCTTGTTTTAATTTGCTGAAGCATAAAGTAAAATATAAGTTAGTGAAGT
This sequence comes from Mycteria americana, assembly GCF_035582795.1. Lineage (NCBI taxonomy): Eukaryota > Metazoa > Chordata > Aves > Ciconiiformes > Ciconiidae > Mycteria > Mycteria americana. The sequence goes on along the minus strand of NC_134368.1, from coordinate 27,617,622 downwards.
CCATAGATCCTGTGCAATTCTTTAAGTTCTAAAGGTCAGGCAGTGGGTCAGAATTATCCTGCCCTATTAATTTATTTTTTATGTAACTTCCAGATTGTCAGACTTTTAACTGATTCAGAAAAAATATAAAGCAGCCAGTCCATAAACACAGGCCATTTTGTGTTTTTAGATTAAAACATGTGCTTTGGTAACATTATGTTGGATCAGATGTGACCTTGCTTGCATTAGACTTCGTTGTTTTTAGGCAAGATGCAGAAGGCAACATTTATTGATGTATTTGAGAAGTACATTTACAAAGTTCCTTTAAATTATGTGATGGTTGTGTTTTAGAAGTGTTTTGTGGTTAAAGCTGAAATTATCTATAGGATGTTTGTTAGCAGTTACATAAGCTGATGGCTTTTGCACAGTGTGCGTGGGATGGTCTCTCTTCTGAAGAACTGTCTTCTAGACGTTGGTCTAGACTGACTAGTGCTTGAAGAAATGGCAGACATGAAAATTTGTAAAATTTAGTTTAAGTTCTGTTTTAACAAGTTTTAGAAGTTGTTCTAGGTGGGTGATTCAGGGAACAAAGAGTATACTTGGTCTGCTTGATTTTAAGTGAACTGGAGCAATGGTTGGAAGTGTGCAGCTTTGACAGCACATCAAAGAGGAGGGAATGCTAGCAACTGTGCATGCCTTTAGGTAATGTTGTGAAGTGCTCCTTTTCACTCTGTGTTTATGTATATGTTCTTTTAAAATCCATATATTTAATATCTTGTAAATCTGTGCAGCAGTCAGTTCTGTCATGTATCAAATATACAAGGATGCAGCACAACTCAGCTGGAATGATCTGTCATCGGCTAGCTCAAATTATAGCTTTTCATTCCTGGATAAGCCCCAGATACTTTTTTATGTGCAATATAAGCAGTCAGTGATATCTGAGAATTAGGAACAACAGAAAGGCTGTTTCATGCTGTGGCAGGTGAGAGTGATTTATTAATTGGCCTCTAATGTGGTTCCCAGGTGTCAAGCAACAGTGACTACTACAGTATGTAAATTGAAGTGTTCATGGAATGTTTGTGCAGATTAGTGGGAGCCATAAATAGGCAGTACAAGAACAAATGATAGTTTTTTAAAAATATACTTTTGATCATTTTTTCATAGTCTAAAAATCTGTTCCTTGAACAAACTTAATATTTTTCAAAATGTGAGCTGTGCCCCTGGCTAATAAAAATCAGGAACTTGTCTACAAGTAGACAAAAGGATTATTTTATTTAACTGTGCTATATGTGTACTCTGTCCAATCAAATACAGTATTGGGAAATACTCTACCTTTTGTATTCCTTGCCTTCTGACTCGCTACTTCCCCCTTCAAAAAAAACAAAGAAAACAAAAAAAATGGAAGACAGACAAAGAGCAGAGAAAAGGCAGGTGTTAAGAGGCAACAGTTGACTGGCCAGCCAGGCCTAAAATTAACAGTACTTGAGTTCTACCCTAGATGAAAAAGGAGCAGCATCTGCCTATGGTCTGCTTAGAAATTTCCTGCTTCCTAGTGATGAGCGCTCAAGGAATTTTTCCCCTCCTCCTCGTTGGAGGTAGAGGTGAAATACTAAAATGAAATGATGGTAAGGACAACGTCTGGACTCCCAGGCATTTGCAAAGGGCACCTCTCCTGTCCCAAGCCTGCCTGCAACAGAATCGGACATGAGAAAACTGCCTTAAAACTGCCTTGTACAGGGTCAAGCTTTCTGCTTTTTCTCATCTTTGTGGTCCTGATGATCTATCTATATTTTTCTGCCTCTGTTTTTCCTTGTTTAATAAGCTAAGCTTTAGCCTATTCTCTTAGCCACTTAGATTGTGGTAATTTTCCTACTATAAAACCATTACGTATAGTGCCGCATCCCTTTATCAGAAGCCCTTGCAAAATAGTGTATATAATGAATGTGTTTCACGACTGTTTCTTTTGCTTTTCTAGTCGATTCCAGTGTGGACGCGTTGGCAGTGTTTATGGCAAGCAGCAGCACGACAGACGTTGTGAACCGCAACAACCCTGCCACCCCGCCAAACACCCTTAACCTGCGCTCCTCTCATAATGAACTTCTGAATGCGGAAATTAGGCACACGGAGACCAAGAACAGCACTCCTCCGAAATGCAGGAAAAAATACGCGCTGACTAACATTCAGACAGCCATGGGTCTTTCCGATCCAGCAGCGCAGCCCCTTCTGGGGAACAGCTCTGCCAATATAAAGCTGGTGAAGAATGGAGAAAACCAGCTCAGGAAAGCTGCCGAGCAGGGACAGCAGGATCCCAACAAAAACCTCAGTACCACTGCGGGCATAAATGTAACTTCTGAGAAGTTTGAAGGCAAAGAGCCGATCCCGCAGGATTCCTCTGGCTGTGAAATATTACCCTCGCAGCCAAGGAGGACCAAGAGCTTCCTGAATTACTATGCAGATCTAGAGACATCTGCTAGAGAGCTAGAGCAGAGTTTTGTTGCGATGGAAGATAAATCTGCACAAAGCAACAGCCAGGCTTCTACCGTTATTGTCAATGGGGAAGTCCTGCCCCGGAAACAAAACAAGCTATCAAGCCCAGAGGATGGCCAAGTTGCCACAGTGTCGTCAAGCCCTGAGACTAAGAAAGACCACCCAAAAACTGGGGCCAAAACAGATTGCGCTCTCCATAGGATTCAAAACCTGGCCCCAAGTGATGAGGACTCCAGCTGGACTACACTGTCCCAGGACAGTGCCTCACCCAGCTCACCCGATGAAACAGGTATGCAAGAAAAGGCTGCTCGCAGCCACTGTTTTAGAAATGTGTTGCTTAACTTCTCTCAGCTGGCGACTGGAAGGAGAGAGGAGATTGTGGTGCTTTCAGTGGGGAAGTGGATTGCATCAAAACACAAGCACTGGGCATGCACGTAGCTCCTTGTCCGCTTGGGAATGCTTGGCAGCCTCCCACTCGGTCATAGCGGCTTTACTGCTGCTTTGGGAAAGGCACCAGTGAATGCTATAGACAGGGTCCTAAAAATATGCTAATTGCACCTTTTGCTAGTTTAGAAATAACTGCTCTTCACTAGTCAATGGATACACGTTGTGAGAAGTACGTGATTGTCTGGAGATGCTAAACTACTGATAGCTGCCTACAGACAACAAGCAAACTTTTCTGAGCAATGATTTTTAGGTTCAGCAAAATTTTTTACTTTTCTAATTCAAATCTTTTTAAGTGTCCTCCCTCTGCCCCCAGTCATTTGATGATATTATTTGACTTTTTAAAAAGTCCTCCCAAACATTGGGTCATTGAATTTCTGTGTTTTATTTTCTTTGTGCAGCAGTTCCATACAGTAACTCAGAAGCTGAAACCATGGCATTTCCTATTTTGGAAGCCTGGGCCCATTAATTATTTGAACAGTACTGATTACTTCTGCACTGGCTCTGTTGTGATTTAGAACACATCTTTATTATTTTTAAAACTCTAGAGATCTCACTTATTCCAGTTGATGGACTTTTTCACTTTTTTTATATCCAAGCCAGTATCTTTGTCAAGATGAGGGGAGGTGATCCAGTTCTCGAGGGTGACATGGGGCTAAAGAAGTTTGCCATATATTGTTTGTATTTTAAGTGATTTCATTATTACAGCACAGACATTATATACTGTTTGGAGGCCACTATGGTCCAGATCCACAGCTGCATTACATATCAGTCATGCATGATTATGACAATAGTGATTTTTATTTTAATGTGTAGGATTTTTTAAAATCGCAACCAGAAATCCCCACTATGTGACGTATAATGGATCTTCTGATCTTCTTTTTGATATGTAACAAACCTTTTCTGTTAGAGAGAAAATTTTCATGAAGTCACCTCTTCACATGCAAAATGAAAAAGTTTTCGGTTTACTAAAATTGCTGTTTGAGTTAATATTATTTCTTGGGATACTTGATATGTGTGACATCACTGATAACATTTTCTGGAGAAACTGTCAATAGGAGGTATTTAGATAACTTTATGCTGAGCTTGTTGGCTCCTTCTGTCTTTGTACTTGCCCCAGGTTTGGCAATGAGAAACTGTGGGTAGAAAAATTTATATTCACTGAAAACTAAATTAGAGTAATTCCAAGTAGTCTAATTAAATATGGGTGGCCTAAGATGCTAAGAACTAGCCTAAGTTTTGTTGGGTTTTTTTGTTTGGTTTTTTTTTTTGATAATGTGTTTAAAATTTTTTCTCCACATGTATTTCCACTGTGTGGTGTATGAGCTCTTTCAGCAGTCGGGAAGGGGGATTTTCTAAGCTGCTTTGAGGTGTTGGCAAGTTTGCTTATTTAAGTAACCAAGTGTTAGCTGAGCTGTGGTTTGTTTGCGCTATGGAAATAAAGGGGAACTTTCCCCTGCTGAGTATGGGGGGATTCCTCATTTAAAAAAAAAAAAAAGTTAAAAAATAACAATTAATAAAGCCCTCAGAGCTCACCACTCTTCTAAAGCAGAATAAAGGGCTTTTTAAAATTCTATGCTACCTTCACCATACTAGCAACCAATGTATTACAAATAGACAGTTATAGAAAAGCAGGTGTCCAGATATCTGACTTCAGTCTCTATAAGAAAAGAATTAAAAATAAAGAGAACGCCCTAGAAAACCTCAGAATTGCTTTTCAGGATCAAAGCGGTAGAAGTGTTTCTTTCTCATCCCTGTGGTTATTGTCAGAGAGCACCAAGTAGGACATAGGACCTGTCATACTGGATTGGACCACTGGTTTTAGGATGCCTGTCTGTATAAGTATTCAAGGACTCTAAAAACATCCAACTATTGCAACTTACAACCTACAGACATCTGTCTTTAAGGATTATTGGCTACCTTGAATTTACCTCCCTTCTCATAAAATTGTTTCATTAAGTGGTTCCACTTTCTTTCCAAAATGGACTATCAATTGATACAACAGAAGAGAGCTAAGAAAATGTCGAGTTGCCGTGGGTGCCAGGACGGCTTTTGGATGTGATAAAACAGGCCAGTTTCTCAGGCTCCCCTGTAGCTCCTTCTGGGAGGCTGAAAAGGGGGTGCAAAAAGCAATGCTGCTGGTGTAGAAAAAAACAGAAATCATAAATATCTCCAGACTTACTTGTTTGGAGGCAAATTTTCTCGTTGTTCTCGAGGGCTCCAGCCTTTTAGATTTGAGTCATGTGCCATCCCTAGGCAAGTATAAAAGAAGCCCTTAGGCAGCGCTAGCGACCAGGAGCGCCGTGAGCAGGGCGGGCAGACAGGGCGTGGCGCGGCAGTTGGCGTGGAAGGGCGTGCGGGAAGGGCGCTGAAGCTCTGTCGGCTTGACCAGGGAGCAATGGTATCCACCCGGCAGAAAGCCACAGCCTCTCTAAGCTCTGCACCCACCACGACTGACGCAGCTCCCCAGACAGAGCTCCGGCGGGAACACGCTGCTGCCCAGGTGTCGGGCTGCAGGCTGTGCCCTGCTCTCACGGCAGTACCGGAAGCAGCAGTGAGCACAGCTGTGGGAGGTGCGCCCAGGCAGAGGAGCTCCTCTTGCTTGGTGACAGAGCTCGGGGAGGAGGTGAGTAGGTGGAGTAGTATCAGGGAGCGCGAGAGAGAGATGGACTACTGGAATCGCACCCTACCTTCCCTGACACAGGCCCAACAGGCAGACAGGACGCATGATACGGAGGATTCCCTATCCTTTCTCCACCTGGCTGAACACAGTGGCTTAAGGGATAGGGAGCAATGGCAGCAAGTTCCTGCCTGGCGCAGCAGGCGCGTCTCCTCTGTGGCTACCCCACCTTCCCAGGTGCCCCTGCATAACAGGTATGAGGCTCTGCAAGTGGAATCGAACAATGACGAGGATGATGGTTCATCTAGCTTGGAGGTGTTGCCGAGGTGAAGTCGGCCTACGCCCTGCGTCAAAACTGCTTCCATAAAGAAACAAAGGCAAGTCATTGTCATAGGGGACTCCCTTCTGAAGGGAACAGGAGGCCCAATATGCAGACCAGACCCACTTCTTAGGGAAATCTGCTGCCTCCCTGGGGCCCGCGTAAAAAATGTGAAGAGAAAACTTCCTACCCTGGTATGGCCCTCACATTATTATCCATTACTGATTTTTCAGGTAGGTAGCGATGAAGTTGCAACTAAAAGTCCAAGGGCAATCAAAAGGGACTTCAGGGCCTTGGGACAACTGGTTAAGGGATCAGGAGCACAAGTAGTGTTCTCCTGTATCCTTCCAGTTGCAGGGAATGATGAGGGAAGAAACAGGAAGAGCCAGCAGATCAATACCTGGCTCTGAGCCTGCTGGCACAGGCAGAATTTTGGGTTTTTTTGATCGTGGGTCAGTCTACACGACACCAGGCCTGCTGGTGACAGATGGGGTGCACCTGTCTCAAAGGGGGAAAAGGATCTTTGCACAGGAGTTAGCAGGGCTCATTGAAAGAGCTTTAAACTAGATTTGAAGGGGGAAAGGGATAAAACCAGGCTCACTAGAGATAAGCCTGGAGGCAGCATGCCAATGTTTGAGGGACGGTGTGCTAGCGACGTCCTTTGGTCTGCCACCTCAGTGGAGGTAGGGGGTGGAGAACCATGCGGCAGCAAAGACGCAAGGGTTATTGATGTGTTAGAAACCATGGAAGTGCCTGAGAATGGTCACATAGGAATTAGAGCTTCTCCCCCAGAAAAGGTGGCAGGATCAGTAGCCCAGCTGGAGTGCATCTACACCAATGCATGCAGCATGGGCAACAAACAGGAGGAGCTGGAAGCCATTGTGCAGCAGGAAAGCTGTGATGTAGTTGCCATCACAGAAACATGGTGGGATGACTCGCACAACTGGAGTGCTGCAGTGGATGGCTATAAACTCTTCAGAAGGGGTCGGCAAGGAAGGAGAGGTGGTGGGGTAGCGCTGTGTTAGGGAGTGTTTTGATTGTCTAGAGCTGAATGACGGTGATGATAGCGTTGAGTGTGTAGGAATCATGGGGAAGGCCAACAAGGCAGATATCATGGTGGGAGTCTGTTATAGACCACCCAACCAGGATGAAGAGGCAGACGAAATATTCTATAAGCAGCCAGGAGAAGTCTCACAATCGCTAGCCCTTGTTCTTGTGGGGGACTTCAACTTACCAGACATCTGCTGAAATACAATACAGCAGAGACAAAACAGTGCAGGAGGTTCCTGGAGTGTGTGGAAGATAACTTCCTGACACAGCTGGTAGGTGAGCCAACTAGGGAAGGCTGGACCTGTTGTTTGTGAACAGAGAAGGACTTGTGGGTGATGTGATGGCTGGAGGCTGTTTGGGCATAGCAATCACGAAATTATAGAGTCAGCAGAACTGCTACCTTGGACTTCTGGAGGGCAGACTTTGGCCTGTTTAGGAGCCTGGTTGACAGGGTCCCTTGGGAGGCAGTCCTGAAGGGCAAAGGAGTCCGGGAAGACTGGGCATTCTTCAAGAAGGAAATCTTAAAGGAGCAGGCAGTCCCCATGTGCCGAAAGACAAGCCGGCGGGGAAGAAGACCAGCCTAGCTGAACAGAGAGCTTTGGCTGGAATTCAGGAAGAAGAGGAGCATTTATGACCTTTGGAAGAAGGGGCAGGCAACTCAGGAGGACTACAAAGATGTTGCGAGGTTATGCAGGGAGAAAATTAGAAGGGCCAAAGCCCAGCTAGAACTTAATCTGGCTACTGCCATAAAAGACAATTAAAAATGTTTCTATAAATACATTAGCAACAAGCGGAGGGCTAAGGAGAATCTCCATCCTTTACTGGATGCGGGGGGAAGACAAAGGATGAGGAAGAGGCTGAGGTACTTAATGCCTTCTTTGCCTCAGTCTTTAATAGTAAGACCAGTTGTTCTCCAGGTACCCAGCACCCCCAGGTATTTTCCCCCAACGCTACAGGCTTTGGGAAGAGTGTCTGGAAAGCTGCCCAGTGGAAAAGGACCTGGGGGTGCTGGTGAGTAGCTGGCTAACTATAAGCCAGCAGTGTGCCCAGGTGGCTGAGAAGGCCAATAGCATCCTGGCTTGTATCAGAAATAGTGTGGACAGCAGGACGAGAATGTGCTGGTTTTGGCTGGGATAGAGTTAATTTTCTTTATAGTAGCTGGTATAGAACTGTGTTTTGGATTTTAGTATGAGAATAATATTGATAACGCTGATATTTTCGTTGTTGCTAAGTGATGTTTACACTGGCCAAGGACTTTTCAGCTTCCCATGCTCTGCCAGGTGCAGAAGAAGCTGGGAGGGGACACAGCTGGGACAGCTGACCCCAGCTGACCAAAGGGCTATTCCATACCATATGATGTCATGCTAAGCTTATAAAGCTGGGGAAGAGGAAGGAAGTGGGGGACATTCGGAGTTACAGTGTTTGTCTTCCCAAGTAAGCATTACGTGTGATGGAGCCCTGCTTTCCTGGAGATGGCTGAACACCTGCCTGCCCATGGGAAGTAGTGAATGAATTCCTTGTTTTGCTTTGCTTGCGTGCGTGGCTTTTGCTTTACCTATTAAACTGTCTTTACCTCAACCCATGAGTTTTCTCACTTTTACCCTTCCAAATCTCTCCCCCATCCCACCCGGTGTGAGTGAGTGAGTGGCTGGGTGGGGCTTAGTTGCCAGCTGGGGTTAAACCATGACACTAGGGAAGTGATCATGCCCCTGTACTCAGCACTAGTGAGGCCGCACCTCGAATACTGTGTTCAGTGTTGGGCCCCTCACTACAAGAGAGACATTGAGGTGCTGGAGCGAGTCCAGAGAAGGGCAACGAAGCTGGTGAAGGGTCTAGAGCAGAAGTCTTATGAGGAGCCGCTGAGGGAACTGGGGTTGTTTAGCCTGGAGAAGAGGATGCTCAGGGGAGCCCTTATTGCTCTCTATCACTACCTGAAAGGAGGTTGTAGTGAGGTGGGGGTCGGTCTCTTCTCCCAGGTAACAAGTGATAGGACAAGAGGAAATGGCCTCAAGTTGTGCCAGGGGAGGTTTAGATTGGATGTTGGTAAAAATTTCTTCACTGAAAGGGTTGTCAAGCATTGGAAGTGGCTGCCCAGGGAAGTGGTTGAGTCACCATCCCTGGAGGTATGTAAAAGACGTCTGGATGAGGTGCTTAGGGACATGGTGTAGTGGTAGAGTTAGCAGTGCTAGGTTAATGGTTAGACTCGATGATCTTAAAGGTCTTTTCCAACCTAAACAATTCTATGATTTTATGATTCTAAGTTCATATTTCTCCAAGGATTTATGAAGGGTAATAAAATAAGAGGTGAAATAAAAGTTGAGTAAATGAACTGAACTTTCTTTTTTGAAGCAGGGTCAAGAACAATTTGATGTTGTGCATTGTAAACACCTGTGCCTTTTCCATCTCCTTCCCAAGAGTTGCTTGAGTTACTGTGGTGCTGATCGACAAGCTTTTGCCTTTCACCGTGCTAGGTCACGCTACAGGAGTTAACCTTACTTGCCAAATAGCTTGGGTGCTACAGCAGTGGGTCGAGTTGGAAGTACTGAAGGAAATCAAGTAACACTTGCTGCTTCCCAAAACCGCTTGCACCCTTCTGACATGCTGGGGACAGAGAAGTGGTTTCCCACAAGCACAAAATACATCCAATGCATTTATGTCAGTGGGGGTTGACCAAAAACCCGAGAGATTCCCAGGGGGCTGTATCTAGCCCCTCTGAGGCCATGGAGTAGATGTGAGAGCCCACATTTAGGAACAGGCAAGAAGCAGCAGCCTCAGAAAGGTGGTTTCTCGGCTCTCTTTTGAGATCTGGTTTTAAACATCCCTTCAGTGGAGGTGTTGCCCCAACCTGCTCGGGCCATCTGCTCCAAAGGCACATGGTGCTTTCCCCTATGGTAGATCTTTCCAGACTTTTTAGCGTAATCTTTCATTCCTCATTGCCCCTATGTGCCAGCATGGGTAAAGGGAAGCCCTTGCGACTGGGGAGTCGTGCAGTGAGCCCTGGTGGTGCCCATCCTGGAGGTCCGAGATTCTGGGCATGGCCAGGGCTCCTCACTGCCACTGCATCTGGGTGGGAGGAGAGCATTGCATGGGGTCTTTGCGGCTCGCTGCTCTCCAACCCTTGCGTTTATGCTCCAGTAATAAATGTTAGGGAACAAAGGCAGAAAGGCATCTGGGAGAAAAATCTGCAAAAGTAGACAGTTTTAGTCATGTGGCTTCTGGCAAGGGGAAAAAAGATACAGTTTTGAGAACAGTTAATCCATTAAAGAGTGTAATCTAGTAGATACCTGGAGAATTATTAATGTTCAATCCAGAGATTATATTTAGCACTTTAGTATACATAGGAATATGATAGAAATGCTGTTTTACTGGGAGGACATGTTGAAAATGACAATATACTCCCAGGGCTTCTGAATCGTTTTGTTGTCGTCTTCCGTCTGTTAACGCAATTTGTTATTCAAATCTTGGAAAACTTAATGTTTTTTTCTGGGTGGGTTTTATTTTGTGTTTGTTTTGTTTGTTTTGTTTTAATGTGTTTTGTTTTGGAGGTATGTAATTCAAAGGCCCTGAAAAATTTACACTTAAATTTAATTGTTTGCACTGGGTGTGCATCACTGTTTAGACAAAATCATCTTGAACTCTCCTTAGGGCAGGATACTTTTGTTTGTGGTCTAATGAAAAGGTGTCTTTAAGAGGCTTGACTCTTTTCTCTGAATGAGGCGGGGGGGGGGGGGGGGGGGGGGGGGGGGGGGAGAAGATAGCCCAATTTAAAGGTACAAAACAACTGGCTGGATATGAAACAAGTGTTAATGTTGTTGATTAGTAATGTTGCTAAACAAATGTAATAGCCCGTTAATAATGAGGGCACTGAAGGCTACAAGCACAGTACAATGTAAGAATTGTGTTTTGAGGAAACTCTTCTTTCTTCTTTCACCTCCAAATAAATTATCTGTATCTACTTCTTGGTAAGAGCTACATTGACTTCAGCTTTCAGAGATTTTTTTGTAAGGACTCTTAGCTTTCCTCCACCGGCCTCAGGACTGATTGTATGACAGAGCTGACCCTGTCATTCAGAGCATGTTGTGGGTTACCAAAGACCAGCTGCAGGTGTCTTTAAAACTGCAGATGGCACAGAGCTGATTTTAAATCATGGCAAATGCTTCCTCCCTCGTTCTCTCTCCAGAAAATTTCCTTAGCCTAGTTTTCAAAGGAAATGCATCTTGTGTTATTATACCCTTTACCTCTTCTTTCTCTCTGTGTCTATGTATTCACCAGTTTCACCTACATTTTATGAATCAGTGTGTTGCCAACAGCAGGAGTCAAGTGGACACCCCAGAGCCCAAAGCTAGGGGAAGATGAGGGTGATGCTAGTGCTGTTTTCTGTTTGTGGCTTGGTTTTGATTTTGTTTTGGTTTTTTTGGGGGGGTTGTTTGTTTGGTTTTGGTTTGTTTTGTTTGTTGTTTGGTTTTTTTTAAGAAGCTCACTAGAATGCCTGTAGAAGGTAGGCATGTTTCTAAAACTTCCTGTCATTTGAAAAACAGTTTCAGTGGAAAGTTATCCCTCTTTAGTAAAGTGCAACTCTGTGTAATAATCTCTAATGAATGAGGAATGAGAATTCTCTGGGAAAAGTGAGGAATTCTCTTTGCTTCAAAGCCAGGAAGAATACTGGAATTTGCTTTTGCTTTCTGTTTTATCTTGATTTGAACAGATCCCCCTCCTTCCAGATCAGGGAATAGCCCTGTAATTAGGAAGGTCCCTGAGATGTGGGACTAGAGTCTCGCAGGTTTTCTTGGTCTGGGACAGTTGCCCTCCTTGCTCTCTTCAGAGCTGTGGGAGACTGCGCGGGGGCAGCAGCCTCCTCTGGCTCCCCAGCGTCTCAGCCTTTGGCTTACACAACACCTTGTTTTTCCCTGGTTGAAAAGTGTCATTCAAAGGGGTATTAAAAGTACAAGCGTCCTCTTTTTCAGGGAATGCCACCACTGTATGTGCCTGCCATATAGCAGATGCCTGTCTGCTGCTGGTCTCTAAGCAATATCCGGGAGGGCAGCTTAATAGCTGGTTATGAATAAACGAGTTCAACCCAGTGCAGAAACGTCCCTTGGGGATTAGGAGTGTCACTCTTGTAAATAGAGCCTGGTATTCTGAAATAACAGTATGTCTGGATAGAATAGCCCTCTAGTACAATAAAAATTACAGCAAATCATGAACTAGTCAGACAGATTTATACCAATGGTCAAGTTCTGCCTCTGATTTTAACCAGTATCTTTGACAAAATTAAAATGGATGTCCTCTTAAAGGCACCATTTTTCCTTTGCAGTACCTATCTGATATAGACAAGAAGTATGTTATTTACTACAAAACAGGTTTTCTGTGTTCCTGAGTGTGGTAAAAGATTTATGGTAGTAGAAATACATTCAATTACACTGTGGATAAACACAAGTCCTATAACAGTAGAGAAAGACTATATTACCATCTGTACAATTGTAGGGTTCTAGGTAAACATCCAGTTTTCAGATTTTGGGGAATAAGAGGCTCTAGTTTGCACCCGCTATACATCCTAACGGCTTGTCAACTTTCAGTACTGAGCGGGTTTTTTTAATCCTGCATGTTACTGATAACCACATATCAAGATCAGGGCATGTTTTATAGTCTCAGACTTGGTCATTTGCTGACAGCTTACAAAATAGGGAAGGTAACTATTGCTGTATATCCCCGGTGTTTGTGTAGGTACCATTCTGTATGTGGAGTAACTAACTGCATGTTTATCTTCCTTTTAGCTACCCCTGTAAGAGGATTTTTGGGAAGAAAAAGTAAGCCCGTGTAAAAGAAATAAAACCTAGAACACCACACGGTTACACAATGTTCACAGTAATGATCAGCATTCAGGGTCTACTGGTAGAAGGCCATAAAATAAATTGAACTTGATAGTAAATTGAACTTGAAAGATGACTCTCTCAAGTACGCACTGCTGCTATCATTTGTACTGGGAGGCCACTTGCTGCGTTTGGGCAGTCAGATCGGTTTTACCCTGTGGTTCTCAGTGGAGCTACCTAAATCCATATCTTGAGTGCTCAGATTAGTGCTCTGACTTGAAACCCAAAGTTTCCATGGTAAGGAGGGGTGATCAGCACCCTTTCAAATTTGAATAGTTAATAAAAATAGGTATGTGAAAGTGAATTAATGTGCTTACATTCAGGAATGGGATGACAGATGTTTTATACAATAGTGATTAGCATGCTCTCCCAAACTCTGTTTACAGTTACAGAATTTGGGACTGTAGAAGAGGCTTTCCAGGATGTGTTGTATGGTCACAGTTGCAGTTTCATACTTACTGTTTACCAAAAAGATAAAGAACAATTCTTTGTTTCGTCAGAGCCATTCAATTTCCTCCCTAGGGAGGGCTTGATTCAATTGCCTGCCTGGTGTCCCTTGAGGTGCCTGGTGGTGTCCAAGACAGGCAGCAGACAGGAGGCAAGAACTAGGACTTGTGTTCTGGAGGAGCAACCGCAGGCTAAGCAGGACGCACATCGAGTAACACTCACAAAGGAATTAACCAGCTGGATAGAGCCTGCAACATCTACCCTGCAGTGCAGAAATTAAATTTGTTCCTTTCCTGGGTCTGGCTTTGTTTTAAAAATCACTCTGTATTGGGTTTGTGTGGCAAGGTTTTGGTGGCAGGGGGGGCTACAGGGGCGGCTTGTGTGAGAGGCTGCTAGAAGCTTCCCCTATGTCCAATAGAGCCAATGCCAGCTGGCTCCAAGACAGACCTGCCGCTGGCCAAGGCCAAACCCATCAGCAACATTGGTAGCACCTCTGTGATAATGTATTTTAAGAAGGGGAAAAAACTGCAACAGCAATTGCAGCCAGGAGAGAGGAGTGAGAATATATGTGAGAGGAACAACTCTGCAGACACCAAGGCCAGTGAAGAAGGAGGGGAGGAGGTGCTCCAGGCGCCGGAGCAGAGATTCCCCTGCAGCCCCTGGTGAAGACCATGGTGAGGCAGGCTGTCCCTTGCAGCCCACGGAGGGCCATGGTGGAGCAGATATCCACCTGCAGCTCGTGGAGGACCCACGTGGGAGCAGGTGGACGCCCAAAGGAGTCTATGACCCCGTGGAGAGCCTGTGCTGGAGCAGGCTCCTGGCAGGACCTGTGGACCCATGGAGAGAGGAGCCCACGCTGGAGCAGGTTTGCTGGCAGGACTTGTGAGCCCGTGGGTGACCCACGCTGGAGCAGTCTGTTCCTGAAGGACTGCACCCCGTGGAAGGGACCCACGCTGGAGCAGTTTGTGAAGAGCTGCAGCCCATGGGAAGGACTCATGTTGGAGAAGTTCATGGAGGACTGTCTCCCATGGGAGGGACCCACGCTGGAGCAGGGGAAGAGTGTGAGGAGGAAGGAGCGGCAGAGACAACGTGTGATGAACTGACCGCAACCCCCATTCCCCGTCCCCCTGTGCCGCTGGTGGGGAGGAGGTAGAGAAATCGGGAGTGAAGTTGAGCCCAGGAAGAAGGGAGGGGTGGGGGGAAGGTGTTTTAAGATTTGGTTTATTTTCTCATTATCCTACTCTGATTTGATTGGTAATAAATTAAACTAATTTCCCCACATTGAGCCTGTTTTGCCCATGATGGTAATTGCTGAGTCATCTCCCTGTCCTTATCTTGACCCATGAGCCTTTTGTTGTATTTTTCTCTCCCCTGTCCACTTGAGGAGGGGAGTGACAGAGCAGCCTTGGTGGGCACCTGGCATCCAGCCAGGGTCAACCCACCACACACTCCTTGGTTAATCTCTGCTATATTGTGCCTGAAGGGTCTAGGATGGTTTGTCATATTCTTTCCAAACACAGCTTTCTCCCAGCGTGACATCTCTCCCTGGGTGCTCTGGGGCTGGGGGAGATTGAGTTCAAAGGCAGTTGCCTTCTAGTGGTAGTGCTTTGACTACCAAAGCATTGCTGTGCCTAGCTCAGTGCTTTGGCTAAAGCAGCATCAAATGTGGCTCTGTCCTAACTGACATAGCTTCATTAATTTTGACGTCACTCTAGGTGAACTTCTGGCCACTTGATGGGAGTTTAACAAGATGGCTTATTTTGCCCTTCATATTTCATTTCTTGTTTTGTGCTTGTCTTTTCAGAGACACTTTCCTTGCTAGCATAGTAAAGCACATAATTCCTAATCCGGACAAAATCAGAGTGTTGCTTTGTATAAGTGCAGTGCTAAGATTTTGAGTGTTTTAAAAATGAATTTTTTCTACTCAGTAAAATAAGGGGGTAAACAAATGCCTGCAGGCCTGGCTGCTGGAACATGTTGGAGTAGCAGTGGGGGAAAGTGAAAGGCGACAATAGGGAATAGAGGTTGTGGTGAGACAACGCAGGGAAGTGAATGCCAGCGTCGTACTGCCTCCTGGGCGGAAGCTATAGAGGAGGTCACAAGATATTCAGAGCACCGCAAGTTTCCCCTAACTCTGTAGTGTGATTTACATTGATATGTAATGCTAAGAGATATTAGGACGTGCTTTTTATACAGGGCTCATTGTGTGTTGTAGCAAAGTGGAAGACTCTTCTGAGCATCTGTAGGGAAAACTCGAGTTTTAGATGTGTTGAATAGCTTAGTCATGTCTTGTACTTAGCTTGACAAACTATTTTTGGAAGCTTTTCAAGCTTCTGTTGTTTCAGGGGTGGACAGGTGTAATTCTGGATCCTGGATGTCCGCTCTGAGGTTGAATGCGTCCTGCTGAAAAAGCTCTTCTGTGCTTCGGGTTGTATGTCTTCACAGGTCTCTCCTGAGACCGTGGAAAGAGTTCAGGTCCAGTCAGACACGTGACCGAGCAAAGAGGAAGGGAAAACAAACCACAGAAGAGGAATCAGAGAAGGTAATGGGGGAAAGACAGGATCCTGATAGTTCTTTCAGAGGGATGGTAAGGCAGGAAGTTGCACAGAAGAAAAGCTACCATCAACAAATATCAGACTAACCACCTCTACTTGAAAGAAAAAAGTTCCCAGTTCATAAAGCTGTGCAAGTAATAACAAATTACGACCAAAATCGATCCAGTAAACCTCTGCCTCAGCACTTCTGAATGCTGCATAGAACTCAGGCCAAACTTCAGTCCACCTGATTGATGCTTTGAAATGGGTATAGAAATCTCTGGGGAAGGGAAGGAAAAACAGTGTTACCTTTGGGAGGACTCAACCTGTTGTCCCCCTGTTCGTTAAGGCAAGCTGAGAACATAGGTATATTCTGCTAGGTGGGTTCTGGTGCCCCGGAGCTCTTTGCAGCCTGGTTGGGTGCTTGGTTGTCGTGTTCTGTGCTCCTGTATCTCAGCTGCAGGAGGTGTGGTAGAGAAATGGTATTGCCACTGAGCAGAATGAGTCTCTGGTCTTTACAGTGGCCCCTGAGCTTTTGGAGGATCTCACAGTTGCTGGGGTAGCAGAGTTTCACCTAGGTGTACAGCGCCAGGGATGGCTGGTACAATTTTGGGAGGTTCCTGCCGCTTTGCAGCTAAATCCCCTGAGGAGTGGAAACCCAAAGCCTGGGCCGCTGCGGTTGTTTCTCTGAGTGTCTGCAGGGATACCAGCATCGGGCCCCAGTAGCAGTGGTGAGCTTATCTCACTGCTGCTCTCAGCAGAGGAGAAAGCCAATGTGGGAACGAGAAGAGTTGTGGGGTGGGAAGGAAGGTAGGAAGGGTTGGAAGATGGGAGTGTGACCTGGAGGCTTGTTGAGAGGAGGGACCCACTGGAGGGCAAAGCAAAAGGATAGTAACTGCAGCTGTGGAGATAAATGAGAACTTGGCACAAAGTGGGGGGAAGCTGGAATAAGTAGGAGCTGGAAGCAAGCAGGGGTGTTTGTAGTCAGTAGCTTAGGCAAGTGGGACTAGCACAAAGTGACAATAAACAGGATGGACTAAGATTGAGAGTAAAGCAGCAGAAGTGAGTATTGGGGAATTTGCATGTGCTTGAGACTGGGATATTATTTCACAGAAGTTCTGAAAACTTAAAGCAGGCAAAACCAGGGGGGCTCTGGGTGAAAGTTATTTAATACTGAAGTACTGCTAAGAGAAAGTCAAATCCTAGCTCAGGACTGGATTCAGACCCTGGTAGAAGGAGATGTCTGTGCCGTGAGGGATGCAGACCTAAATTCCCCTTGAGTTCCTGCCATGGTATATTTGCACCTGTAGGTATTTCTTTTAATCTCCCCATGTTAGTGGGTCCTTTAGACCCCAGTCTCTCAGTGCACTGGTTCCTCATGTGCTTAACTCTCACACAAGTCAGCTTTAGCTGATTGAAATTTAATTCAGCTTTAATTAACAACATGGGATTGGCTGAATTGGGGTTGTGGGTCCCTTGAGTCACAACTGTGATATTGCAAGCTGTGGTATTAAACACACAGAAACATATCGCATGTAGCACTGAGATGTGGACTAGATGGTGCTGCAGACAGCTTTGGGTTCATTGCTGCTGCGTCAAGAGAAGGTGGGCAGATTCAGGGCAGTAGCGAGCCATCTCCGTGGGCCAGGAGAGGTCTTGTATGATGGGACTTGGCATGCTGCAGAGACCTTGCTCTGAACTCAGTCCTTGCTTGAGAGAGGATGCACGGTCCCTGCCTTAAGGGACGTGAAGCCTTTTTTAAGCAATCCCACGAAAGCACATACATTTGCCATTAAGGCTCAATTGCTTCATTTTGAGATGTATGGAGCCCCTGGGTACTCAGCATTAGGCCATAAATGTCCAACATCAGGATGCCACAGAGCTCAAGATAATGACATTAAGTGGGTTTCTTGTAGTGTCTGAGATGTGGATTCCTAAAGCCTAGCAGTGCGTGTCCTTTGGTTTGCACAGTAGATTTATCCATGATACTTCAGTGATGAGAAATCCTTGGGGGGAGAGGGGGAGGACAACTCCAGATCTGAAGCGTATATTTTTGCTCCCTGCTCATAGCGTCTCTGGGGCATTTTTATCCATTTTCATATGGCGTTGTGTTACAGGGATTGTTTTTAACCACCTTTTGTTATGTTGGTCATTTTATACGTACATCATTTGATACACTGGACTGATTTATTACCTAATATGATTTTCAAGCAAAAGCCTTGAAATAGTCAGTCTCAGAACTATTCATGAAACTGCTTCGTAATGAAACTGTTTTTTTCCTAAACAGTGATGTAATTTAATATTAACTAAATTCATTTTTCCTACTATTTTGTTTTTAATTCCTTTTCAACTGAGATTCTGCAGGGCTAAATTTAAATATGAAACACTTCTTCAGTTATTAACTCAGAGATAGTTGCAGGGCACTGAGATAGGTATCGTAGCACTGTCATAATATTCAAGTAAGAGTTGTAACTCTGTAGAGCACGTTTCTTGTTTGTGCATAACTGATAAAATACTCTAAGGTTATGGCTTCTTTTACTTTTTAGAAGTGGATTTTTGGCTCTTTCCTGAAGCTGAGAAGTTTTCAGTAAGGATCAAAGGAGCCCATCCCTCCTCCCTTTCTCAAAATGAAAGCCAAAATGCACAGCTTGAGATTGGCCAAATTAATTTTTAAATTAGAATACATTCCTGTTCAGACTTTAATTTAATTTTACTTCTACTCTGCAAGAAAGAGACAGTCAGTTACCCTGGTCATTTTGGCTGACATGATTCTTGGCTTTGCTTAAATTATTGATTATAGCAAGGGGAGGGACTTTGCGATGAGAACAGTGCTCTCGCTAATAGAAGCCTTTCACTAAATCAATTTCTACCATTGCTGCAATGCACCTTCGGGGAGTCGGAGGTTAGCAGCCTTAAGAAGAATTTTGTCTTCAAAGAGTGGATCTTTGCCATACATTTTTCTAAGCATTTTCTTTTCGTGTTTATACAGGCAGCTAAGGAGAAAAAAACAACATAAATGTATGTCCAGGGTTGATTTGCAGGGTGAGGGGCTGTTCTGGTCCAAAGTTGAGCTGATTAAATCTTGATGTGATTGATATCTAAAGGCTTGTGGGCTGAAAGTACTGTTTCAAAAGCTTGTCTCCTGAGCAGAGTCAGTCAGAAAATACATCAATGTCTTGCAAGCTGGAATCAATTCAGTAGAGAATGCACTGTATGCACACACTGCTGTAATTCCTGTATAGCCGTCCCTCTCATTTTTTCCTGGCTTATTAGAAAACGCAGTCATTTATATGGTCAACATGTGGTGTTTCCTCTGTTACATCTACTGGCAGTTGAATAGGGGTGGCTTTTCTTTTCTCCCAGCCGAAGCACCATTCCTCGTTAGACTAATTAAGTAGGTGTGTGTTTAAACATAGCAGTGTATTTTCCCATATTTGAGTTGGAGACACTACACAGAAGGAGAATATGAAGCTGTTGGGACATGTATATAGCAGACTTAAAGGATGCTGGTAGCAGATCAGTACATGTTGAACTATACAGGAGCATCTAGTAACTGTAAGTAACACTTCTTTTCTATTTTTTTCATAGCTCTGGTTGACAAGGTCACTTAGCTCTGGATATTGAGTACAATTATTTTATCTGTTAATAAAATTCTGCTCAGTGGAAGATCAGCTGGTATCTGACAGCTCAAGTTGCAGAGTGCATGGTGTGCAGTTAATACTGTAAAGGTATCTTTCTGAATGCTCATCATTTCAGTAGCGAATTGACAAGTGATGTTTTAGACTTGTGATCCATAGAGCTCGAAGGTTTTTGCATAGGTCTGGGCTTCTAGTTTCTCCTTCACATTATGAACTGGGCTT
This sequence comes from Mycteria americana, assembly GCF_035582795.1. Classification (NCBI taxonomy): domain Eukaryota; kingdom Metazoa; phylum Chordata; class Aves; order Ciconiiformes; family Ciconiidae; genus Mycteria; species Mycteria americana. Next base: position 27,598,012 of record NC_134368.1, on the reverse strand, counting down.
CTAGTTTCTCCTTCACATGTCACAAATTCCTCCCTTGGGACTGCTTTATTTTCCTTGCAGTCGAAGGGAAGAAAAAAAGTCTAAATAATATAAGAGCGATACCCCTAGTCATTCCCTAAAGTTCAAGGTAAAGCAACTTTTGATATACTGACTGAGGTTTGGGGGGTTAGAAATGTGGGGTGGTTTATAGCCAGTATTTGATTGGGATCTGTCAAAGAATGTTGACTAATATCCTGGATATTTTTTTGTTCATTTTGCCAGCCCTAAGTCAATCAATTTGGCCAGGTCAGAAAAATGATCTTTTGTCGGAAAGCTGTTTCACAGAAAACCTTTACACAACTTTTTGTCTTCATTTGTGAAATTGTAATTAAATAGCATAACTGTATTCACTCCTTACAAAATCAAGCTAGTAATAAGAAATAGTGATCTGGATTGGCTTTTGTAAAATTATTTGAAATTTAGTTCAATTTTTTTTTCTTTTGTAGGCAAGCCAACATCATTTGTCACACTCTGTAGCTGTAGCAGACTTTAAAGATAACATTTGGTGTTAAACTCAAATTACCTTATTTTCTTTTGTGCTTAACTAAACCAGAATAATGAGTCTCCCTTTTTTGCCACTAGAGCCTGTCAGCAGATCAACTAAGGAACTTTGTGGTCCCCTGACTACATTAATTTCCCATAGTTAATTTGCTGAAACATAACCAACGCTTTTTTAACAAAGAGATCTGAAAAGTAGGAAGAAGACATCAGAAAAATAGAGATTTCAGGGCTAAGCTTCCACTGGCATATAATAGGAAGTTTATTTGATTTTTCATAGAGGATTTTCTTTTTCCACTAAATGGGTGTGTTGGGCTTTGCAAAATTATATTGCCTATGCATATTCAGGATACATATAGGAAATAAGACCCTTATGCTATCAAAATGAATGTGTGATCATTAACAGAAGATTGTTTTTCTATATTTCTCTTGATTTCAGGTCATAGCTGAATTCTCACTTTCATAACTATACTCCAGATTTCTGTACTTTAAATATAACAAGTGTACTTCTTTATGGGAAGCTCCTCTTTCCTAAGATTATCTAATCCTACAATTACTTCACAGGGAAAATGCAGTTTCTTAAAAGAAGCTGCTTTGGGAGTAGGGTGACATGGAAGTTGCCCCATTCTCCGTTCATCCCAGTGGCTTCTGTCCACATCCACTTTGTTTCTGGTTTCAAGGAGCTGGTCCAGAAAACAGTGGTGTGTGGTCCAGAGTGCTTAACACTTCCCAGAGGAAACCTGCCTTTTTTGGGTGGTCAGGTGTCTAACTTGAGAGAGACTGTTGTTAATCTAGGACAAGCTTGAGCTGTCCCAACATAAAATCAATTGAGCAGTGACTCAGGAAGAGTTGTGGTTTTCCAGGAAAGATGCAGGGGGATGGATTATCTCTCAGGTCTCTCTGCCAGATGTAGGTAGAGATGCTATCTACGTGTTCAACCAACATTTCAGGTTCACTACTTCCAAATTTTGCTAACATCAGTGCAATAACTATTTGACAATATTTAAAAAAAAAAACAAAAACCCAAACCAAAAACCAAACAGACAAAGTCTACCGATTTAAAAGTTGCACTCCCTGCGGACCTCATTCGAAATACTCTACTAATAGTAATTCCTGGTTGTATTTTTCTAACCTTTTTATGTATTCAGGTGTACAACAGAAGCTTTACTGTAGGTGAGGAAATATATCTAGCATTTGCACAGTAGGTCTCTTACTTTCCTCTGCTAAACCACCCCATCTGCAGACAGGGCAAGTGGACAGACTGAGCACTGGAAGCAGAGAGGCTCTTCAGAAGGGAGGGGAGGGAGTTTTCAGATGTTACTCTCTTATTATTAACACATTTATTTTACATCTTCTCTAATTACACAAGAATGCTTATAGACGTCATGCATTTATAAAGGCCATAGTACTGATGAATAAGAATAAATGCTTCAATTTACACAAAGAAACCAATTAAAAACTGAATGAAAACAAAGTTATAAATTTTCCTTGAAACAAATACACCTTGCCCCCAAATGAGAGTCTAAAAAGAATGTGTCTTCAAAAACAAGGATCAGGTTTAGGTCATTGTTTATCTTTTAGGGTTAAGCTTTCATTCTAATTTTATTTTTTCAGCTTTTTTTGGAGGGGGAGACATAGGAGATTCTATGGGTTGTAGTGAGAGGGTTTTTTTTTTTTTTTTTTTTTTTTTTTGTTTTAATGGACAAGCTGCAATTTTCTAATGATACCAGGAATTGGGGATTTAAAAAGTACCAGATATCACAAGACACAATACAAAACTGTAAAAGTTTCTGTCAAAAATGCTGAAAACAAGTGTAAGTTCACAAGAGTAGTATTTCATTTCTCTAGTGTTTTAAAGTAAACTTTTTGAAAGGAATGAGCCTTGCAGCTTGAATTCTGCAATGATGACCAAATCTACTACCTCATTTGGTAATATGCTAAAGGTCTTTTTGTGGGACATGCTTTGTTATTTTATGACTTGCTGATGGGTAAGGTGGTGGTCAAAGCTCAGAAAAGAGAGTAAACTCTCTTTGTTTTCTCCTTCTGGTAACGTTACTGCGGAAGGCTCAGTGTAAAAGCCACCAGATCAGGTTATTTTGACATAGTTATTTTTCTTTTGGTTTATCACTTTACAGATGATATGTCAGAACTGTATGTTGTGCTGGCCACAATCTTTTATCTGGGCTAATTCTGTTTTCAGAAGGTGGCAGGATTCACTGAGAATTCATTATCAGTGCAGAAACAGTGAATTTCTAACTAGCATCTCACATCCAGTATGTTGCTGTCATTTCTCCTTTCTATTTCTGAATTTTTCCGGAATGCAAATAATATAAGGGAAGCAAGACTGTAAACATTTACTGCCATAAGAGCTCTTTTGAACTGTAATAATTGTCATATGTAAAAGCTTGTAGTTTAAGCGGTATTAATTACCTCTCAAGAGCAGTTAGCTCTGCAGTAATCACTAGATGAAATCTGCTTTTAGTTACTGATCTTTGTGGTAGTTTGAATATGTTCCCCTTTCCTTATTCATAAAGATATTTAAGCCTGACAGATGTATTTGCCTGTAAAGAAATTTTTATCTATTAGATGGCTCTGTACAATTTAGTATAAAAGTAGTAACATCTTCCTTCTAGATACATGTTAATATAAAATTGAAGGTGACATGTGTAAGGATAATAATATTCAGTCCCATAACTCCTGCATTGCTGTTGTCATATGAGGTTATTGTGTATCTCAGGGTAGGAAACTGTGTAGCTTTGTGCTTATCAGAACAAATTTATTGTGAATTTTCATTCTGAGAATATATATATCCCTTAGAGGAAGCTTGGATATATCGGTTTGAGGGTTCTCATATCAGATGTGGCTTTTTCATCTGACCCAGTATAATTGTTGTGGTTACTTTTATCGAAGTCTTTCATTAATGTTGTTAATTCCAGTGTTTCCAATGCAAACTAATATACTGACTGGAAGCTAGAGCTCACTTTTACAAGAGTTACAGAGGCTACAGTTCCAATTTTTACATCACCAGATAGCACATCAGCTTGTGAGAATGGCTGTATGCAGCAGAACTTAAGGCTCATGTAGTTCTTTATGGGTCACCTCTGACAGTGGTCAGTAGCAGAAACTTATGGGAGCAATAAAAACAAAACCAGGGCTAGCTAGCATAAAGTGGTCCTCCCCTTATTATATCTTTTTCACTTTCAGCAGTTGGTGGTTTTAGGGCTTTCAGACTTGGTATGTCATTCATGTTATCTTCTTTAATTGCTCCTGATAGACTTTTCTAACATGAATTTATTTAATCATTTTTGGTCTCATTTGTATTTCTGGCATCCACAACATCCTGTGACCATAAGCTCCATAATTTAATCATGTGTTATATGAAGAAGTACTTCCCTTTGTTATAAAATTGCTCTCCAGTAATTTCATTAGGTGCCCATTGCTTTTCTGTTATAGGAAGCAGTAAATAACAGTGAATGATCGTTTCCTTTCCATCCTTGCCTTCTTCCCACCATTCATGATTTTACAGATTTCTGTGACATCCTTCCCTCCTCCCTGTCATTCCTTTTCCAAGCTCAAGAGTCTTACTACACTCAATGTCTCTGCCAGCAGAAGTAGTTTCATCTATCTTTGTCTTTTCCAGTTCCGCTACATCCATTTTTATAATAAGGCACATGGAAGTGCATGTGCTAGTCCTGTGATAGTTCAGCTCTACATTAAAACAGTAGGCATAAGGGGTTTTGTCTTGATCTTAGTTCCTAACATACAACTTTTTCAACTGCCAGTGAGTACCAAGCTGCTATTTTCAAAGAACTCAGTGACCTTGATCCTTCCAGAGTGGCAAAAGGTAATTAATTGCCTGCCATTGTATATGAGGATTTTAAGTGGCAGATCAGAAGAGTAACAGTAAAGGAACTTTAAGAAATTAATAAAAACGAGGAGATGGATATCTGTGTGGTGAAGGAAAGTGAAGGCTGTGCATTAGAAAAACAGCTCTTGAAACCATGTGTGTCTTAATCCTGTAGGACCTATTTGCAGTCTTTTGTTTTTGCACAGCAACAATGGTAAATATAAATCTAGAAAGGGAATTCTTCTCAGTCTATGTAACTGTGGTTTTCCCGCTTTCCAAGACCACCTGCAGCTCTTTGCATGTCCACAAATTGTTATGTTTTCACCAAAGATTAGATGTTACTTTCAGCTGCGGGAAGGACCATGCTGTTGCTTGTGCATCTCTTCTTTTACTGTTTGTGACAACTTGTGATGACAGTCAGCTGTGTCTTTTCCATAGTGCTAATAGATCTCGATGGCTTGTAGTACATTGTTTCCTGGAGATCTTTTGTGTATTGCTTTACTGTGCTTTGGCATGTTTACATTCTTACCAAGCAGGTGTTTGTTTTGAGGGAGATTCTAGCTCAGGTTTCACAATAAAGGAAACTTTTGAAGTTGTTATATTCTGGGCATATGCAGCTTTAAGGAGAGTTTGTCCTCAAGTTTTCAAAGCAAGTAGCTATTTTGCTAATATACTTTGAATTGAAGGCGGTGCTAATTGCAAGTGAAATTCTGTTGTGGTTCTGCAGAATTGTAAAATTAATCCCTCCCTTTTTCTCTTTCAAATGCTTGTCCAGCATAGGACTCCAGTTGTTGTTAGGTTTGTTTCTGGCTACTGTTTGCTAAGTTAGACTTACCAGGATGATTGGTGACACAGTTATTTTTCTGAATTTTCTTCTAATTCTTGTTAGTTGTTGTGTCAGAGATACCATTTCTGTCTCCTTAAACGCAGATTTCTGTTCTTCAGTTATGTGTGTAAATCCATCTCTGTGAAAAATAAATACAGAATTTTAGTGCTGGAGTGCCATGAAGTAGATATGAGAATGAAAATAATGATATTTCTAATGCTAGATGGATGCTTTCAAAGATGATTAACATCTCTGAGTTTGCTTAATACCAAAAGCTATCTGGATGGTATGAATAAAGATATAATAGAAAGTTATACCAATGTAGCGATGTGAAATACTTAAAATTCTGGGCTATGAGAGCCCCCTGTGTGCTATCAGCATGCTTCCCTCTCCCACAGGGAGTGAAATACAACCAGCTCCCCTGACACCTGCATCTGCTGTCAGAAGCCCCTGTTCATAAAGCCTTCTCATTGTAGATGCTATACGTTGCATTTCATATATGGCTCTATGTGTTGTGCAGGAGAAGACTTAATTCAACTGCTGCAAGATTACTTTTGAAAAGGTTAAAGTTTTGTTGGTTGGTTGGTTGTTTTTTTTTTTTTTTTTTTTAAAGTCTCAAAGCTTGAAGGCTGAGAAGTGGAGCTGAGTTCACATCTTACAAGGCCTCAACACAGCCTTTAGCTGCCTGATGTGCCTGAGCTTCTCCCTTAACATCTTTCTTTGCAGGCGAACTGTAGGCCCTGAGGGCCAACGCGTTGCTTCCTATGCTTGTGCAATATTTCATGCTTATGAACCTCTAACGGTAAAAGAAGATTTTCGCCATAACAACTTCTTCTTCCTTCCTTTCAGTACTGTAGCAACATGAAATGAATTTGAACATGGGAAAACATTAGGTCTTCGGCTATAAAATAAAGGAGCCTTCAGTTTGTTCTCTAATGCACATTTGACTACAGCTTTAAAGTGGCAAACTAATCCATTATATAGATCGTTAAAAGTAACATTCTGGCTTTTACTGATAGTACTAAACTGACTAAATTGGGTAGGAATTACTTTTTTTGCTACATCAGGAAGAGCAGCCCTTTGTGTGGGAGAAGGGGACTGCGGTACGTGGACATAGCGGAGGATGGTGGCTGGTCTCTGTCTGTGCACCTTGATCTTGTTGTTGGTGTTTGGGTGCAGGGAGCCTGGGGGAGTACACATAGCCTGGGCATGACTCCGGGCAATGCATCTCAGACCTCTCTTCCTACCTCTGCCTGGCTTTGGTTAAAACAGGGCTCACACTCTGCTGCCTCACAAGGTTGGTGTGAAGATACAGTCATCATTTTCATGGTGTCCTAGAGCATCTGCCACACTGTGTGTGGAGCCATGTGTCTGCAGGTTTTGCTTTTTCTTGAAGCACAACGTTTAATTTCAGAGAGTAACTCAGTTGTAATTCAATTTTATGTTCTGTTTTCATTGAATCATTAAATTCAGAAAAAGGTTTTTCTAATGCATTTGCACAGTGCTGTAAATGAAGCTGTCAAAGAAAAGCAATTTTAGTCAAGCCACCATTTGAATTGTATGTCTGTACCACTGGCCAACTTCACTGGCTTTTAATTAGCCAGTCATATGCACAAAACTCACTATGGAGCATTTCTATAATATTTCAGACTATATCAATATATTTATGCAGTACATTCTCCAGAGGAGTAGAGTCCTTCCTTTCTCTACATTGTTCTCTCCTGAAGTCAGTAGGCTTCATCATATTTTAGATGAAGAAAATTATCATTTGCCCAGTACCTGACTTTTTATGCAAATTTTTTTTCTGCAGTTCCTATTCTAAAGGGAGAAGAAAATAGTGCCTGCTAGTCAGATTCCTTCCTCCATGCTCTAGCTTACTGCTTCTGCCGTTGAGATTAGAGAGACATTCAGTAACATCACCAAATTTAAACTATTGAGGCTCTTTCTATTCCTCAGTTGAAACAAATCTGGTAGAAAGTGTGGAGTCCAAGCCTGTTGCTGTTCTTTAGTACCGGGACTTGATGGCAAGTGTATCGTAGCTAAGTAAGGGAGTAAGTTCTGTCCATCTGTCTCTCATGGCATGTGTCTGGTTAAGTAGCACCAGCTACTAGCAGAAGGTCTAAGGGAGACGGGACCCACTAGTGTCTACAGCCAGTCCCAGGAAAGTGGAGAGTTGCAGGTCAAGAGATACTGAACTCTGTAATGTTTGATGCTTGTCAAACAGAGTTTTACTTGGAAATAGAGAATTATGGTGCAGCAGTTCCTGTGTGGAGAGTTGAGGCTATTGAGGTGACCGTACGGCTGTATGCTGTACATTGGCGCAGCGTCTTCTCCTGCTCTGCATGCATCTTGCATCTTGAAGTCAGAAGGACATCTGTGTTTAACTGCTTTTTGTGTCAGAATTTATAGATTGAATCTTTCTGTTTTGTGTGATTATTCCAGATTATATTTGTTCATTGCTCGAAATGAAATTGCTAATGGTCTCTTCTGTGGATGGTTTGACACTAACATATAGATTCACTTTGAGGCGACAGGAGAATCAGGCTCCATATTTTAGTAGAGAAATACATAAATTCAGAGCTGCCACCAAACTGATTTTCGCCATTTTTCTGCCAAATGGTCGGCTGCTGTGCAGTGTGCCTACCAGTGCGACAGTGCACGTGCAGGCTTTGCTGTGTGAGTCCAGCAGTCCCCTGGCTGAGATGGCAGTTTATTCTTTAGATCAGACAAAACCCTCCTTCTAAAACAATACAAAGTAGTTAAATAGGGTATGAACCCACAACACAAGATCATGTGCCGCAGTCCTGCTCTCTGTGGGGAAGGGCATGGGAAGAAGAGATACCATGCCAAAAAAATATCAGTAAAGCAGATGCAGATTGCTGCTGGACTGTTTTAGCCCTGAAAGCAAACTCACAAGGCCACTTTTAGTGATTTGCTGATGAGGAAGAAGATACTGCTCTGGATGAATTATTTGTTGCTTAGAGTCCTCCATGGTGAGGAGGTCCCTTGGGGTGCGGTCCCACAATGCACGGTCACCATAGATTTAGAGGTAGAGGTAGACTCTGTATTAGATTATTATTTTTAAGTAAAAGCTTTTGCCACCTAGTGGAAAGAATAGAGAACTAGCATTTTAAATAAGCAAGAAACCCACTAATACTGGTCATATACAAAGTGTATATGGAGTAACTCACTTGCTAGAACAGTAGCAAATTATTCTGATTTCCTGTGGAAATTAGATGGTAGAAATCTTCCAAGGTAATGGTGCATTTTGTTCACATAGTATTTGAGGCTGTATCTCATTCAAGCACAAAGTTGGTGAACAGGGCATTCATTTGTATGCTGCTCTCACTTGTTTGGGACTCCTTTTCATTCCATTGTGGAGGGTACCTGCCTGCTCTTATCTGGATCCTGGGCTTGGCCAGTATGCTTTGAATGCCTCTGTGGTGGCTCACTCCCCCCACCAGTGGGATAGGGAAGAGAATTGGAAGGGCAAAAGTGAGAAAAACTCATGAGTCAAGATAAAGACAGCTTAGTAAGTGAAAGAAAAAAAAATATAAAAACTAAGTCATGCAAACACAATCACTGACCACCTCCTGCCAGCAGACCGATGCCCAGCCAGTCTCTGGCTGGGGGCAGAGTGAGAAACAGAGGAGGTCTTGGCCCTATGCAAGCACTGCTTAGCAACAGCTAAACTACTGGTGTGTTTTCAACATTTGTTTTGGTCACAGATCTAAAACACAGCACCTTAATGCTGCTACGAAGAAAGATTAACTTCATCCTAACCAGATCCAGTACAGCCTGTTAGTTGCCCAACTCTCCTAATGTTCATCAGCCCCCTAATCAAGAGATGGAGATCTCGTCACACAGTAAAGTTTGTGCAAGATAAAGGATGTGCCTCCACTACAGCACTTTCAGGTAGCGATTCATCAGCCTTTGCTCCAGCTAAGGTGGTCCTTCCTCTGTGTCCGCCATTTCATGTTGCCACCAGTGCTCCGCCATTTCTGGTTGCCACCAGAAGCAGCCACCCTCCTCCAGGTGGGACGGGTCTTCCTAGAGCCTGGCTTCTTCCTGGTCCACAGCTTCTGCCACGACAGCCCCCTTGAGGCAGCAGTTCAGGTCACCTCCAAGTCTTCCTTCCTTCCTTTGCCAGACTCTGCTTGTTTCGTGGCTGGATGGTTTTGGTTGGTGATCAGGCTTGTCCTCTTGTTCTTACCTATTTTTGGCCCATTTTCCAGGAAGGAACACATGGACCTTTCCTCACAGTCCTCCTGCAGTACTTCCCCTGCTGCTGCTGCTATTAGTATCAACTCCTGTAAACACAAGCTGTGGTGCTGGTTTCTCACAGCTTCACCTCTGGGCCTCAGGCTGTGTTGCCCCTGAGCAGACACCTTGCAGAGCCCTGAAATTCTCCCACTTAAGCAGGATGGGTAGTACCATCCTGAGTACTTGTCCAGGGCTGTCATCAACAGTTCTTCTGAACTTCTCTCCTGAAGTCACTTGCCCTTGTTTTTCTTTGGTTATTGTGCTAGTACTTTGGTTCTTACGTGAACAGCTTGGGGTTTGGTGGTTGAAAGGGCGAAGAAGCCAGGACATCAAAACAAGTGGATTTAGTGTTGTGATTTTTTTTTCCTGAATGTTGACAAATCTGCTTTCCTCTCTCTTCCTTAAGATTAGTCATCTCTGCTTGAATGCCTTGTATGCTTGTATACTCATGATTTATACAGCGGGACGAAGATCACATCATATGAAAAAAAAAGTACAGGCGATTCATCCTAAGCTTCCTTAGGATTTTTAAGAAGTCAGTCTTTTCTGATTATGGTTTATGTTACAGGTGATCCAAACGGCAATTCATCTTGGCACAGATTGTGTCTGGTTACATGTATGCCTGTAAATTCCACATTTCAGCACTTTTTCCTGGAACCAGTTTGAGAATCTTCCTCTCCCTGAATGCATGCGGCTGGTTCAGCGATTCTGCAAGGAGGACGACAGGGTTGTCATGACAACCAGTTGCATGCTGTGAGAAAAGATGATGCCAAATGACCAGCTTCTGGCTGTTTATCACTCCTCGTTGAGTAATGTTCCCCAAATTAGACAGGCTTGTCTGATTTATAATTACTTGTCCTAGTGGCTTGCATTTTTGCTGCATTTGTTTCTGAGATAGCACTCATGCTTCTTGCAACGATGCTCAGGCAAGACTACCTGCTGACCGTCTTTGTTGTGAATTATGAGGGTAGGTGGTACTGTCAATTATGCTGTAGCGCATGCGGAGTGAGGAGAAAATTTGTCTTTGGGGTCTTTTTTTGTTAAATCTGAGCAACTTAAACTTGCACGTTGAGCCCCCCACTACAGGAAGTAAACGGGATGAAAACATTCAGGGCCTATGTTCTTTCTATTGTGCTGTTCAATGGAGAGTGCCTCTTTAATTTTGTTTGCCTTCACTCATTAATACAAGATGTCTTCCCCTCCCTTCCAATGCCTGCCTTGATCTTCAGTGTGCATATGGGGAGGGGGAGGAATGTGCTCCCTTTAGGATCAAATCCTGGATCTGCTGAAGTCATTGGCATCTTCTCAAGAAGCCTAAGTTTATGTGGCTTTCTTTTCCTTTGGTTTTGCTTTTATTTAGGCCCAGAAGGCAGAAGGAAAACATTTTTATTTCAAGATTTTGGAAGTTCAGAAGAGGAAAAAACACTTTCCCCTATCCCTTTCCTTTTTAATAAAAGCTTTTGATCCTCCTGTCTTCCCAGTTCCTTTCTTGTGCTTCCCTTTGTGTGCCCAGAAGGACGGCATCTATAACGCGTATGTGATATTGTGGGCCAGCTCTTTCATTATGCTTCATCCCAGCAACGAAGAAAGCCATCAGATTTGAAGCTAGTGGTTTCCCATTGCTGCCCAAACACTAGGACAACATGTTGTTGGATCCTGTCGCCATCCCATTCTTTGCAATTTTTGGCATAAGAATCTTTGGTGCAGATCTCTTATTTACAAACAAGGCACTTCTGAGTTTGAATTCCTTCATTTACATTGCACACCCACTGCTGGAATGTGGGCAATGGGAGGGCCAGAGACTGACAAGTGGATTTACAGATTTATTACTGGCCAGATTACTTTTTTAGATTTGGAACATGTCCCTGTTTGGACCATCATGCTTCTAGCCTGGACAGTGAACACTCCTTTTCAGTTAACTTTTCACTGTGGAAATGTACTTTTGAGCTGGTGGTAGATAATCAAAGGCTGATTCAAATCCTGTGTTTGGACGGTAGCCCTTTTCTTCAGAGGATCTTTGCAGGAGACAAATTGTTACAAAACAGTCCTAAGGATTGAGATAACTAAGCTAGGAGTACAAAAAAGTGAGTTCTCTCATCTTTATCTCTGTAGAGTATGGGTATTTTCTTTCCTAACCTGTTTAGATAATTTAGATCAAGTGCTCACAAGTGTTGTTGAGCCTTGCAGACAGGTGGTCTCACTTGGTCATTCTACCACCATGCAGTGGAAGGAGTCCTCCTTAGCTGGAAAGACTGACTGAAAATCAGGCTCCACTCCAGTGGAGCTGCATTTGCATCAGCCAGAGACTGCTGCTGCTTCCACACAGGGGAAATGAGGCCTGTATGTGGAAATGAATCCCTTAAAAAGCAGAGCACATACATCCCTTTAATGATGCAATGATACCTCTCAGATTTCCGTGAATATATTTTCTGTCTTAGTATGAATCTACCTTGGTTCTCTTTCCCAGTTTTCCAAAAAAATGCTTTCGAAATGGAGTAAAGCAGTTAAAATTGTCCTGTGACATAGGTTATGTTACTATGCACCTCCCAGGTACAGAATTTCCAGCACTGTGATGGCTCTATATAGCGCTTTTACAGTCTCTGTTTTGAAGTCACGTATGCTGCCAACCTTGAGCCCTTTGGGACTGCAGTTCCTCCTATTCAAGAGTACTCTTCTCGGCCATAATTTGATGCCTCAGCCATGCTGGTTGGTGGGATTCGTTTTTACCTAAAGAAGAGCTGTGCATCCAAAATTAGACCCGTCACCTTGCCTAAGAGTATTTTGTTCAGGAAGCAGGTCTGCTTGGCCTTTAGTGAACTAGGTTTGAGGCTCTGGTTCCCTCATGCACAAGGACCTAAGCAGAGAGGCACTGACAGTTCAGTCTCTGTCCCCAGCACCTTGCTTATTCATCACCACCAAGTCCTCTTTGAAGTGGAGAGAACACCTAGTTGCTGCTTTTATCCAGTTTTGTTTAGTTTATCTAAATGAAAGCAGAAAGTGTTTATTACAGTCTATTTTAAATTATGTTTTTTGTTCCCATACAGTTTCCTTGCTGGTGCATTTTTCCTTGAGGTGTCTATTCCTGAGGTATCTAGCTTTTCTTTCTGTCACGTAAGGTGATCTTTTTCTTCCAGTCCTAAGTAACGTGTAAATATGTTAGTCATCTTCCACTACCTTTCACTTCCACTTTCACTTCCACATCTTCCACTACCTTCACCTTTCACTACAGAAAGGGCAGGAGCTGGATTATATTCCTTCTGGACAGGAGTGTTGAGATTTTTTATTGAAATGATATGGTATATTTCTGGTCTTTATCAAAAAAAGATCTTGGTTTATTTAATTTAGCACAACCACAATGTCATACAGTCAGATTTTAGTACTGTACTGGTGATAAACCAACTTATGACAATGGTGGGTGGAGTATTTGGCTTGCTTAACGCTGATAAATAGAGACTTTGCTAAGGATGATAGAGGTGGTGCTTTACTAGATAGCACAGTTTGGTCCATAAGAAATCAAGCATCTTGCTAATATTTATCCATTCCACCTTTGTTATAGCACCAGGTCAACCTTAATAGAACATTTTACTTTGGTGTAGTTCTTTCTAAAAAAGATGAGTAATTTTTGTCTCAAGACATTAACGCAACTTACTCTAAAATATATTGTGCTGTACCTTTGCATTCCTGCTCTTCCAGAACGTGCCTCCAGAGCTCCTGCCATTTTCTTTCCATCTGTATTTGTTTCTAAATTACTGCCTTTGGTCTACAGTGAAAGGGATTTCTAGCTGCGCCTGCAGAAGAAAGCCTGAACTAGTTAAAAGCTGCTTCAGCTTCGTGGCAGTTAGTCTCTCTAATTATGAAATATCCACAAATTACACCAACAGAGAACCGTGCCGACACAGTCGGGAATGGGAGCTGGAAAGCTGCATTGCGTTTAGATACAGGGCGTACTGTTTCCATCTGTTGTGATGCCACCGATACGACCTGCGTGCAGTGAGTGTTGACCTTGCCTTACACAGGATGCCTGTTATGAGGGAACAGTTTGTGGCATCGCAAAATGATGGAAAAATAAATAGTATCCATTTACTGCACGAGTTTGCTCTGAAAGATCCTGCTGAATGCTGTAGTTTCATTTTCTATTTAATTGCACAAGGGCTAAAGAGTGATTCATAATGGCAGCAATTTGATTACTATCCTTTCCCCTGAAACAGCAATAAAATAAATGATAAAAATACTAGTTTTGCCAAAGAGCTTGGTCACCAATTACATGTGCTCTTCAGTGAATTATTTATATTCTTTATCACTATCTCTTTTCAATATCGTAACACTGTTTTCCTAGATCAGCCTCAGATAGTAAAATAATTTGAACTTGAAATAAAAATGTAATTACTAAAATTTCTAATTATTATGCCAAACCTAGCTACAGCATAGAATTTATCACTGCTCTATGTCAGGTAATTGGCAGAGGCTGACATTTGGAGAAGGGAGTTACAAACAGCAATATATTACATTATATTGGCTTTATCCAATCTTTAGAATACAAAATGTGTTCACAAAGCTCTCCTAGCCAGAATTATCAGTTAAATATGGCTGTGTTTATGGTTTTATGGAGGTACATCTCTGTTGCTAGTTTTTTCCAAAGAGTGAATTAATAGTTTCATTTTGTGTAACAGACTTCATTTTTCCAGTATTTTTGAAGTTTTAACTGCTCTCCTCAGTTATAGTGATACTAGGATGAAGGCTGTTTTCATTTTTTTCTATTACAGGCTCTGTGTTTCAACCATTCAGACAAAAACTTAGACACAAGCATTTATTTCTGAGTGAAACTTGACCAGACAGTTTCAGCAAGTGGGAATCTCTTCGGACTGTTTTACTACTTTGTACATTTATTAAAAATGGAAACAACTATTATACTTTTTAAAAAAAAAAATTATTTGGTACTTTTCTAAAGCCTTGCTGGCTTTTTGTGAGTTAGTTCTTTCTCTTTATTTTAATTTTTAAAGAAAAATTACTAACATAAATTCCTCGTTTAGTTTTAAAAGGGAATGGTAAGGCATTGCAGGCACTGCCGTCCCCTTGGGCTCTCACTTCTGATTATTTCATTTTTTTCATCATTTTCCCATTCTTTAAAAAATGTTCCTATCATCAGCGTGTTGCCAAGTCTCTGAAGAGATGAAGCAGAGGATGCGTGGTGGGGTGCGGCAAACGGATTCCTCTCTCTGAGCTCTGCAGAGACAAGTGCCAAAGGTTTTCGGGGAGCAGCCCTGTGTTCTGTCATGTTGGACCCCGTAAGAAGGGACTGTGGTGCCGACTGTAAGCAAGCTTTAGGCAGAGGGGAAGGATCTGCTTTCCCGAGGGACTTGGCAGGTCCTGGTGGAGGGAGGAAAGCCCAGTGCAGTCTGCTCTGTGTTTTTCAGTTTTCCTCAAATGAAGTTAGCTTCTCATCTTAAATCACATCTTTCATGTTTTTACGTAATCTTCCATTTTAGTCCTCAAAATCTTCTACCATGTTTCTTTTACTGTAATGTTTTTTCGCCAGAATTGTCCTGTGCTTCCCTAATGACATCCCCATGAACCCCTGTTCAGCTGGTTTTGGGATCTTCCCCTGTATGGACAAGGCTTTAGTCTTCTGTCTTTAGTGAGGCAAAAGTCCCAACTGAAAAATACCAGTCCTCTCTCTGCGACCTGTCCTTTCACGTGAATCTGCCTGCAGAAGACCAGCTGTGAACTTCTAATATGTTGACCTTTAAGCTGGTAGGGCTGATTTCAGAAGTTGGGTGGTGACAGCTCACACTTATCTTAGGCAGATTTCCAGGTAGCGGCTTGCCGATGAGGGCTTGCCGGCATGTCCGTGCCAGTGTGGGCGGATCTAGGATGAGAGTTGGCCTGCCTTGCTAGTGACAGCTCTCATGCACCCTGTGTTCAGACAGGGATAGAAAGTGAGGTGAAGGATCAGCTGGAAGCTGACTGCCCAGTCTCCTGTGATGAAGACTTTGGACTTAATCTCCGGAGTGTGTGTAGGCAGTGGAGCCACCCTGTTCAGTAAGGTCTTTCTCCAGAAAAAGAGTCGGCTTTCAAAGGTCTGCAGTGCTGTGTGAATCTGCATGATGCCTGGGTAAAGATATACCTCATTCCTGTGCAGAGTTTTGAATCGGTTACATCTTAAAATAGTTTTTCCACTGATAAGAATTTGAGTCTGTCTTTCTGTAGAAAGACAAGTTATACAGATAATATGAATCCAAGTTTCCTAAAGAAACCCAGTGTTTGCTTTCTCGTACAGCTTAGCTACAGTGGCTCTCTCTTATTCTAGTTCAGTATCGTTTTTCTTACTCCTGTTGCTTTATGCATTTTATTTAAGAAATGTCTCACAGTATAGCCTTTTAGGAGATCATGGTTTACTGTAATACACATGGTAGGTAAACCAACCCCAATACAAAAGGATACATTCTTTTTGTGCTCTACATGCTCTAAATTTCTGTAGTAAGCCATGCTTTCCAATTATCACAGCAACAATACTTTCAAAACCAGAAGCTTTATGAGCAACCATATGGTCCTGGTTCGTTGACCTTTCACCAACAAACAAGCAAAGAAGACCACAGAAAAGGCCAGGAGATGCCAGGTAGAACTCACCTCCTGGGAATGACTGGGAGGGATTTGGAGAAAACTGTTACAACTGACTGTTGTAAATCCTCTGCCAGTCAGGAAGCATGTAGGGCTTAGTCATCCATAGACTGAAAGGGACCATTTCCATGCAATGTTTTTACCTCCAAAATCTTGCAGACATAAGAAAAGTTCTTGATTTCAGTTGAAGAAGTCCAGTGTGTTCAGTTCTATTTCCTCTTGCGTTTGTTGCATGCAAGTTGTTTGATGCCGTGTCAACAGAATTGGATTGATGTACAGATACCTGCTTCTTTTCTCCCCCATCTTGTGGCTGTCACTTTTACAATAAGATTGAGATTGAAAAGGCCATTGAATGTAACAGGATATATATATCAGTGTGGTGCCTTCATTTTGTTCTGGGCTCCAAACGCTTCTCTGATAAGGGACCATTCTTACAGTGGCCCATGCAACCAAAAGTAGACACTTTGACTCAATGTCATGCCATTGAACAGTTTCTTTCAAATTCAGAGGAGAATTATTTTACTACCTGCAATTCCATATTTGAATAATGAAAAGCCATTGGTGTCCTGCAGTAGGTCTCTGATGCTGCAAGCACATTAATCTGTCCTGTCAGCTTTTGTATGTTGACTCTTACTTTTATCTTTCTTGTGCTGTATCTCTTGTGGTTTAACCTGGCAGGCAGCTAAACCACACACAGCTGCTCACTCACTCCCCCCACCTCAGTGGGATGGGGGAGAGAAGGGGGGGGGGGGGGGGGGGGCAAGATTCATGGGTTGAGATAAAGGCAGTTTAACAGGACAGAAAAGGAAGGGAAAATAATAATAATGATGATAAAAGAATATACCAAATAAGTGATCCACAATGCAGTTTCTCACCACCAACTGACCAATGCCCAGCCAGTCCCTGAGCAGTGGCCCCCTGGCCAGCTTTCCCCCAGTTTCTATACTGAGCATGACATCATATGGTATGGAATAGCCCTTCGGCTAGTTTGGGTCAGCTGTCCTGGCTGTGCCCCCTCCCAGCTTCTTGTGCATCTCCAGCCTTCTCAGTCAGTAGAGCAGGAGAAGCTGAAAAGTCCTTGATATAGTGTAAGTACTACTTAGCAACAACTCAACCATCAGTGTGTTATCAACATTATTGTCATACTAAATCCAAAACACAGCACTATACCAGCTACTAGGAAGAAAATTAACTCCATCCCAGCCAAAACCAGGACAATGGTTCATTACCTTTGACTTGCACACCAAGTGCTTTCATCTGTTAGAAGAGTCAGCAAACTGGGGGGGGGTTCCTACTGGTTCATGCCAGTAAGAAATCACAGCCTGTGAAAACGTTATCCCTGACAGTCTGTCTGATGCTGAGGCGTGTTCACAAATGGGATGGGACACACACACACGTTTTATTTTTTCAAGTAGGTTTGCATAGCTAACATGGGGAATGGTGTTTCAGTCTGAACACGCGAGATCTGGCTCTGTCCTGTTCAGATGGTCTGAGGTCAGTACCTCTGCACAGGGAGTACGTGCATCTCACACACAGGTGTCAATCATAGTTGTTTTGTCTGGAAAATACAGCTCTTTGAAAGTCCTGAGCTATATTAATTGAAAAGCAATCTGAAGTTTAATTCCTCTTTTATCTCAGACTATATGCAAACGTATTTTGGTGTATTTTTTACTAGTGGATAAGTTTTCAAATTAAATTAATATTACTCGGCTAGGTGATATTTTCTTATCCCAGAGTGCTCCCAGCTGTTTTACATTATTTCCTTCCAAGTATTCATTCATGTACGAGGTAACTTCTTCTCTTCTAACTAAATGTTGCAGAAATGTTGTTGTTTTAAGTCTCTAGGTTAACAATTTTCTTTCTGCTGTGAGTTTTGTCTGCTTTTACTTAAAAGTCATTTCTGTTTAGGTCTGTCTGGTACTGCATGTCATTACAACAATAAATAACAGTATGCTGGTTCCTTTGCATCTCTGGTTGATTGGTTTGAAAGGAGTAATTTAATGTAGCCATAGCATAACACTTTGCTAACTGTATATTTAAATACGTGTGTACATATACGTATGTATGTATAGCAAGGACAGAAGCAGTGCCTATCTTAAAGTGAAGAGAATAACATTTCATGTGCTGGCAATGTTGAAGTATGGTTGTTTAATACTATAAACTGTATGAACCTGAACTGATCTGAAGCTTTGCCTCCCTGCATAATAAAAGCTTATTATTTTCCTATTCCAGCAAGCTTTGAAAGGCCCAATATGTAAGTTTTATGAATATGGACATTATTGTGATATTTGGGTGTTTTACAAACCAGTTATTTAAACTTACCCATGTGTATCTGGACTTGCAGATGTTGCCATGCATACTTCATGATGATCACTCCATGATCTAAAACGTGATGTTTAGATATTTGATCTTTCCACGTCACCTTTTGCATGGTGTGGTCAAATTATTGAAAGTGTTTTGCTTTTGTTCTGCTTTTATCTTCCTTTTATATGGTTGAGAAGAATGCAGCTTACTTGTTCGGTTGGAAAATGAAAATGGGCAAGGTTGAAGATGAATGGGCTTTAAAACATGTAAAACCTTGGAGTCAGGAACTACATACACTTGAATGTAGTAGAGGCTATAACGGAGGACATTTAGACATGGGTGTTTAGAATACTTGGGAATTTCTGGGACTGATCATATGAATGTTGCTGATTTCAGATATTGGGCCATGGGTGAGGCTTATTATTGAATTTAAGTGTAATGATATTGTCTAGTTTTTCTTCTGCAGAATTTGCTCAGATTACTCCTTAAGTGGTAAATCAGTAACTTAAGAACTCTAAGTGGCTCTGGGGAAGAAATAGTCTGGTTTGTGCCATGGAGTGTAAGAGTTATTTCAAGTTATGCTGTTTGTGCGTGTATGTATGTATGCGCGTAATTGTGGGTAGCAGAAATGAGAGCGATTCAGAAATAAGCAACCATGGTGAAACACCTAGTAAGAGGCTTGACGATAGACTAACAAGAAATTTTAATTTAAAAAAGAGATTAAGAAGAGCAATATAACAGCAGTTTATTCATCTGTTGTCCAGTGAAGGTGTTTTGAGGACTGTCTTTGAAGGTTGGAAACAAGTTGCCAGACGAGGTGAGCCATGGCTCATTGGTATGGTGCTTCTTTTATTCTTGGGGTTTTTTCTTGCTAGCTCAGTTCACTGTGCTGGTGTCAGCCTTCATCATGTCTGCTCAAGTGCTGGTGGAAACGTCAGTGCGGGAGGTTACTTGTTTCTCCCTGCAGCTTGACGGTCCTTGGAGTAGACCATAGCAGCTGGTTGATAGCACGTACCATAATGACACCACCAAAGCAGGTTAGCTGGGAAGTTAGAAGAGCACTGGCTCCCTTCCCAGCCTCTGGAAAGCATGTATCCAGCAGAAGGTAACTGCCCCTGCTGGGGTACAGCTGGTTTGCACATAGGTGATGCCCCTGCCTTTCTAAAAAGCACTGCATGCTCTCCACCGGTGAAATCTCCTCTATGCATCTGTAATCCAAGGTAAATCTAGGAATATGTCTAACTACAATATGAATTGCTGGCACATTCTTAAGTTAGTAGGAGGTATATCAGTAGAGCCAGTATTTCATCTCTGTGTTGGCACTGTGGATGAGGTTTGATTTTTTTTCCCTACCCCATTATAAAGCCAACTGAAAACAGTTTTGTTTGTGACAATCGGGGTGTGTGTAAAATGATCGCTCAGTTCTTTTGTTCTCATCGTTTTGAACAAGCAGTCTTTTAGATGTTGTAAGTAAACCCAATGCAGGTTGTTTGACTGGTGTGTGGGGGGGTCTGTTTTGATAAGCTGACTTTGATTAGCAGAAATATATGCTCTGCTACCATGCATTGAGAAGGGAAGGAGCTGTGATGAAGAGGATAGAGTACACCACAACTCCAAATTTTTCTTTATATGCTGTGATTTAATGTACTTGAAGCTAAACCTTATTAGAGGAGCTAGTTTATCTGATGGTATTAGATAGCTGCCGTATTAGAATAGCTCTTTGGCAAGTAGTGTATTTTTTTCCTCTCTTTATCGGCCAAGTTAAACGGCTTTGTCACCTTATTTTGAGCCTCAATAATTCAGTATGTTTTTCTGGTGTTCATTTACACAGGAACTGTACAACAGCAGTACCAGCTGTGCATCACTTGCATCAGGGGCAGACCCATGGAAGAACTGTTAGTAACATTGATTAATTTTCTTCTTTTTTTTCTTTTTCTTTTTTTTTTTTTCTGTTCTGTTCCCAGCAGATATATGGAGTGATCATTCATTTCAGACAGACCCAGACTTACCACCTGGCTGGAAGAAAATCAATGACATTGCTGGGATCTACTACTGGCACATACCAACAGGAACAACTCAATGGCAACGTCCCGTGTCTATCCCAACAGATCTCCAGGGCTCACGGAAAGGATCGCTTGGTTCCATTACTCCATCTCCTACTCCAGAAACTGAGGTAACATGCTGTGTCTTCTTGTGGGCTGCATACTGTAAAGAAAATTGAAATAACTATCTGAACTTCCAGGTTTAACTGTTAGCTAAACTGAGCTTTAGAATATGGGGCCTGATAATATCCCAAAGTGTAGCTATTTGTTGATAATACGTTGTAAGTATCTATTTTCTATGTGCATTTTCTGATGGCTGTGCCTCATGAAACATCCTAAACTTTGGATGTGTAGGATGAAATCAGACGTATCTCAAACAAATTAGACAGCCAATGCCTGATTAATGTGAAACTACTGCAGTTCTGTAGCATGTGCTGAAGCGTTGCTGCATTATATGGATACAGGATACATAAAATTTTTGCACATTATAGCAGTCTTTTGGCTGGACTTTTTGTTTGCATCTTCTTTCTTTTTGGTTCACTTGGTAGGAGTATCACACAAAGACATATGAGTCTTCATTTGAGACACTAGTTCCTTTACAGGGTAGTTTCTATTGAATAAACATCAAGTATTCTCAAGTGTAAATCTTTTAACGTTCTGCCAGTAGAACATATCTGCACAAGTGGATCACTGTGTTGCAGCCAGTCTTTAATTAGAAACAGAAAGAAATGCACTCTCTCTTTCACATGTATTGAAAGAGCAATATGTGATACTGCCTTTTAAAATAATCCTTTCAGGCACAATCCAGGGGGTTGATTGATGTCATATAAGTAGAAAAATAAAATAAATTATCGGAAAGAAGAGTATGCTTCAAAAAATGCAATCACTTTGTTTTGGTGTGCTGGGAGGACTTCTATGGAATGAAATACTAATATAAAATAAAATTGTTTTGAAATGAATTCTTTTTCATACTAACTTTTCAGAAGGTGGTCCATGGTTTTATGAAACAAAGGGAAGTCTTTGTACTAGCTTTGAGTTTTGGATCAGGCAATCCTTAGGTTTTATTTATTCATATTTTTAAAAATGTATTTAGATATGACATTTCTTCTGTTCTTGATTTTGTTGACATATGCACCAAAATAACTTAAATGAAAGTTAAGAGGAGTTAAGGACATTCAAGTATGTATTACCATCTTGACCCTGAAACTTTTGTCCTGTATAGGCTTAAACATGTACATTCTTGTTCATTATTTTAGAAAGATTGCTCCCACATGTTCATAAATGCTACTCATAAGGTTTGCAAACTTGACCACAATATTTCAGTTATAGTTTACATCAGTCAAGTTCCTGTGGAATGTACTGTGCACCAAGCACGCTGGAAATTATTTCTGAGAGGGTTCATGGGGAAAGAACAGCAATAGTTATCATTCAGCTAGAAAACAAGAAAAAAAAATCCAGAAATGCTGAATGTAAAGTGCTGCACGCACTTGCAGTATAAATTCTTGTAATGTACACGTGAGTGATGTAACTTCACCATTAAGTATTTTTCTTACTCTAAAATATGGAGAACAGGGCTTTAATTAGTAAGTTATAGACATCTTTCACAAAAAAGCAGAAATCAGTATGGTTGGTAAATTGGAGAGAGAAAATGCGTATATTCATTTCAAATAATTTTTTTTTACCTCTATTTAAAATGTCTTTACAATGAAAATTTCAGACCCACTGGTAATGTGGCAGATGTACCTTTAACCTTTCACAATTTTGTTTGCTTTAAATGAAGAATAGTTTGTGATTATAAGTAGTGATCATTAATTCTCAGCAGCTTCATGGAGAATATGAAATGTATGAATTATAACAGCATAGATTTTAATACAGTGTAGATTTATTAAATAAGGCATTTGAGGAGTCATTCTAAAATGCCACTTATGTGAGTACGTAGTATGCTCATCTAAGTTTTCATATGGCAGTTCTAATTCAGCAAGGAATTTGGTCCGGCAAAGATTTATCCATATACAGTTCTGTGGCAGCATTCAAGACTATATACTGTAGTGTAAGAAATGATACAGAAAATAAGCAAGTTTCCAAAATTTGTATTAGTATGATATTATATGGGTATTTGAATTGTAGGTATAGACGAAAGCATTTGTCTTTTGAAGGTTTCTGCATTCATTGATAAGCATCTTACATACCATTATTTAAACAATACTGATTTTTTGACTCAGTGGTTGTTAAGATAGCAATACAATACCAGCAGGCTTACAGTAATGGAGTTCAAAACAAGAGTGTGAATTGGGCTTGGGACTTTGTGCACTGCCAGATTCTGAAACTGCTACATAGAAGGGGCGTAGCTGGAGCTATAATGATAACTGTTAGGAAAAGTCTTGCATTTCTTGAAACCACAGATGTTGAGCTTTATTAAGAGGGAACTGGAGGAAGAATCCTTTGGGATTCAGCTGGTTCTGAGCAGAACCCTGCTACAGAGCAGTAAGAGGGAAATAAGCCATGGTGTGGAGTTAAGAGATAGAGGTAGGTAATGAAATAATTTGTAATCTAGATTTAACAGTGTCAGCTGTCATGAATCTTTGGTTTTTCATCTCTCGTAATCAATACTTGCCAGCACCTAATCATCTCCAGGTCACTTGCAGGTGATATTGGTTTCAGTCCCTCTTCCCTGCACTGCAGCCTACCCAAAATGCTCCCCCTCTCCCTCCCTGTGAAGGATTAACCTGGACATCTGTGATACAGTCAATCTGACACTTCATAAAAGATGTGGAATTCAATCTAGAATAGGGGCTCCCAAACGCCTTTATCCCAGCACTACCATTGGCAGCAGCAGTTGTGGTGGACAGCTTCCAGCTCCAAGTTGGACCATGTGTGAGCTGTGTACTGCTGGTTCCCTCATTGCTGTTTGGAAGCCTGTGCTCCGAGATAATCTGGTTTGGGAGGGCTGGTTTAGCTCATTCCCATGTGCTGGAATTTGTATTGCTTTCTTCTGAAAAGGTTGGGGGATATATAGGTTTTAGGCAGATGAAAGAGTATAATCTAGGATTGAAGACTGGCATGGGTAGCATTTCATATCTGTCCCAATAGGCTTCTGTGAGTCCATAAAAAATACTTTTATCTTTATCACATTTGTCTGTGAAGCATCATGTGCTAGTCTTGAGATGAGTTTATTTGGGCTCTTTCAGCTTTTAAGTGTGTCAAATAAACATTTCAAAACACGTTTTTTTCCCCCAGAGTAATGCCTTTTTACCCTTTGTCTTGTTTCCTCCTTTTTTTTTTCCTTCTTTTTTTAAAATTATTTTGTGTCCCTGTCTCTTAAATGATGTGTTATACAGAAGCTTTGCTTCATTTGATAGAATGTGGCTCACAGCTGAGGGCAGTCAACAAAGAACAGATCAAGTCAGCCATTTTTATGTTGTAGCTTACTCTGGATACTCAGCATAAAGAAAAGCAGTTACTTACTATTGTTGAACAGAGAATCAGAAAAAAATGAGTAGGGAGGAATGATGCTGTAATGCATACAAATGGCAGAAAGGGTTTTAAAAAGGAAAAAATGCAAAAACGTCTTACTTTTGCACAGGCTGCAAGGCAATTTTTCTTTCACAAGATAATCAGTAAATTTCAATCCAAAGCAATTATGGGTTAAGCATTATGCAAAAATCCTGCAGATTTAACAAAAATGCTAATAAATGCTAAATATGAATAACCTGGAACATTCCTTCTCTTCCTCCCCCTCAAAAGCATGAAAATGTATTTTGGTTTTGCACAGCTGATTAAATTTGACTTAGTTTTAGATAGCTCTTTTCTCCTGTGTGTTCCCAAATGACTTCCTTTGTGAATCCTCATCTTTTGTAACGTTCTCTTCCAAATTTTAGAGATTTTGCTGCCTCTTTCCCGTTTCCTGTGCAGAGAAAAAGCCGTAGGGTTTAATTTTCCATAAGAGCTTCTTTGAAATCATGGCAGAATTTGGTGACGGTAGTTGTCTTCTTGTAGCCTGACTGATCCCAGGCCTGGATCACCTCTAGAAGTTCTTCTGTGGGTAACATAACCTCTAGCAGCTAATAATTAAAGAGGAGGGGCTTAGTAGGAAAAGCGAACAACTCAATTCAAAGGCATGTTCGGGAAGAATTACTCCTGGGAGTTGTTTCTCACAAATAATTCCTCCAGTGGGGATGTACTGAGAACACTTCTGAGGTGAGAGGTCCACCCTGCAAATTAATGCATTGGGCCATATTAATAGGTTACACTTCATCTTGGGGCTGAAGCTGGACAACCCAGGAGAGCTCATCTTAAAAGGGGCCACTGATTACGGGAATACTTGATTTGGTGAAGCTACAAAGAGGTGGCTCTGAATATCTCAGCAACCAGATCTCCTGTCCCACCTGGCTGTTGCTCAGGACTGTGGGATTTCTGTCCTTGTGGGGAAGAGGAGAGGGGCAACTCCAACATCAGCTGCTCCTCCCAGGCTTTACAGAGAAGGATGAACCTCACCTTGCTGTAGTGGTAAATGCACTGCTACTTGCTTGATTGTACCAGTGAACTCCTCTGAAAATTTTGAGAAACTTGAATGGAAAATGAGAGGGTGGGTGGTTTGTGTGGTGGTTTTTTTCTTTTGTTCTGTTTTTTAAAAAAGCTGCTAGACTTCACAAAACTACTTTTTCAGCAAGAAATCTCTCTGCACTCCTTACTAATCCTCCTTCCCTTCGCTGTCCTTTTCTTGTGCTTTCTCTCTAGAAATATTTGATTTTTACCTTGTATGTATCTTATCCTTGTATATATCATTGTGTTTCAGTATTTCTACTTCTAATAGTGTTAGGGTCTTTTAACAAAAGTGCCAATCAAATGGAAATCCTAATGTTTCCCCTTAATTGCTGTTTATCAAAGGCTGTAGCAGCTGTGGCCAACATTCATATTCAGATTCATTTTGCTTGCTTTTAATATCATAGTTAAAGAGTAATTTCATTGTCTGTTCCTAATTTATATTAACTTTCCTTGTTTCAATCATTTGTTTTGGTAAGTAACTGTTAGAGGCTTGTCTTCTCTTCCCTTTCCTCCAAATGCCATGGTATAGTGGAGTAATTAGTTGAAGTTTGAGGTGATCTGTTCCCTAACCCATCCTGTAAATATCAATGCTAACAACAGTGTCTTGTGTTTTTTTTCTTTTTCTTTCTTTTTTTTTTTTTATCAATGTGCTTCTTCCTGTGTGAATAATTATGTGTCTAGAAACAGCCATGGAGTGATTTTGCTGTACTGAATGGGGGAAAGATTAATAGTGACATTTGGAAGGCAAGTATATTGTCAGATTTTAGAACCTTTAATACTATTACCCTTGTTTTTTGCATGGCAGTGGCTGTTTTTTTCCCCTTTTATTTTTCCATGAATGTCATTCATAACCTAGGCCGAAGTGAATGGGGGTACTGCTAGGGATGTCTAGCTCACAAACATGCTGCCTTTTCTGATCTTTCCACTTGGGATGGATTCAGTCTAAACTATAGCAGGGCAACTGCCATGATGTAACAAATAAGATGCCTGCACTGAATGAAATGCAGCTTGAGAATATATGCATGCCTCTTTTCAACTTCAGCCAGAAATACTATCGCTTCTTTGCAGGGAGGATTTAATTTCCCTTTGAAATAAGAAATAACATGGTGGTATACTTAATACTATATTAATAGCACTTAATACTATACTAATAGCACTGCCTTCTATCTCTAGGATCTGCATGCAGCCACTGTGAACCCAGACCCAAGTCTGAAGGAGTTTGAAGGAGCAACGTTACGCTATGCGTCTTTGAAGCTCAGGTACAATGACTTCAGAAGTCTCCATTGAATGACCAGCTCCATTTTGTGCTGTGCTGTAATTTTTATATGATTTTAAGATTGATTTTTGTCCTTTTTTTTTTTTCTGTAACAGAAATGGTCCACAATCTGATGATGATGATTCTTGTAGCATCAACAGTGATCCAGAAGCCAAGGTCTGTAGGAACATCCACAATGGGATAACAATTAAAAATTTGCAATTTTAAGCATAACTTGCAAGGTGCAGAATGTCTCCTAGGTTTTGAAATTAACTGTTCTCCTCCTCTTGGCACAATGTAGATTGACCATGCAATACTAATTCCATCAAAGGAATTTGCAGATTTAAAGCTTCATTCAATTTGTTCAGGAAAGTGTGACTTATTTTAAAATCACGTAAGCCAAGAAATTGAATGTTACAGCTCAAGATTCTACTGTTCAACTGGAATAACTGATCCCTTGCACAACTAAGCAAGTTTTCTGTCCTGAGTGAGAGAGGGCTCTGTTGTTTGTCATGGCTGGATAGCTTCCTGGGGCATTTGGTGACAGAATTTGCTCTTTATTCTCAAGTTTGTCCCTTTTTTAAGTACTCTTCCTTGTTTATGTGGCTGCTTGAACTTGCAGCTAGTAACAAGCAAGTTACTTTTTAGAACAAGGAACTTTGTATTTTAGAGCAGAGAATGTAACCTAGTTTGAGCATAAAATTTATAGAGAAAAATGAGACCATTATGTGAACAAGCACCATAATTAAATCGAAGCCTTAACTGTTGTAATCTAAGGTTTTGAGGAGAAAGAAGCAGCAGAAGGTTTTGAATGCTTGTATACATATCTCCAGATTTGTCTTGTTGATGGGTTTGCCTTGTGCTTGCATCCATTTTCAAGGATGTATGTGAATATCTGTAATTGTAAATCCAAGTAATTTAAATAAGTGTTTTGGCTGTGCCATACACCTGCAGTGACTGACAGGATCAGAAGCTACTTAAATGCAGGAAGACAGTATGTAACAGAGTTAATAATTATAATAGCATTAATGATATATTTTAGGAGAGAAAACAGACTGATCAGGGTACTTAAACTTCTTTGTCATCTTGATTATTTGGCTTGTGATGTTTAAATCAGATGTGAATGAATGTGTTTTGCTTGGCAGGCTGGCAGTTAAAAAGCAAGGGTTTCAGCTGTGCTTGTTACAATGACAAGCAGTAAATTCTGAGCACAGTAAATGGAGTTGGAGGAGTGATGAGCATTAGGTACCAGTCCTCAGAACCAGAAAGCTGTTGCTTTCAAGATAAGGCTTACTGTATGGAAAGCATTATAGGGAGGCAGTATTTTGATATGTCTGACTCTTTCCCAGGTGATTTGCACTGGGTGGAATTAGGAGCCCTTCCTGTATGGAGAACCATGGCAGTATTTGTGTGGGTGAATAACTCATGTGTCATCATCTCCCTTCCCTCTCTGGCTTGCTGTTTAAATGTCAACATTTATGGAACTGATACCCATCTGGTGTCAGCGAAATGGGTCAATGCCAAAAGCTTGTCCTCTTTTGTCTATCACAGCTGGTTTTGTCTCTCCTGTTTAGGCAAAACCTTGCTGATGACATTTAAATGGGTAATCAAAACTGAGCACTGAAACATTCACAGAAGTGGCTGAGAGGAGCAAGACAAGAAATAGATGAGAAACTATACATGTTTGGGTGGTTGTTTGTTTTTTGTTTTTTTTAAATCACTTGAGTCAAAGCACCTTACCTGCCGTCTGTCACTGCCTGATGGGGCCGTTGTGC